>NW_015090837.1:507211-527789 GCF_001431845.1 Calidris pugnax
GGCCTCCTCGTATTGGGGGCCCCAGAGCTGGACACAGTTACTCCAGGAGGGGTCTCACCAGGGTGGAGTAGAGGGGCAGAATCACCTCCCTCGAACTGCTGGCCACACTTCTTGTTAGGCATTCCAGCAATCCCTGTGTGCCCTCAGCCCCGGAAAAGAAAGAAAAAAAGGAAGTGAGGAGATTTCTCTCCGGTGTGTGTCTGGGCTGGGGGGAGGCTGTGTTGCCCCCCCCTCCTGCCCCAGCTGATGGGGCTTTGGGGTATAACTGGGGGTGGGCTGGGGTGGGGGGCAGCTTTCTCCTTTCCCCATCTCCCCTGGAATCACTTACAGAAAAAAAAACAGGAAAAAAAAAAAAAAGAACCTAGAAATGTTTACAAAGCACACTTTCCACAGTACCGTTAACCCTCTGGATGCCAAACAGACACATAAAGAGCCACTTTCCCCCCCCCCTTCAACCTGGGGGGGGGGTGGCTGCGCCGACAGCATCGTCCTGCTTCCCTTTGGTTTTTATTTCTTTTTAATTTGTACACGCAACCCCCACTTGCTCCATCTGCTGCGTGCACATCTGGAGGGAGCTTGCTTTTTTTTTGGGAGGGGGGGGGAATTGCTTCCTGCCCCTGCTCCCAGGCTTTTCCCTGCTGGGCTGTTGGGAACGTCTCCGCTCGGGGAGGTTTTGGCTGGGTGGGAGATGCTGGCACCCGCTCCCTGCCCTCCCACATGCACTTTAAGGCCAAACTTCTCTTTATTTGGGCCCGCGGAGAGCAGGCAAAGGATGCTCCCGTGGCCCTGTGAGGGTGGGGATGCTGGGACCTTCCGCAGGGCTGTGTGGACTCCAGTCCCTCCCTTGGCGTTTTCCTCATGGAAAAGCGCTGTAGAAATCCTCCTGGGAACGCCGACGTTGCCATAGGTTTCTTGAGCCATCCTTAGGGCGTTGGGAGATCTCATCTGCGCGCCAGCTTCCCGGGGGAGCATCCCTGGAGCCTTTGGGAAGCATCCCCAGCTCTCCCAGGGGAGCATCCCTGATGCCTCAGGGGAGCATCCCCAGCTCTCCCAGGGGAGCATCCTTGATGCCTCAGGGGAGCATCCCCCAGCTCTCCCAGGGGAGCATCCCTGGATCCCTTGAGGAGAGCATCCTTGATGCCTCAGGGGAGCATCCCTGGATCCCTTGGGAAGCATCCCCAGCTCTCCCAGGGGAGCATCCCTGGATCCCTTGGGAAGCATCCCCAGCTCTCCCAGGGGAGCATCCCTTGAACCCTCGAGGAGAGCATCCTTGGTCCCTCATGGGAGCATCCCTGGATCCTTTGGGAAGCATCCCCAGCTCTCCCAGGGCAGTCCCTCCCTTGGCGTTTTCCTCATGGAAAAGCGCTGTAGAAATCCTCCTGGGAACGCCGACGTTGCCATAGGTTTCTTGAGCCATCCTTAGGGCGTTGGGAGATCTCATCTGCGCGCCAGCTTCCCGGGGGAGCATCCCTGGAGCCTTTGGGAAGCATCCCCAGCTCTCCCAGGAGGATGCTGGGACCTTCCGCAGGGCTGTGTGGACTCTGGTCCCTTGGCGTTTTCCTCGTGGGGAAAGCGCTGTAGAAATCCTCCTGGGAACGCCGACGTTGCCATAGGTTTCTTGAGCCATCCTTAGGGCGTTGGGAGATCTCATCTGCGCGCCAGCTTCCCGGGGGAGCATCCCTGGAGCCTTTGGGAAGCATCCCCAGCTCTCCCAGGAGAGCATCCTTGATGCCTCAGGGGAGCATCCCCAGCTCTCCCAGGGGAGCATCCTTGATGCCTCAGGGGAGCATCCCCCAGCTCTCCCAGGGGAGCATCCCTGGATCCCTTGAGGAGAGCATCCTTGATGCCTCAGGGGAGCATCCCTGGATCCCTTGGGAAGCATCCCCAGCTCTCCCAGGGGAGCATCCCTGGATCCCTTGGGAAGCATCCCCAGCTCTCCCAGGGGAGCATCCCTTGAACCCTCGAGGAGAGCATCCTTGGTCCCTCATGGGAGCATCCCTGGATCCTTTGGGAAGCATCCCCAGCTCTCCCAGGGGAGCATCCCTGGATCCCTCGAGGAGAGCATCCTTGATGCCTCAGGGGAGCATCCCTGGATCCCTCGAGGAGAGCATCCTTGATGCCTCAGGGGAGCATCCCTGGATCCCTCGAGGAGAGCATCCTTGATGCCTCAGGGGAGCATCCCTGGATCCCTCGAGGAGAGCATCCTTGATCCCTCGTGGGAAGCATCCCTGGATCCTTTGGGGGAGCATCCCTGTCGTGGGAAGCATCCCTGGATCCCTCGGGGGAGCATCCCCAGCTCTCCCAGGGGAGCCCAGGCTTTTTAATCCCCTTTGATAGGTTTGTAGAGTCTCTGAACCCTCGTAGACCTCCGTAGGTAGCTCTTGATTTAATTCCCTCCTAACTCCGTAGTGTTTTCCCCTAAGGCAGGATTTTCTTCTGGACCCAACAGGTCTCTGGTTGCGTGGGACAACTTTTTCCTCTTTTTTTTTTTTTTAAGAAGAATTCCTTGCCTATGGATATAAAGACTAGACCATCCAACCTCGTTTCCATTTCTTGAATGTCGAGTATTACAATGTATAACACACGTTAGGGTGCTCTTTGGTGCTGTTTCAATGGTAACCAGTGGAACTGACTTTTTTTTAATAACAAATAACAATAAAGGAAACTTTAGGTACCGCTGGTTCCATAATGTTTGTTGTTGTGACTTTTTTTTTTTTTTTTAATTCTTCTTCTTTCTTTTGGGTTTTCTGGTTGGTTTTTTTTTTTTAGTATTTTTTTTTTTTAATTTTTACTAAAAAAGTGAGTAGCGATCAGCTGCCGAATCTCTGTGGTGTTGATTTTACTGACGTGTGTGCACGGCGAGCCGGGCGGGCCGTGGGCCAGGTTGGGTGGGACTTGGCTTCGAGTCGCTTGGTTTATTTTCAAATTGCACACAGCAAAAAAAAAAATAGCATTTTGATGAGGGAGGGGAACCCAGATGGCAACTAGAGGGTTAATTTTCGAACTTCAGGTATGTTCCTCATGAGAAGAAAATAAATAGATAAAAAATAATAATAAAAAAAGAGAAACGAAACACTATTTTTTCAGTAAGCTTTTTTTTTTTTTTTTCTGTAAACGATTTACAAATAAATTTGACATGATGGTGCTGTACCAAAGCCTTACACGAAACTTATTCCGCGCTCTATATAATCTCTGTATCTGTATCGTTGCTCTCGGCCTCCGTGGTGCTCGGAAAAGCCGGTAAAATGCCAGCAGGAGGGACCGGAGGCGGCATCCTCGGCATTCCCGGGAATGGCCGGGCTCCCAGGGGGAGGGGAAACCAAATTTCAGCATCACTCTCCCCCCTCCCCTTCCCTCAAATCCAAGGCGTGTGATGAGGGGGCAACAAATGGGGTGTCCCTCACCCCCAAACTCTCCTTCCGACTGGGTGCTAGCCTGCCCTGGGCAGGTAACAGAGACCTCCTGGCCCACCCCCCCAAAATGGGCAAACTCAGAGCTCATCTCTAAGGGGATAACCACCCGCTGAGCCCACTCAGCCCCTCACCTCATCCCGGGGGGGTGTTCTACATCTTCCAGCCCTTGGCCAAGGGAAGACCTCTCCTGGCTCTCACCCCGCGAGCCATGTCCCTCCCCGGGGACGCCCGGGAGCTGGGTCTGCTTTGACAGCTCTAAGCAATAATCCCACTCCGCCAAGAAAAGTTGGGTCCCCTTTGGCTCTTGGACTGTTGTCAGTGAATGAGGAAATTACTAATAAGCCAACAAAAATTGGAAGAAATGAGAGTTTGAAGCCCTGCCTTACTTGGGAGGAGCCAGTCCCTCGGTCTCTGCCTGTTGGGATTTTAAGGCCTGCTGAGTACTTAACGATTTATAACATTGCATGTTCATAGATTGACTTTTTTTTTGGTTTTTTGGTTGTTTTTTGGGTTTTTTATTTTATTTTAATGTACCCACTATAAGAAATTCTTGGCAGTGTTGCAATGTTACGTACAACTAGCCATGCTGTAGGAGAACGATGGGTTTTGGAATCGACTAACTTGCTCCTCATGTAACATTACCCTGCTTCAGAAATGTTTTGTATTTTGATATAAATAAACATTTGCTAAAAAAAAATATATATAATAATAAAAAAAAAAAAGGACTTTTGTCGATGTCATTGATTTGGAATTGGGGGGGGTGCTGTGGGGAGGAGGTGGGCTGCCCCCAGGGATGCTTGTGGAGAGGATGTTTCTCCCTTGGGATGTGGGAGGATGCTGGGCTTTTCTTTGCCCTGAGCATCCGATGGGGGGTATGTGGGGTGCCCCCCTGTGCCTCGGGATGCCCCAAGGTGCGTCCTCCTGGTGGGCTTCCATGAGCTACGTAGCCACATGGGGCTTCTTGCTGGGTCTCTCCAGCCTTCAGCAGCACTTCTTGCTGTCCCATTCAGCCACGGTCATGGCGGGGGGGGGGGGATTACAGAAAAGCCTGTGCAAGCTGCACCCTGCGCCCCACAGAATCACATGGTGTTGGAAGGGACCTCTGGAGATCATCTAGTCCAACCCCACTGCCAGAACATGTCCACCCAGAGCAGGTCCCACAAGATCGTGTCCAGGTGGGGTTTGAATGTCTCCAGAGAAGGAGACTCCACCACCTCCCTGGGCAGCCTCTGCCAGGGCTCTGCCACCCTCACAGCAAAGAAGTTCCTCCTCATCTTTAGGTGGAACTTCTTCTATTCAAGTTTGTGCCCGTTACCTCTGGTCCTATCCCTGGGCACCATCAAAAAAAGCCTGGCCCCATCCTCCTGACACCCACCCTTGAAGTATTTATAGGTGTTGATCAGATCCCCCCTCAGCCTTCTCTTCTCCAGACTAAGAAGACCCAAGTCCCTCAGCCTCTCCTCGTAAGGGAGATACTCCAGGTCCCTAATCAGCCTTATATTTGGGTGCTCCTACAGGTTCCCTGAATTGGGCTTTGCTCCCTTGGGCTTTGCTCTCCCCGGCCCTCCGTTGTCACCGTTGCTTGGGGACACGGCTGCCTGGTTCCATCTCCAACCCAATAATGCTTGGGGACACCGGTGGTGCTGCCGGCAGGGCACCCAGGATGATCATTTCCACATGGCTGGTGTACCTCCTGGCACGGAAAGAAATTGGTGGCTGCTCTGCCGGGGACCCAGTAAGCGTTGGGGTGGGGAAGGGGCTTTGCTGGTGGCACTGGGGGCTTTGCGGTGGTTTTCCCCCATCCCCGAGCACCACTGGGGACAAGGAGGGGCTCAGCAGCCACCTCTCTTCCAGGATAGCGCTGCGGACGGGGTGGAAAAGGTCTCGCTGATGGAGCAGTGGTGCCACAAGGTGAGGTTGAGGTGGGCGAAGGCTGATGCCAACCAACCCAGGGGAGCCCGGGATTTAAATCCAGGGAGTTTCCTTCCCAGGGTTTCATGCCTGGTTGGGGAGGCGGGGGGGGGGGGGGGCCTGGCAGGGTGCCCTGCGGTTGACGGTGGCTTTGGCTGGTTTTGCAGCTCCAAGACAGGACCTGCAGGCTCTTCAGGTGGATGACGGATTGCCCGGTGGCACAGCGGGCAGGGTCGGTGTCGGCCCCTCCGGCGTGCATGGCCACGAGCGACCCGGAGCCACAGGTTGGGATGCTTGGGAGCGAGCCGGAGCCACAGGTTGGGATGCTTGAGACCGAGCCGGAGCCACAGGTTGGGATGCTTGAGACCAAGCTGGAGCCACAGGTTGAGATGCATAGGAGCGAGCCAGAGCCACAGGTTGAGATGCAGAGGAGCGAGCCAGAGCCACAGGTTGAGGTGCAGAGGAGCGAGCCAGAGCCACAGGTTGAGGTGCAGAGGAGCGAGCCAGAGCCACAGGTTGAGATGCACAGGACCGAGCCAGAGCCACAGGCTGAGATGCACGGGACCGAGCCAGAGCCACAGGCTGAGATGCACAGGACCGAGCCAGAGCCACAGGCTGAGATACATGGGACCAAGCCAGAGCCACAGGCTGAGATACATGGGACCAAGCCAGAGCCACAGGCTGAGATGCACGGGACCAAGCCAGAGCCACAGGCTGAGATACATGGGACCAAGCCAGAGCCACGGGTTGGGACACGCGAGGTGAGCATCTGGGAGCTCCAGCAAGGTGCATCTGGGAGACGGTGGGGCTGGAGGAGGTCTTGGGGGATGAGAAATCTTCCCTCGGAGGTACAGAGCTTCAGCCACCCTGGGTACATGCCATGACCATGCCCCGAACACCTCGTCCCTCTCTGCTTTTAGCAGGATAACATGTCTCTCTCTGGGCAATCCCTGCATCGGTCGGTCAGCCAGCCCTACCTGGAGAGCACCACCACCATCAAGATCTTGAAGCAGAGGTAAAGCCCCATGGTGCCTACAGGGACGAGGTGGGACGTGCCACCACCTGGGGACCTGGGTGGTGGCGGAGGCAGCTCCTGAGAGGGGACCTGGGGGGGGTTCTTGCAGCCAAACCCGGGTCCGTATGGTGACCATGCCGACGGACAAGGCAGCGCAGGAAGGGCTGGAGCAATTGCAAAACTGGTGAGCATGCCCCCCTACCCCGGCCTCAGCATAGACTTTGGGGGGGCTGCCATGTTCCTTGGGGCTCCTCTTGCCCCAGGGGCTCCCAGGCAGCCCCCCCTAACCTTGGCTGGCTGCAGCATGTCCCAGCTGATGCACCAAGCCGAGATGGACAACAAGGAAGACGTCGACATCCCTGCCTCGCTGCAGAGGGACACTTAGGAGGTAAGAGAGGTCCCACGGGGACAAGGCTGGGCAGGGAGCCGGGTCCCTCACCATCTGCCCCGAGAGCAGGGATCCTGCCCCATCCTCTGCTGCATCTTCCCTTTCTTGTCTCTCCCCTCTCTTTCATCCAGGCGGACCCGCTCTCCACCCCCCTTTGCCGGCTGCCTTTGAAGCTTTTTCCACCTTTTTGGCGTCGATTCATCCGGAGGCAGCTCCTCCACTAATAAAGTCTGTGTACAACATCAGAGGATGTCCCTCATCCAGCGTGTGGTGCCGTGCTGGTGGTACCCCCCGGTGCTGGGATCCCCATTGAGTCCCCCCCAGCGTCCCCGAAACGATGGCATTGAGGGGCTGGCTGCTCCCTGGGGAGGTGTCCTGCCCTGTCCCCCTCCTCGCTGTGTTGGAGATGCAGGGTCTTTGGGTGCATCTGAAGGGCCCCCCAACATGTGGTTGTGTGCGCCACCATTGGGGTGGTGCAGCATCCTTGGGTACCACCTCTGGGGCTTCCCAGTCAAGCCCCCCTCCTCGGTGGGCAGGGATACAGAAGAAGGCCACCCACACATCCCTTGCCTGTTTTCCATGCGCTTCTCCCCAAAATGGGCTGTGGAGGACCAGAGGGTGCTGGGGGGGGGGTCCAAGATGCCCCAACCCAGCTTTGCTCCGTGCCTGATGAAACCCTGCAAGAAGGAAGGCAGAGGGGTGAAGTGGGGAGCCAGCCCCCCCCGGGCTGGATGCTGTGTGATGGGATGAAACGGATTCACCCTGCTTTAGAGGAAAATGAGGGACAAATACAGAGGTTGTTGGGCTGTGACCGAGGTGTTTGCGTGGTTAAATGGTGCTGCAGGAGCTCATCAAGGGGTCTGCGGGTGATGGGCTGGAGGGGCAGGGGGTCACAGGGGTGAGGGATGCTCACTGGGGTGATGCTGGGACCCCCAGTACTCCCAGTACCACTGGTGCAGGTGGGGGGCCCAGCTGTGCTGATGGGGCTGGGGTGGTGTCACACAGGTGTCCCTCAGTGGGGATTTTAAGCACCAAATGGGGAGACCCAGGACTTCCCGGGGGTGTTTGGGGCTTTCTTTGGGGGTACAGGAGCCAAGAGGAAGACCTGGGCTGTGACCACCAAGAAGCCAAGGTGTTTCCAGCGTTTTGAACGTCCCCAGGTAACAAATTTACTTCATCTCCCATCCCTGGAGCCAGACAGCATCCTCCTCCTCCTCCTGTGGGGCTCTGGGTCTGGCCCCTGCCTCTTTCCCAGCCCTGCTGGAGGCCAAATCTCTGCTGCTGGGGTGGGTGATGCTGGCAGGGAGAAAGGGGGTAGCAGTTGCTCTCCCCCCTCCTAGTTTTTCTTGTCTGAGCTCTCAGGGCAGCTGGTGGTCAGTGGTCTGCATCAAGGGCTGACTTATAGACTGTCTCCCCTTGCCTCGCTTCTCCCTGCTGGGAAATGGGATTTTCGGGGTGCCTGGGACGGCGTGGGGCAAGGCAGGGGGTGAGGGAGGTCTCTTGCAGCCTGGAGAGACGGTTTTGGGCTGGGTTTCTCTGCTTTTGCTGCCAGCCCCCTCGCTCCAAGTGAGGTTGTGGAAGACGTCAGCTGGGATGACCGCCCCTGCAGCAAGAGCCACGGCCCCTTTCCCTCCTCCTCACCCAGGATGCAGGAGCTTCCCTTCGATGAAGGCAGGAGAAAACAAACTCCCATCCTTCACGCTCCAGATGAGGCGAGAGACAGCAGGTCGCTGGGGAAGGAGAAGGAGCTGCAGACGCTGTGTAATCCCCTCTGCACTGCTCCTGTCTTCTCCTCCACCTCCAGCCCTGCATCCCCACAGCTGATGGAGCAAGTGGGTGAGCATCTCCAGCGCTGTGTGTCCCCAACACACAGGCTCTCCTCTTGGTGTCCTTGTCCCCTCTGCAGCCCCCAGCTCCTAGCCCAGCCTTGATACCACACGTTGTGCCTGTGCCTCGATGGCTCCTCTCCAGCTCTGGGATGTTCACTGCTTCTCCAGGGCTGCAAGTTTGGGGGTAGCAGCCCATCAGGCCAAAATTCACCCCTGTGTTAAGTTAGGGGGCTTTTTGGGGTGTCCTATGCCATCCCCTGCCTGGGAAGCAGGCGGGGGGCTGCGATGCTCGCCCCGGCAGGACGGCAGGGCTGTCAAGGTGGTCCCCGTCGCGTTGTTATCAGCCTTACCATCCAATATTCCCCAGCAGCTTTGTCTTTGCTTTACATTTATCAATATTACCAGCTGATCCTCCCGTCCCCCCCTGCCCCCCCACCTCCGCCGGGTTTATTAATATTGCCCTCTGATCTGCGGGAAGCGGCCGCGCTTTATATTCCAGCCCCATCCCCAGCTCCTCCAAGCCCCGACGCCATGTTTAATTAGATTTTTCTCCTTGGCTCAGGCAAACACAAATTGAGCTCCTGGTATCTCTCTCCCACGCCGGAGCTGGTGCCTGGCTGAGGAGGACGGCATCCTCCATCGCATTAATATGCCGGTGCCGTCCGGGGCCGGTGCACATCACGGGGGGGGTTATTATTTTTAATCCCCAAACCCCGTTCCACGTGGATGGCGTTTAATCTGTCAGGGAAATACTTTTTGCCCAGTGGGGTTTGGGGTGCTGGCTGCTGATTAGGAAGCAGCCCGGGGGTCCTCGGACCAGGAATCTGAAGCTGAGCTGGGGGCAGGCGCTGCTGAACCTTCTCCTCCCCGTTGCTCTTGGGCCAGAAATGTCATTTCTTGAGGGGTCCTTCTGGGTTTGGCTCCCTCCAAGTCAGGGTGCTGGGCCTCTCCTGCTGCTGGGTGGGCAGGCTTTCCGGATCAGAGGGAAGGAAAATTGTTTATGCAAAATTTGTCGGTTCCTCCAGGCATGAAGGGAAGCGCTGATTGTTCTTCAGCTATCTCAAATCTTTTGCCAATTTCCAAGATTAAAAATTTCTCCCCGTGTCTTGCAGACACATTTGGTGTTTGCGCTTTGATTTCCAGCCTCACTGTCCAGCAGATGCTCAATTATTTTTTATTATTATTATTATTATTATTTTATTTCCCCCCCACCCTGGATTTGTTTTCCTGCCACGGTCTCACCCTCTCTGCGTTTCTCCTAGGGGATACAGGATGGAATTTGTACAAGGGATGCTCATGTAGGGGGACCAGAAGCCCCTCCTGGGGCTGGATCTGCCCTTCTGGGCCAACCTGTGACTCCATGGGGCAAGATGAGACCTTTTTACCCCCCCCCTGCTTTCTGGCAGCCCCCCCCTTGTGCTGCAGGATCCGCTCCCCAGGGCTTTGCTGCCTCTCCTCTCCCAGCCGCTGCCGGAGGAGTGTGTTTGCCTGAGTCAATAGAAAGCTAATTAAGCTATTTATCTGGGAAAAGCAGCCACTCCTGGTAAGCACTGCTGTCAGGATGAAGGAGGAACAGGCCGGGAAAGGCAGGGGTGAGGGAAAGCTGTCGGGCAGCCCCTGGGAGGGGGGGAAAAGCTCAGTTGGGAGCAGCCCTGGGGCTGAGAGAGGGGGATACCATCTGCAGCATCCCCAGTGGGGCTGCTGCTGACCCCCAGGCAGGCTCCCTGCCTGAAACAAGTCCTTGATGGTGCCGTGATGCTCAGATGACTAATAAAGTACTTTTCTATTTGAGAAGTTGGTGTTGGTTTATATTAACACCCGTCCCTCCTGACCATAATGAAGAATGGCATTTTCTCCTGGGCAAGCAGAACTGCACCATGGCTCAGTGCTGCCCCATTTGGGGACCCAGACCCCTTTTTTTCCCCCCTCCACCCCAAATTCCCCTCTCTGGGCAGGCCAGGCTTGCTGTTTGCAGCTCATGGGCTCTTCAGCTAAGCAGGCTGCACGCTAACTTTAAATTGACTTTTCGTAGCAAAGCCCTGGGAGGTTTTTCCGAGGCGTGCAGGTCTATTCTTTGGGGCTTTAATAAGCTTTTAGTAGCTTAAGATGCAACTAAGTTTGCCCTAATCTCTCATAAAAGCGTGTGGGTTTTCTTGCCCGTGTGCTGCATCAAGGTCTTCGCCCGGCGCTTTCCTTCACTGTTGTGTTTGTCTCTAAGATTGGAAGGAAATGCCTCCCAAATCCTCCTTTTTAAAAACCCAGATCCTCAGATCAAAGCCATCAGCGGTGGTTGGGGAGGGGGGTGAGGGACACAGGCTCCCTGGGATGGGTGTGATGTCAAATTGGGGATGTTGCCCTTGATTTGGGGGCATAAGTCCTCCTGGTTTCACAAGGACCCCTAAAAGTCTTGTGCTGAGCCCTCCATTCTTCCAGGGTCACGGGGGACTGAAAATTTGGGGGAAAAATGTATTTTTCTAGAAAAATAGCAGTAACCCACCGGGGTCAGAGCAGGGGTAGGCTGAATGCAAACAGGGGAGGGGGAAAGGAATATTTCCTCCCCAAAATGATGAGGTTGCAGCTCAGTGGGAAGCGATGGGTGGCAGCCACCAGACCTGACCCTTCAAACCCCCCACCCCAGGTGATGGCTCTGCGCCCCAGAACCGCACACAAAGGTGGGGGGGGGAGCTCAGCACCCCTCACTGTTTGGGCACAGTTTGGCACCGTTTGGGCACAGTTTGGCACCGTTTTCGTTCGCCCCGATGTGGCGGGAGCTGTGCCATTTGCATATCACCGGGGAGGTTATGAATTATGCAGCCACCACGGCACGTCCAGAGGAATCGGCTGCAACATGCAAGTGCTGAAAAGCATATTTATCTTCGTGTCTTATTGATTTATTTTCTTCTCTCCTTTTTTTTTTTTCTTTTTTTTTTTTTTTTTTCTTGCAAGCTTGGGCAGCTGCAGGGAGGGAAACCAGCCCTGACATCTGGGAGGATGCTGCAGTTGGACAGTGTCCCCCCCCTCCCAGCCAAGCTGTCCCTTTGGGTCACACTTGCAGGGTGAAACCACGAAGTTGAGTTTATATTTATAGAGACCCACATTTTCTGCTGCTTCTTTTGGCAGAGCAGGAGGCTGGGGATATCTCAGAGAGGGGGGTGATAATTTTTGGTGGCAGCAAGGATGCTCATCAAGGGTGTCCTGGTAGTGACTGTGGGCTGCTGGGTCTTCCCACGCGTGAGAGCAACTGGGATGCAGGAGAGTCATCTCCAGTGGGTTTGGGGAGCTGGGGTCTGCCCTGCTTTGCCAGCCTCAGGCTGAGGGGAGATGTTTGGCACAGCTCTGCCACCACAGAGGAACCAGAGCCCTCTCCTGCTCAGCTGGAGGGTGTCCTGCTCCCCGGTAGCATCACCATCTCCTGAACAGGAGCCAGGCTGCGAGGAGACCTCAGCACGTTTGTCCTCATCTGGGTAGAAATGCAATCATCCGTTACTGCATTTTCTCCATTGTCTCTTCGTCCATCCATCTACCCTTTCCGTTCATTAATTCCACCATCTGCTCCTTCATTTATTTATCTACTGTCCCCCCATCAGTAAATCATCCCCTGCCTCTGCCTTCCCCCTCCCCTCCGTCCATGGAAGAAGAACCCCCAGGGTCCCCTCCTCATCCCAGACCCCATTTAGAGCTCGAAATTGCGACCTCCATCCAGAGGGAAGTTCCCAAGTCCCTGGAGGCTTTATTTTTCCTCTTATGGTGGCTCCAAAAAGCTCAGGGAAGGGAAAGGGACCTGCTCCATCCCCAGGTGATGGGCTGTGGGTACCACTCCCATCCACGCTCCTCCTGCATCCGTGGAAGCATCCCTGGCTCTGCCTTTCTCCCCCCCGGCAGGAAAGGTGAGGGGAGATCACACAGCCAGCCGGCTGCCCAGATTCCTGCTCCCTGGGGCTAATTACGGAACAACATTAGATAAAAGTCAACATATGTTGTAAAAGGCACTATGTATCACCGCCTGACAGCTCCTAACAATGTGCTCATGTAACAGCTGTCAGGCTGCGACGCTCGAAAATGAGTAATATGTTGATTTATGGATATCAGACCTGCCCTGACGTTCACCGGCAGCATCGGGCAGCAGCGCCCGTTTCGGAGGGGGGGTTAGCAGGGATGGGCTGTCCCCCCCCTCCTCATCGCTTGGCTCCAGCATCTCCAGATGTGGCTCCTTACGTGGGGCTGCAGAGCTGTCACCTCTTCTGCACGGTGCCACCAGCAGCAGGAGGAACCGTGTCCCCCCCCCGCCCCAGACTGAAGTTTCATTTCCATGCTTAACTGTAATAATTTGTCCCAAATGCTACCAATAAATACGTGCCAGCCCCTCCGCCCCCACCTTCCCCTCCCGCTTTCAGGGATGCTCAGACCCTCTAAACCCTAAACCATGAAGTCCTGGAATCAGAGAAACAGACCTAAATTCTGCCCCTTCCCTGGGCAGATGGGGTGACATCCCGGTAGTTGGGGTGATCTGGTGGGATGCAGCCGGGGTGACCTGGTGGGATGCAGCCAGGGTCCCTTGTGGGGCTGGCAGCCCCCTCCAAACCCTTGGACCCCCGAGCAGGGGCTGCACAGGGATCACCTCTGGCTGGTGGCACTCGGGAGCCTTCACCTCTTGGGGAAATAAATACTGATTCTCTGTCCCCTCATGAAACCCTTGAACTTCGGTGATGCCCCCCACCACATCCCTGTACTCTCTGTGGCCCCAAAGGCTCTCTGTTTTGGGCTAAAATAGAGTGCAGTGTGGGAGGGGCAGTGAGCAGGCAGAGGGGGGACAAAGCTCCCCAAATTCTGTCCCCCAACAGCTTTTGGGGTGAGGCTCAGCATTTTTACTGCCCTCTCCCCACCCAGGATTTGGGGGGACCTGAATCAGCGACGTCCCCCATTGCAGCAAAAGGCAGAGCCCCAGATCCAGCTGCTGGCAGGGGCTTGCTGCTGTGATTTTTTGGCTTGGATCTGAGTGGTTTTTGGCTCATATTGGGCAAAGGAAGCATTTTTGGGAAGGGTTTCTTTGCTGGGCTCAACTGGGGCTACTGGGGAGGCAGGAGGGGATGCGGTGCGTCCCGTGGTGGAGATGCTGCTGGCTCCTGCTCGGTGCAAGAAAAGAGCCCCAAACTCATGTAATTTAAAATATATGCGCAAGAAAATAGCCCCAAACTCATGTAATTTAAAATATATGTATATATGCATTTTTTTCTCCTTGTTTTTAGCAAACCTCAAGGCTTGCTTGAGTTGCATGCGGGAGATATTTCCCCCCTGGGAATGAGGTGGGACTAGGTGTTTTTGGTGAAAGCTGGGTTTTGTCGTCCCCCCCCCACCTCTGGCTTTGGGAGAGGGGTGTCGGGGTGACCCCAGGGGAGAAGGGGGGGGTGCAGTGTGACTTGGGCATAGGCTTTAAACATCCCTGCCTGTTGGGAAGGCAGTGGATCCCAAATTAATTTGAGAGGGGTGTGGGGGGGAGGAGATGTGTTTTCAGCTCTTAATGTCAAGACACATCATTTTTATTTTGCTTTTCCAAGCGGTGGTTTCTCGCAGGATTCGCATCCCCCCCTTCAATGTATTCCAACTGGCAAGATGTGTTTTCTCCTGTGCGCTTGCTGGTTTTTCCAACCTCTTCATGTGGCTGTTTTTGTGGAGTTTTGACAAATATGAATAAAGATATTGAGCTACGTTTGCTTCGGCTCTTCTTTTTCTTTTTTTGGTGCGGGGGTCTCGTAGCCCTTAACAACACGGTGGAGTAAATCCCAGTAAAACTGCTCATTTCATCGAGATTTTGAAAATATAATAAAACCAGTTATGCCATTTTGGAAAAAGGAATAATAAGGAAAAAAAAAAAAGGTTAATGTCCTGTCTCAACTAGCAGCCTGTGTTTTTTAATCTGCAAAACAATAATGGAAAACTCCATTTATGGGGCTGCTGTGAGTGGGTTGGACTGAGCCTTCACAAAACCTCACATAAGACTAAATAAACTAAGGCTCCACTGCAATTTGCTCTTTATAGACTGATATTTACCAGCCTAGCAACTACTCGACTTTCTAAGTGAGTATATTTCATTTTTTTTTCTAATACATATTCATTATTTACAAACTTGTTTCCACTCAAATTTGTGCGGCTTTGTGTGTGATTCCTCGTGGGAATTTCTTTTAATATGCAGATTTCAGACAAAATATTTTAGATATAGGTGGTTTTGGCTAGGCAATTATCTGGCTCCATTGTGTTTAATGCCAAATATAACCTTTAAATTCCCTGAAGAGAGAATCTATTCTGGGTTTTCCCCTCCTGGGGAGGTTGTATTGCCCACAGCTGTGTGTGTTTGGGGGGGTGGGACCTGCTCTGCTGTGATTACAGCCCCCACCCCTGGGAAGCTGGAGGTGAGAACTGATGATGTCTTGCAGGTGATGGTAGGATGGCTTTTAGCCAGCTGGAATTGCTCTGCTCCTGCATCCTTCTTGGGATAAATCATGGTTTCGGGGACCTGTTGATGGGAAAAGCATCCCACCCCCCCCCGTACAAGGCAAGTAAAACCAGTCCTGTGCCCACAAACATCCAGTTCCAGGGGGAGGATGGGGGAAGATGAAGAGTCCTAGCTCAAGCCTGGTGTAGAAAACAACTTTTCTTCTGGGTTTAGGGGTGGGGGGAGGATTTACAGAGGAAAAGCCATCCCTGATGTGGGAGGAGAGGATAAACCATGGTTTCGGGGACCTGTTGATGGGAAAAGCATCCCACCACCCCCCCCCGTACAAGGCAAGTAAAACCAGTCCTGTGCCCACAAACATCCAGTTCCAGGGGGAGGATGGGGGAAGATGAAGAGTCCTAGCTCAAGCCTGGTGTAGAAAACAACTTTTCTTCTGGGTTTAGGGGTGGGGGGAGGATTTACAGAGGAAAAGCCATCCCTGATGTGGGAGGAGAGGTTGGGTTAGACCCTTGGGGCTGTCGCCTGTGGCAGATCTGCCTTGCCCCCCCCCTTCCTGTAGTAACTGGGGGGAGCAGAGGGATGCTGGAGGGAGGTGCTCACAGCTGCAGGGGGAAGGAGATGTGTGAGACGGATGCGTGGGTCTGGCAGAGCATCCCCTCAGATGGATGAGGGATGACTCAGAGGGATGGTTTCTGTCCCCCCGTTTCTGTAGTAATTGGGGGGAGCAGAGGGATGCTGAGGGGTGCTGGAGGGAGGTGCTCACAGCTGCAGGGGGAAGGAGATGTGTGAGACAGACGCGTGGGTCTGGCAGAGCATCCCCTCAGACGGGTGAGGGATGACTCAGAGGGATGGTTTCTGAGCCCATCACCTCGCCCTGGGTTAGCTGTGTTTGTTCCCCCAGCGTGGATTTAGCTCCTGAACTATTACAGCTAATCCCAGCCAGCAGAAAAATGCTTGAAGATGTGACCAAAGCCAAGAGAGGGTGGTCCGAGCCACCACCTTCTCCAACACCAGGCTTCTGGAGAGGAAGGAGACAGAAAAGGCATTTAGATAGTTAAGAAGGTATTAGAATGCACTTCAGGGCATGCTCTAGTGCCTGAGACTGTTGGTTTGTGTCTGTTTGTGGGGTTTTTTTTTGTTTTTTTTAGTGGTTGGACCTGATGTTCTCAAAGGTCCCTTCCAACCATGAAGATGATTCTGTGAAAAGCAGCCCCAGGCTCATTCCCTTGCCCTAGGGGAAAAAATACAACTCTGAGAGGCTCTACCTTGCCCCTTTTTGATGCTTCTCTGGTGGGGAAGGTGAACTGGTGACCACTGGAGGAGTGAGAAGGTTTCTTCTCCAGTGGGGCGGTCATAAACCAGGGTGAAAACAAGCTGGTGTTAATGGGCTTTGGCCAGCCAAAAGCTCTGCGGCATTTGAAATGCAAATCACCCAGCCATGCCTTAATCATTACCGCCGGGAGACAATTAGGGTTAAAATATAGATTTCTCCACAACAAGGGCAAACAATAGAGAAATAAAAAGAAGAAAGGCTCGGTATGATTCATTTATATCAGCCTGTTGCTTTGAGGCTCCAGGAGGACTGGTAGGGGCTTGAGCTGGGCTGCTTCTGCTGGGAAAACATCCTCAACCCGGTATTTCTGCCCCGATAGAAGGGTTATTTTGAGAAGAAAAGTGGGGTTTGGGTGGGTTCCCCCATCTCGGGGATCAGGGCTGGCTGGTCCCTGGGGGAAGGTCCCTCCTGGCTGAGAGCCCAGCAGGAAAATGGGTTAGAACCAGGGAAATGAATCAGCTGCTCTGGAGCCTGATGGGAAGTGCGAAATAAAGGACGAAGGAGGTGAAGAGCAAATGGCCTTTTTTGCATTTTTATAATCTTGTGGGTTTTATGGCCAAGGTAAACTTAATAAGGCGGGACAAGAGCCTTACTCAGCACTGCCCTGAGGTTGTGCAGGGAGCAAGAGCAAGGAGAAAGGGGTTGGGGGGGGACACAAGGGGGATGCTGCCAGGACCCCCAGGAGCTCTCCCTTTGCCCCTCACCTTGTTCTTCTGCAGGGTTTTATCCCTACCGACCCCCCTGGCCGTCTGAAACTTCACGAAACGCTATTTTTTTCACATTTTTGGGGGCATTGGAGAGAGGAGAAGGGGGGGGGGGAAAAGTAAAAGGGGTTGATTTTACACATTATTCCTAATGACACCCCCCTGGGGTATCTCCTCCTCGCCTCAGCACCAGCACCCAGACCCAGAGGGTGAGGATGCTGCATCCCAGCCCCACAGCTCTTTTCCCTGCTTTTTTTGCCTTCCTTTTGCTCCCCGTGTCCCCAAAATAAGGCAGAAACACCATGTCCCAGCTCTGCCCGCCTTGCCATGCCCTTGCCAAACCCAGATGCCGTGGTGAGACCTCCCCCCACGACTTCGAATCACACCATGACCACCTTGAGGACTGTCCCTGGGGGGGGAAACCCACCAACGACAGTCCTCTAATCTTTAATAATTAGAGAGTTAATTAGCCTGAGTGGCCATGTACTGCATTGTGAGGGGGTGGTTGGACATGGGATGAAGCTGCTTTGTGAGTGCAATAAAGGACAAAGACCTTTCTTTTTTGCTGATGCTGGTTTTTATTTATTATTATTATTATTTTTCCCTCCTTCTTCTTGAGCTCCAAACTCCAGAATCTTGCAGAAATGTATTTTTATTATTTATTATTATTTACATGGGTGGTGCTGGTGAGGGGTTGTGATTACCCCAGCTGAGGAGGTTCCAGGGCCTTTCTCCTAGGGATGGGTAGCGATGGGTGGGGGATGCTTTTGTGCCAGGGGTGGGGGGCAACTTGTGTCCCACCTGGGTGAGGAGGTGCAGGGAGAGGAGAGCAAAGGAAAGGAAAAAAATATTTTGGGGAACTGCAGGGATTTGCAGCAGAAGTTCTGACTCCACAGCGACGGTGAGTTCTGTAGTAATTGGGGGGAGCAGAGGGATGCTGAGGGGTGCTGGAGGGAGGTGCTCACAGCTGCAGGGGGAAGGAGATGTGTGAGACAGACGCGTGGGTCTGGCAGAGCATCCCCTCAGACGGGTGAGGGATGACTCAGAGGGATGGTTTCTGAGCCCATCACCTCGCCCTGGGTTAGCTGTGTTTGTTCCCCCAGCGTGGATTTAGCTCCTGAACTATTACAGCTAATCCCAGCCAGCAGAAAAATGCTTGAAGATGTGACCAAAGCCAAGAGAGGGTGGTCCGAGCCACCACCTTCTCCAACACCAGGCTTCTGGAGAGGAAGGAGACAGAAAAGGCATTTAGATAGTTAAGAAGGTATTAGAATGCACTTCAGGGCATGCTCTAGTGCCTGAGACTGTTGGTTTGTGTCTGTTTGTGGGGTTTTTTTTTGTTTTTTTTAGTGGTTGGACCTGATGTTCTCAAAGGTCCCTTCCAACCATGAAGATGATTCTGTGAAAAGCAGCCCCAGGCTCATTCCCTTGCCCTAGGGGAAAAAATACAACTCTGAGAGGCTCTACCTTGCCCCTTTTTGATGCTTCTCTGGTGGGGAAGGTGAACTGGTGACCACTGGAGGAGTGAGAAGGTTTCTTCTCCAGTGGGGCGGTCATAAACCAGGGTGAAAACAAGCTGGTGTTAATGGGCTTTGGCCAGCCAAAAGCTCTGCGGCATTTGAAATGCAAATCACCCAGCCATGCCTTAATCATTACCGCCGGGAGACAATTAGGGTTAAAATATAGATTTCTCCACAACAAGGGCAAACAATAGAGAAATAAAAAGAAGAAAGGCTCGGTATGATTCATTTATATCAGCCTGTTGCTTTGAGGCTCCAGGAGGACTGGTAGGGGCTTGAGCTGGGCTGCTTCTGCTGGGAAAACATCCTCAACCCGGTATTTCTGCCCCGATAGAAGGGTTATTTTGAGAAGAAAAGTGGGGTTTGGGTGGGTTCCCCCATCTCGGGGATCAGGGCTGGCTGGTCCCTGGGGGAAGGTCCCTCCTGGCTGAGAGCCCAGCAGGAAAATGGGTTAGAACCAGGGAAATGAATCAGCTGCTCTGGAGCCTGATGGGAAGTGCGAAATAAAGGACGAAGGAGGTGAAGAGCAAATGGCCTTTTTTGCATTTTTATAATCTTGTGGGTTTTATGGCCAAGGTAAACTTAATAAGGCGGGACAAGAGCCTTACTCAGCACTGCCCTGAGGTTGTGCAGGGAGCAAGAGCAAGGAGAAAGGGGTTGGGGGGGGACACAAGGGGGATGCTGCCAGGACCCCCAGGAGCTCTCCCTTTGCCCCTCACCTTGTTCTTCTGCAGGGTTTTATCCCTACCGACCCCCCTGGCCGTCTGAAACTTCACGAAACGCTATTTTTTTCACATTTTTGGGGGCATTGGAGAGAGGAGAAGGGGGGGGGGGAAAAGTAAAAGGGGTTGATTTTACACATTATTCCTAATGACACCCCCCTGGGGTATCTCCTCCTCGCCTCAGCACCAGCACCCAGACCCAGAGGGTGAGGATGCTGCATCCCAGCCCCACAGCTCTTTTCCCTGCTTTTTTTGCCTTCCTTTTGCTCCCCGTGTCCCCAAAATAAGGCAGAAACACCATGTCCCAGCTCTGCCCGCCTTGCCATGCCCTTGCCAAACCCAGATGCCGTGGTGAGACCTCCCCCCACGACTTCGAATCACACCATGACCACCTTGAGGACTGTCCCTGGGGGGGGAAACCCACCAACGACAGTCCTCTAATCTTTAATAATTAGAGAGTTAATTAGCCTGAGTGGCCATGTACTGCATTGTGAGGGGGTGGTTGGACATGGGATGAAGCTGCTTTGTGAGTGCAATAAAGGACAAAGACCTTTCTTTTTTGATGATGCTGGTTTTTATTTATTATTATTATTATTTTCCCCTTCTTCTTCTTGAGCTCCTAACTCCAGAATCTTGCAGAAATGTATTATTATTATTATTATTTATTATTATTTACATGGGTGGTGCTGGTGAGGGGTTGTGACTACCCCAGCTGAGGAGGTTCCAGGGCCTTTCTCCTAGGGATGGGTAGGGATGCATTTGTGCCAGGGGTGGGGGGCAACTCGTGTCCCACCTGGGTGAGGAGGTGCAGGGAGAGGAGAGCTCCCTGCCAAGGAAAAGAAAAAAATTATTTTGGGGAACTGCAGGGATTTGCAGCAGAAGTTCTGACTCCACAGCGACGGTGAGAAACACAAACATCAACCCCCCCCTTGGAGACCACGCAGTTTGTACCACAACAGGTCCTTCCAAGAAGCACAATAATTTCAGTTTTGACCCCAAAAAGCACAATATTTTCAGTTTTAACTCAAAAAGCACCATCATTTCAGTTTTGAAAGACAGGGCAATAACAGCAATGAGCCTCCCCCCCTGCCACCAACCACCACCAGCTCCCTGCACCCATCCTGTCCCCAGGTGGGGTGCACAGCACCCGTGTCATCGCTCCCTGCCTTCTCAGGGCCAAAAATAATCCAGTTTAATCCCACCTGGCTGCTGTCCCAGCTACAAACCACAAGGCACAGTGCCTGTACAATGTACACAACACACTGGACATCATACACAGCAATTTGGGGGGG
>NW_015090837.1:529155-530287 GCF_001431845.1 Calidris pugnax
CCAGATGCAGCAAAGGAAGGGGGCTCGGCTGTGAGCATATTGATAAGAAAAAAGGTAAAAAGGAGAGGAAAAGTAGAAAATCAAGACTACAAAGTTGACTAAACCCAAATATTTCCAGCCCTGTGGGAGGGAGCCAGGCTGACTGGAATGCTAAAAATCACCTCCATTTGCATCTTTTTAAACAGGAGCCGATAAAAGCAAATACTCTGCCGCGGGCGCTGGGGACCCCCAAAATCCTCCCAGTATGGGGCCTGTGCTGGGGGGCCAGACGCAGCAAAGGAAGGGGGCTCGGCTGTGAGCATATTGATAAGAAAAAAGGTAAAAAGGAGAGGAAAAGTAGAAAATCAAGACTACAAAGTTGACTAAACCCAAATATTTCCAGCCCTGTGGGAGGGAGCCAGGCTGACTGGAATGCTAAAAATCACCTCCATTTGCATCTTTTTAAACAGGAGCCGATAAAAGCAAATACTCTGCCGCCAATAATTATAATATTTTAATTGTGTTTCTTCAGGGCTTTTGTTTTTTTTTTTTGGGGGGGGGGGTCTTGGGGGGGGGGGTGTCCTGTGGGGGCTCCTCTCTGCCTTTTCTTGGCTCCCTGGCAGGGAATTGCTGCAGGAAAAAGTTAATGCCCTCCCCCAAACTTTATTTTCTTGCAGAAAACTGACCCCCTCACTTACAAATGGATGACAAAATCAAGGGTGAGCTCTCTGCGTTTGCAGCTCTAACAGGTTTTTGGGGGTTGTTTTGGGGTGATATCCCCATGCTTTTTACTGTAATGCAATTTTTTTCTCGTTTGTGGGGGGACAGCCCATTCTCAGGCCCCAGTGTAATCCCTGTGCCCCCCCCATGTTTTTTACTGTAATGCCATTTTTTTCTCGCTTTCAAGGGGGGGCAGCCCATTCTCAGGCCCCACTGTAATCCCTGTGCCCCCCCCCAGCCCTGTTACTTTGATTGTGAAAACACTAATAATTGCACGATAAACTTGAAGGCCAGCTTTTTGCATTTTCAGCTCTAAGCAGGGTATTTTTGGGGGTGATATTCCCATGTTTTTTACTGTAATGCAATTTTTTTCTTGTTTGGGGGGGCAGCCCATTCTCAGGGCCCAGTGTAATCCCTGTGCCCCCCCCCCCCC
>NW_015090837.1:530297-530692 GCF_001431845.1 Calidris pugnax
CCTGCTCCGCCCCATTGATTGCTCCCAGCTGGGGGGGGTCCCAGCATCCCATGGGGCTGTGGTGGAGATGGAGGAGGAGGTGGTGGAGGAAGTTTGTTCTGCGGAGAGCCGGAGGTGAGTAGCGTTTTTCTTCCTTTTGGCGTTTAATTTCTTAGCGATAATAGAAAGTTTATGGTGTTTTTTTAATAGCTAAGTGTGTTGCTGCCTTCTCTGTGTCAAAAAAGGGGGAATTTTGGGTGTTTTTCTCCCTCTTGGGAGAGGAACATGTGTACATTGCTCCAGTCCTCCCACCAAAACCATGTGAAATAACCCCCGTGCAGCACACCGAGCTGCCCAGGACTTAGGGTGACTCACAAGTGTCCCCCAAAATCACACCCCCCCCCCCCACCCGCTCG
>NW_015090837.1:530702-546325 GCF_001431845.1 Calidris pugnax
TTTTTGGTGTCACTACATAGAGTTATGGAATGGTCTGGGTTGGGAGAGACTCTAAAGCTCATCTCCTTGCACGCCCACCTTCTGCTGGGCCAGGTTGTCCCATCCATGCTGGTCATAAACATGTCCAGACACAGCTTCTCCTCTGTCCCCATGCGTGGCCTTGGGGAGCCCCCCATGTGTCTCAGCCCCCCTGGGGCTGGAGGAATAACAAGTTCACACCAAATTCCTGGAGTAATAAAAGTGCTTTTTGAGTTTGGCCTGGGCTGGTGGGCTCTTGGAAAGAGTCTGGCCTCAAGCTTTTGAAGGCCTTGCCCCATCCTCAGGCCCTTTGCTATGGGGCAGCAGGAATGGAGGCTGCAGAGCCATCTCCTGGGGGCAAGAGGGTCCCCCCCCATTGCCTATGTACCCCAAAACTGTGGGTGAAGGAGGGCTTCGTGAGCCTGGACTGACCTGCCCTCAGTTTTTGGGGGGCACTGAGTGAAAACGGGGTCGGTGGGCCTGGGTTTGCCATTTGCTGCCTGGGAAGTGTGTGTGTGTGGGGTTTCTCCCTAATTTTACCTGGCTTGGCTGCTGGTGAGCTGTTTGTAGGATGCGAGGTAGGAGCTGGTGACCCCCCCAAGGGAAGCTGCACCCCCAGCCCCATGGGCTCTGCTTCCCTCTCCCCGAGGCTGTTCATCCACCAGGCATAAATCTAGAGGGAAGCAGGGTTCATTAGCTCCGGCGCTCCTGGAATGACTTGTTTTATTTAGGTTTTCATTTCAGGGAAGAAAATTAGACTTTTTTTTTTTTTTTTATGGTGTTTCAGCTTGATACTCCTTTTCGCATTTTCTCTCTGTTCCTGTGATGGCTGGGGGGATGGAGCAGGAAGGGATTTTTC
This sequence comes from Calidris pugnax, assembly GCF_001431845.1. Taxonomy (NCBI): domain Eukaryota; kingdom Metazoa; phylum Chordata; class Aves; order Charadriiformes; family Scolopacidae; genus Calidris; species Calidris pugnax. The sequence goes on from NW_015090837.1 coordinate 531,580, forward strand.
CTTTTCTTTCCTTGGTGTCCACATCTCCCCTGCTTCCCTTCCCCGCGCTCCCCGGACACCAAAACAGCCCCCAGCTTCACCCAGAAGTGTTGAAGCTGCTCCTGACCCTTCTCCATTCCATTTCCAGCTTGTCCACCAAACTAGAGGTGATACCTTTAGGGCTGGTGCAAATAAAGCTGAAATTGGTGTTTTTTCTTGGGGGGGGGGGCCATCAGTAAGATCTGGTTGTTGGGGATTAAAATGCATTTAGCTCCACCTGGGTGGGGGGTTCTGCTCCCACCTGCAAACAAACCAACCCCCGGCAGGTCTGGCTTGCGGGTTGCCAAGATCCACGTGCAATCAAGGTATTTGCAGGGCCAGGGACTAATAATTTAAACTGCCGAGCCAAAATAAATAAGTGTAAAGCAAAACCAAACCCCGAGCGCCGCGGGAGCAGGCGATATTGTTTGCTTTTCAAATAGACACACGAAAAAATACAAACAGTAGCAGGAGGGATACAGAGATTAATTTTTTTTTTTTTTTTTATAAAAACAAAATACCAAAAATCCCACCAGGAAGCAGTGTTTCCATTTTGTGTGTGCATAAGATTAGCAACACTTTGCTGCCTCTTGCAAGTGTCCCTCGCCCCCCTCCCACCCTGGAAAACTTTGACAAAAAGCCATCTTTTTTTTGAGGGGGGGAGGTGGGGGGGAATAAACAAACAAATGATTGAAATTTCCTGCAGAAAATATTGACTTTTCAAATTGGAAACTGCCCCCTGCTCTCTACCCGAGGGGTAGAGCTGCTTGGCTTCGTATCCCCCCGCAGTGGATCAGGGGTGCGGGATCACTGGGATGGGGAGGACAAAAACTGGCTTTTCCTTCCCAACCCGTGTGTTGGGATTCCTTCTTCTGCCCTGCAAAGCTTTGCTTTTTCTAGGGAAAATTGTGCCGGGGGGTTTCTGCTGCCTCCCAGGCTCTGCTGGTGCCTGCAAACCACACACGATTTGTATGCAGTATTTGTGAATATCTTATTCTGGATATATAGGATATAGATCTTATATCTGATATATATGATATAGATTTTATATCTGCAAATGTAGGATATTTGCAGCCCTGTACGTTTCCAGGTGGATTTCTGCTCCCAACAACCACCCTGAGTCAGGGCTCTGCGTCGCTCCTTACCGTAGCCAAGGGATGTGCCATGGGTTTAATCTGGATTTTCCCCTAAAAAGTGCCTTTTTTGGGGGCAGGAGAGGGAAGGCTTTGCTTGAACAGCCCAGGAATTGCTCTTCATGGCCACCACTGAAAAAAGACCGGCCCCATCCTCCTGACACCCACCCTTGAAGTATTTATAGGTGTTGATCAGATCTCCCCTCAGCCTTCTCTTCTCCAGACTAAAAAGACCCAAGTCCCTCAGTCTCTCCTCCTAAGAGAGATGCTCCAGGCCCCTCATCATCTTTGTAGCCCTCTGCTGTCCCCTCTCCAGCAGTTCCCTGTCCTTCTGGAACTGGGGAGCCCAGAACTGGTCCCAGTGCTCCAGCTGGGGCCTCCCCAGGGCAGAGCAGAGGGGCAGGATGACCTCCCTCCACCTGCTGCTCACACTCTTCCTGATGCCCCCCAGGATGCCCTTGGCCTTCTTGGCCACAAGGGCCCATTGCTGGCTCATGGGCATCCTCTTGTCCACCAGGACTCCCAGACCTTTGTCCTCAGAGCTGCTCTCCAGCAGGTCACCCCCAACCTGTCCTGGTGCAGGGTACTCCTAGGTCTTTTTTCTGAGCTGCTCTCCAGCTCTTCAGGTTCCTCTCAGTCCAGGTCTCGTTGGATGGTGGCACAGCCCTCCAGGTAGCTCCTGCCTGAGCATCCCTGAGCCCCACCGCCCTCCTTGAAGGTGGTTCCCTCCGGTAGGGGGGATGCTTTCTGCCTGGTGTGTTTGTAGGTTCTCTGGATGTTTGACTTTTGAAGTTTGAAAAGTGGCGTTTTGCATTTTAAAACGGGAAGGCGGAACGTTGCCGTGCAGTAAGCAAAACTGGAATCGGTTCTTTTTCGTTGCAAAGAATGCTGGAATGGGAAGGAAAAGCTGAGAATTGTTTTACTTTTCATTTTCACTTTGGCCATTTGGTCCCGTAACGCCTTGTCCTGGTGCTTCGAGTCACTCCTGAGCCCTCGGGGCTCCTACTGATGTTGTCAGGTGTCCAGAGCGAGCTTGGAAATGGGGAGAACTGGTGTTTGGTGGTTTTCTGGCCGCTGCGTGGATGATGGTGACCACATCCCTGGCCAGCAGCAGGACCTCCCTTGCATCTCCCACCTTTCCCCCTTTGGGCCGAACCCAAAAAACCTGAACGCCCGCTGGGTGTGAGGATGGTGTGGAAACCAGAGTGGGGTGGCTTTGAGAAGCAGATCCCACCATCCCTCCTCGCCTTCTCCATGAAGGGGAAGCTGGTGGTGTCTGTGGGGGGCCCATGCCCACCCCGTCGCAGAAGGCTGGAGCCGGCATTTGAATAATGAATTCTGTTTAAGACTGAAAAAGCTCGGAGATCCATCTGTAACAAGACTCGAAATAATTACAGCTGATGATTGCCTGGTACCTCAGCCAGAAAAAAAAAAAAAAAACAAAACCAGAACAGATTTTGGCCGCCAGCAATTACAAGCAGCACCCGCTCAAGCACAGGGAGAACTTTCCGAGCGAATTCATGAATACATTTGCGTGGATTGGGAGCAATGGGGATGGGGGTTTGGGGTGCAGGGCTGTGGGAAGGGGGGGATCTGGATTCACGTGGCTCCCAGACCCCTCTTCTGGGGGGCTGGTGGCATGGGTGTCCCTTTTGGGGTGTGCGTGGCATCCCCTGCCCCTCTGCAGCATCCTTTGGGGTTGGGAGGAGCAGGGCATCCCTACCTGGACCAGGGTGTGCGTGGGGCTGTTAAAACACACCAGGATGAGAATTGATGGACAAAGGAGGAAAAGAGGGAAAATCATGGTCGAGGTGAGGCCGTTCCTGGGACCAGTGGTGCACCCAGAGGTGGCAGGAAGGGTGACAAATTTCGGATCCGACTCTGCCAACTGTTTTCCCTCTCTTTTGGTTTTGTCTTGTGGCTTCACGGGCAAGGGCTGAGGGGAGGAGGAGGGTTTCTCCACCCGTCGTGGTGGTGATGCCCTTTGGTGGCTGCCGAAAACACGTGTGCCGTCCCCAGCAGCCCTGCGCATCTCCCGGGCTCGGATTTGCTTTCCGGATAATGGGGATAATTTATCAAATCGTGAATAATACGCTTTCCTTCTTCCGTGTCTCTTCCACGTATCATTTCAACCGGCTGAAAATTGTCAAATTAGACTTATTTTCTTTGACTGTTCCATTTAGGAGCAGGGGGAGCCGAAGGCTTTGATAACTGGGGCTGCGCGCTCCGCCGGTGTCTCGTAAAATAAGCAGTGAGTAAAAACGTTATTGCCCGTGCTTTGAGGAATGCCCTCGTGGGTGAAGCGTAGGCTTTTTTTTTTTTTTCTCCTGAGGTTTTTAAAACTCTGTTTTCTTTGCCCCCTTGAGCGTGGCTGGCTGAGGCTGACACGAGGAAACCTTGGCCACCGGCGTCGCGAGTCGCTCGGGGACTGCGAGTACGTTGCGCTATCGCTTCTTCCCATCCGCCAAAATTGCATGTGCTTTGAATTGTCCCAGCGTAATGCCTCTATATTCATCATCGCCGCCTTATCTTGTTCAGCTCCAATCTACAAGGATCTGCTTAGTTCTCCCCCTGCACCTTAAATTCTCTATTATCTCTGCTGGTGTCACCGCTGAGCCTGCAGACAGCTGGAGCATCTTTCCTCTCGCAGCTGGAAAATGTACGTGGGGACTCCCTGCTCCGTCCCCATCCCTGTTTTTTGCACAGGATGTTGTAGAGTCTGGCTGGACCGGCCCAGCCTTGGCTTTAAGGAGGATGTGGTGGTCTGTTGTGCATTCTGGAGCCATCCTTGTGGCCGTGTGTGATCCCAGTGGGAAGGATGCTCCCGGTAGGAGGAGTGGTGCCAGCCTTCGGGGGTGGCAGAGCGAGAGCCTGGTGTCCAAAGGAAGGGTGTGACGGGGGGAGCTGGGTGCTACTGGGAGCTTTTTTTCATTCTGGAGCCATCCTTGTGGCCGTGTGTGATCCCAGTGGGAAGGATGCTCCCGGTAGGAGGAGTGGTGCCAGCCTTCGGGGGTGGCAGAGCGAGAGCCTGGTGTCCAAAGGAAGGGTGTGACGGGGGGAGCTGGGTGCTACTGGGAGCTTTTTTTCCTTCCTCATCCATTTCTGGCAATGAATCCACCCAGGAGGAGGAAAGAGAAGAGCTCTTGAAGCTCAGAGACCTGGTGCATCCCTGGGTCTTGCTGTATCTGGGGCGGAAAGCGTGTGGCCGGGTCCTGGGGTGCTTTTCCTTCGGGGAATCTCTTGCATTTGTACTTCCCATCCAAGCAAAGGTGAATGCAAAACCAGAAAGTGCTTTATTTTACGCCCAAGCAGCCTTTCAGTCCCGAGGTTTTGCTGCTCCTTCCTTATGTTTTGAGCTGATCTTATGTTGCCAATGGGTTTTTTTCCAGTCCTTTATTTCTGCAGGTATTAAGATGGGAGGCATTAAGGTGTTGGTATTAAGATGGGAGGGTTTCTTCTTCGGTGATCTGAGTGATTTCTTCCCTTTATCACTGGAGCTGGTTAAATAAAACAGGACTGCAAAATAACTGGCGACTCTGGGTGCTGGGTTTGTATTATACCTAAAATACCCGATTCTGTCTCTCTGCACCATCCTCTTTCGGGATGAAAGGCGAAGCTCTGCGCGTGCTGTCCTGAATGGATGCACTTCTCTGAGCTTCTCCCTAGAAATATCCATTTAAACCCCACTCCCTCCCAGGATATAGGAGCTGTTTGGGCAATACAGAGTGCGCAGCATCGCTTAACAGGGACCCGAATAAAGGGAACAGCTGGTTAATCAGTTCAAGTGGCTGGGAACCAGTTTACCGTGTATTAAGTATTCTTTGATTCTGTTTAATTGGGACATTGCAGAGACCCTGACGTCCGGTAATAAGGACAGTGGGAAGCTGATCAGACAGCTCGTTAACACTCAATTAATGTCGCTCTGTACGGCGCGGCAGTAACTTTTAAAAAATGTATGTGTGCACGGACTGGACTGGGATGGAATCGCGACGGCAAATCCCCAGTGCCCGGTCCGAGGTTGCCACGTGGCTGGTCCGTGCCTGCAATTGAAGTGGAATTAAAAGTCGAAGCCCAATTTTTTTTTTCTCTTAGGTGAGCGCCGTCGCTTTACACAGTGCAGAATGAGTTCATTTTTAATTTATGGGTGCAATTAAAGCGCAGCGAGAATAAAATTCATAAACCTTTAGCTAACTGGCTGCGATTCCTCCGAAAACTCTTTTTTTGTTCCTCCTGATGCGGGCGATGGTGGGCACCTGGTGTGCCTGGAATAATAATGATAGCTGGCTATTCCCCTTCGCCCTCTTCCTTGTCGATCCTACGGCGGTTTTATTAATCTTACCTAGCCGTGCCCTTGCGATGCCTGCCTGCTTGCTTTGCACCTGTGGTCCTAGAAGGGCTCAGCAAGAGGTTTAAATGTTGAGTTTTGGCTGGGTCACTGGATTCCTGGGGGTGAATTTCTGCCCCGTGGTACTCGTTCAGATGCAGGAGGAGGGCGCGGGATGCCAGAAGCTTTGGCATCTTTGCGCGTGTGGCACCCGAGAGGCAAAAGGATGCGTCCCTGGGCATCTCGGGGATGAGCCCGGTGGCTGTGGCCATACTGGGAGCCCTGGGAAGTTGGATGGAGATGTGCTGGGTGGCGAAGGAAGGAGGGAGCAGGGCTCGTGTGTGCTCCTCCAGCTCTTAGAACAGGCTTCTTGGTGTGTAGCAGGGTCCGTATTCAGCTTCCCTCTCTCCCAGTTGGCTTTCCTATCGTTTCCTCCCTGGCCAGACCGTGTCCACGCTTGGCATAGCATGGCTGGAGGGGTAATTGCCGTCTCTTCATTTCCCTAATGAGCTCTGGGGCCTGCTAATGAGCCTATTGCTCCATGAGAAGCTCTGCTCCGAGGGGGGGGCACAGCTTTGATCAGGGGATGCTGCCCGTCCCCTGCGTGGTCGGAGGGGGACGATTCCCCACCGGCCGCTTTGTAACTCAGCTCCCTCCATCTATTCACCACGGATTCATTTAAGGGTTTGATTTCCCCCCCCCCCCCCCCCCCCCTTCTTTCTTTTCTTTCTTTCTTTCTTTTTTTTTTTTTTTTTTTGATTTTATTACATCTGCACACTCAGTCATGCAAAAAATTACACGATTTCAGAGATTCAGCCGACTCCGGTCTGGGATTGCGAGGGCTGCTTAGCACGGCCATCACCATTCAATTAGCCCCAGCACACAAGAGATGTGCCGGAATAACACAGCCTTTTAGCTGAAAAGCTGCTCTTGTCCTGCCCTGGGGGGGGTCTCTGTGGGGAGCACGTGCTGGTCCTCGACCTTCATCCTCCACCCACATCCATCAGGGCGGTGATGGGGACCAGATCTGGGAGGTCGGGTCCGGTTTGAGCACGTTGGGAGACACAGCAGACAGGGATTGGAGCGTTCACTTCTGCTGGTTTCTGACCAGGTGCTTTGGTTTTGCAAAATCCAGAGGGGGGTGAAGCTGTTTTGAGCATCTTCATCCTCCCAGGGGACAAAGCAGCCCCCCTGGAGCAACGTTCTCCAATGCGTCCGTACTGGAGAAGCCCTGGCGCTCGCTCCTTCATCATCCTCAGCTCTTTGGTGTGCCCTGGGGGATGCTGAGGTGTGGGGAGGGCCCCGAGCTCTGTCGCAGACTCACTCCATCCACCCCCCCAGCCCGTATCTTCATCTTCCTCCTGCCTTCATTTGCGGGTGGGCTGCTGGAGACGGGGGTGAGATTAAACACATGGCTGGAGCCAGCTTGGGGAGGCGGCGTGAGATTTTCCTTGCAGTTTATAGACTACAAAAAAAAAAAACACCAACCAACCCCGTCTTTCCAACACTTCCCCCTCCCCACCCCTCTCTTTGCTGCCAAAACCCTCGATTCTGCTGGTAAAACGTGATTTGCAGGTGCCTGGTGCTCAGCACGCGTGCCGGTCCCGGGACCGAAGCAGAGCATCTTCTCCTTCCCCGGGCAGAGCATCTTCTCCTTCCCCGGGCAGAGCATCTTCTCCTTCCCCAGGCAGCCGAAACACCATGGCAGCTTTGCCGCTTGTGATCCAAAACCCCGTATTTTTAGGATGGCGACAGACTGAAAATGAATCTGCTGCTTGGAAAGCAGGGGCAGAGGGCAACAGAAGAAGTTCTTTCTTTCCCTTCCACCTCTGCCCTTGCGTAGGAGCTGATAAAAAAGCCAAAGGCAGGTCTCTGCTCTGCCAGGAGATCAGACTCCACTCCGGCTTTGCCTGGGAGCCATGTGGATAAAATATTAAGCACCGGGGCTGGAGCGGTGCGGGTACAGCAGGCGCAATCAGATGAGTAGCTAAAGGTCTGGCATCCTTTGGGGACACGTGTGATTGATCAGCCCTTGCGAAAATAAATAACCCGGTCCTTTAGATCTGTGTAGCAATTTTAAATTTTTAATAAATCTGTGTGTATGGCGGAGGATAAGTCCTCACCCTGCGCTCGGTGCCTGTGGTTCTCTGGGTGGATTGATCACGCTCTCCCTTTTGGAAGGACTTCAGGTCCCCACTGATGGGGTGGTTTAGGATTCCTGTCCCATCTTCATCCCGCCGAGGCGTGACGGGGAGCTGGGCTGGGTACCGGCCTGGCTGGGGATGCTCTGACTCTGAATGGGAAGAGGGGGGAACCCCAAAATGTGGTGTGTTGTGGTTTGGGCTGGGCTGGCCACTAAGCAGGACAATGGTACCTTCGCTAGCCCCGGGTTTGCAGAGGGAGGAGGGAGAGGACCTGAAGTGTGGCAGCATCCTTGATCCCAGGGAGCTGGGGAGCAGGACGTGGAGCTGAGCAGAGGGTTGCAGATGGTGGGGCTGGCTCCTGCCCTGCTCCGATGGGGAGCAGATGGTCCAGGCAGGCGAATGCCCCCGGCATCCCCCAGCTCTTGGGCTCTCTCTACCCGCCTGCCTGCTCGGGGTCGGGGTGTGAGGGGTCGATGCAGCCCAGTGCAGCTCATCGGTCCCTGCTGGGGATCTCTTTTCCTCCTCTGTGAGTGTGGAAGTGGAGGCAGAAGGATCCATGTGCAGCTGAGATGCTCATCTGGGAAACACGGGATGTCTATAAAGGTGAAATGTGCTTTTCCCGTGGCTTCCCGTGGGGCTGCTGCCTTGCTCTAGACACCACGGAGGGTTCAGGGAGGAGTTGTGGGGTGGCAGGGCTCCCCTTGTCTTGCCAAAGCTTTGCAAAAGACTTTTGGTGCTTTTGTGCCATTTTTGTGCCATTAGCTGTACCCTCTGCCCCCTGTGAACGTCGCTCTGGAGTCGAAGCTCACCGGTGACGCTGGGGCCATCCCACCACCAAGCACGCAGAGGGTCTGTCACCCTGCCTAGACTTTCCAAGTTGATGGTATAGGAGCCCTTCCTAGGGCAGAGGATGAGGTTTCCCAGGTCCTCCCATCTCTGCCTGGCTCTGGCAGCATCCACATGGGAGAACATCTGCACTGTGGTACCAGGGAGGTGCATGGTTCTCCCTGGTGGGAGATGCTGCTCAAGAGCATATCCCAGCTTGGAGACACAAACCCCTTGCTGAGCAGGAAGGTGAATCTTGAGCTCAGAAAGGTTTTGGGGGTTTTATTGTCACCACTGTCGTGGGAAAGCCTGTAGGATCTCCAGAGCCATGGTAACGTGGATGCTGTCATTTCCCCGCGCTCGGCAGCGCTGACACGTCTCCATGTGTCATCTGCACAGGGCTCCTGCTGGAAGCTCTGGGTGGTTGCAATTAGCTTGTACTTAAGCCCAGATAGTTAGTAACTGATTTTTTTTTTTTTTTTATTTTCATATGGTGTGTATAACACAGCCATCAGTATTTTTAAAACTTGAGCTGGCAGCAAATTCCCTCGGTGCTGGGAGCCTCTGGAGCAGGAGGTATGTGCCTGGTGCCTTGCTGATGCTCTCAGCTGGCTGATGCCCTCAGCAGAGGCTGTAGATACTCAGTGCAGGCAAGGAGAAGGCAGGAGGAGGTACCCAGGGTCAGCTGGACGTGAGCTGGGGGCAAAACCTTCTCCTGGTCCCTTTATAATGTGCCTGTCACTGTGACACTGATGGATTTGGGAATTGGGGGTGGGAGCAGAAGCTCCCTGGAGGGCAGCGAGCGAGCTGGGATCACCTCTTCTTCTATGGCATGAAGGAGTCTGATGGATCCAGGGGGAGATAGCGGTGATGCTTGGAGGTGTCCTGGCATCCAGCACTGATGGGCAGGCTGGGAGAGACCTCAGCTTTGCAGAAGGTCCATCCTTCTGCCGTGGCACGAAGGGTGCATGGCTCAAACGCATCTCTCTCCAACAGCAAACAGAGCCCAAGACTGTTTGCAGAGGCCCAGCCTCTGTCCCTGGGGACAGGGGACAGCATGCACAGTGCTGTGACAGGCAGAGGGAGCCCCAGGCTAGAAAGGAAGGAGATCGAGCAGGGAAAAGGTGTCCAAGCCGTCCAAGAGATGTGTGGAAGCAGAGGGGCTCTGCAGTGGCCCCGTTGCGGTGGTCCCAGCCTGGCAGAGCTGTGATATCCATCCCTCTTATTAAGAGGGATGCCTTAAGGACATTAAAGGACACCACCTGCCCCTGCAGCAGGAACTGGGAGCGATCACTGGAGCTGCAGGATGCTCTTTAAAGCATGATGTGGGGAGGAAGGTGAGGATGAAGGCCAGCCAGCGAGGTTAAAATAGCGCTCAAGGAGATTTGCCTTGGGCATCCTGGTGGGCACGCAGCCCGCGGGTCTCCTCGAGGTGGGAGGATGCTGTGACACACAGTTGTCATCCACTTTTGTTTCCTGATGGCATCTTTAACCTTCCAGAGGCTGGGAAAGCTGGCCAGCCCGTGCTGGCAGCGCCGGTGAGGGTGGCTGAGTGTGCTTCACCTGCATTAGGTCACATAGAGCTGGGTTTTTTCTCCCCTCCATCCCCCTGCAAGCCCTGGTACTGCTCTCTCTGCTGCAGCCAAATGAGATGTGACCCCCCGCCAGGAGCCAGGGGACTGACTTGCCCTGGGGGGAATTTGGCCCTCGTGTGCATTGCAAACCTTCCCGCTGCTTTTTTAAATACTCTCCCCAGCGGAGCCCAGATCTGGCAGCCAGATCCCTCGCTCGGGTTTAAATGAGGGATTGCATCCCTCCTGTGCTCTGTTTGTTGTCTCAACTTCTCTATCACCAGCAAAGATGAGGTTTTATTTTATTATTTTTTTTTTTTTTAGGCATCCTGTTTCTTGCAGATAATATTCCTCCTTGAGCAATCCTGGTTTTGGGCAGGTTTTTGCTCTTCTCCAGAGCTCCCTGGAAGCTGCTGCCTGAATTCTCTCACCCCCATATGGCCAAAATCATGGTTTGAGGGGCAGCAATGCTCTCTTCACTCCTCTCAGCATCCTTCCTCTCGTGTCTGTATGTAAAAGCCACTTTCATCTCCTGCCTCCTTTAGCATTCTCCCTCCCATTTCTTTTTTTTTTTTTCTTAAAAAGCAAAATTTTTGGAAATGAAGTGAGGCTGAGGGAGGAAAAAAGGGAGCCCAGATGCAAGTTTTTTGCTCATGAAAGGGAAAGCATGGAATACAACAAATTAAATAGCCACCCGGTGAGAAAAAAGGGCTTGAAGTGAAAAATGGAGAGGGGGGATCAAACCCAGATGAAAAAAAAAAGGCAGGCTGGCGCTGGAAGATGCCAGACAGGCCTGGGAATAGAGGCATAGCATGGTGGTAAAATAATTGTGCCCCTTCAGCTGAAGTCCACCACTTGCTTTCTGCCTCGCTAACCCAAGCCTGCCATCCTCCGTTAGCTCCCGCAATATTTTATCTGCCAGCTCGGGCTCTGTTTCGCCGGCGATGGAGAGGACTAGATTAATTAGGAGAGATCTCTTTTACACAGCCAGCCTGGCTCTGCGGGGGGAAGGCTGGGAACTATTTAAAGGGATGAAGATGTACTGCGGCAGCTGCCACCTCTCTGCCTGGTAACGTGCTCACTCACCTCGTTGAAAATTCATCTCCTTTTGCCCTCTGCCAGTAATTCCCAGCAAATAAAAGCAGAACGAGCTCTGAGGCCGGGGCAGGGTGTGTGGCTGGGCTGGGGAGTTGGGTGAGAGCTGGTGTATATGGGGAAAAGGGAGCAAGAGTATTCTTGGGTGAAGCTTTGAACCTTGCAAAAGTCCTGCGTGTTCCTCTGGGTTATTATATCACCATCCCTGGGAATGGGGCTCTGTGTTTCCCCATGTCCAGGACGGACCCAGCCGTCTTGGGGGGGTGGTAGGAGCATGGCTCCCCTGTTTTTCGGCTCATTAGGGCCCAGCCTCCAGGTGTCACAGGTAATGAATCCTCCGCAGGGTGCCTGCTGGCTTTAATAAGCTGGAATGAACCGAGGAAGAGAATTAACCTGGCAGGATTAGCTCGCTCTGCGGCGGGATGCCGGGGATGTCTGCTCCCGGGGCCGTGCCAGGAATCTTAACACCTCTCCCCTGCTCTTCCTCAGGCACCCAGCAGCTTAAAACAACCCCCCGAGAGGCAGGGGGGCAGCCCCCTTGCTTGCAGACGCTGGAGGATGCTCTCCTGCCTCTTGAACCCCTGAAGAGGGGGAGAGGAGGGATCCCGGGTGGGCTGAGAGCAGCATCCCCCAGATGTGCGGCATCCCCCAGATGTGCGGCATCCCCCCGATGTGCGGCATCCCAGCCAGGGGTGGCTCCCCTTCCCACCAGCCTCCCTCCTCTGGAGAAGGAGAGGAGCAGGTAGGATTTAAGGAGCTCTGTGTGTGTGTTGGGGAGTTGTTTCAGGCAGTGCAGAGGTCTGGATTTGGCTAGGGCTCGTGAAGCCTCGTCTGCGGAGTCAAGAGCGAGCACCGAGCTTGGAAACCCTGCAATTACGGTGCATTTGGTTGAGGTCTTCTGGCTTTTTATTTTCAGCAAATGGCTTTGGAATACGGCTCCCCCCTCTCCCCACCCCGCAGGGCACGCTCCACGGGGCAGGCAACGTGTTTTATGTCCTAAAAGCCGGGCGGTGGGTCGTTCTGCTGGCTGCCTGGGAGCTGTTTTGGGTGCTGCAGCTGCATCCCAGCATCACGCCCCGATGCCCTGGACGGCTCCCCCCTCTCCCCACCCCGCAGGGCACGCTCCACGGGGCAGGCAACGTGTTTTATGTCCTAAAAGCCGGGCGGTGGGTCGTTCTGCTGGCTGCCTGGGAGCTGTTTTGGGTGCTGCAGCTGCATCCCAGCATCACGCCCCGATGCCCTGGAAAAGGGGGCTTTTCCACGTCCTGGCTTTAAGACAGATTGCAGGGGGCTTTTTTTGGGGGGAGCACGTGCGGGGAGGAGCTTCCCTGCGATGAGACATCCCCCTTGCTCCCTGTCATCCTCCCTCCCTGCTGAAGATCCCTGGGAGAAGCCCATCCTGGCAGCCATTTGTGGGTGCCCAGGTCCCCCACAGTGGGGAAGGAGGGATTGGGTTGCTCCTGGGTGGGCAGAGGGATGTGGGGGGAGGAAGGGGAAGGTGAGGGGTGGCCCCTACTCTCTGGTAGCCCAGGGAGCCCTGCTTTTTTGCCAGGCTGCTTCCCAGCTCCTTGGTGGGCATGGTGCACGCATACCAATGTGCTCCTCCTGCGGTAGAGGAGCCTTTCCCTGGCAGATCCTCTAAGAACAGAGGTGGATTTTTGAGAGAACCCTCCATGGCACCGCTTGTAATTATAATGTAATTGGGGTAATTGAGAGCCCAGGGGCTGATTTGCATGTTCTTCGTGGTATATCCAGGCTCCTGGGGTTATCCCCCCCACCTTCCCCTGCCTGTGTTTGTTGGGGGGGTGTTTGGGGATGCTGGGGTTGGGTCCGTCCTCCTGCCCGTCGATGGGGAGCTGGGAGGAGATGAGGGGAGGGATGAGGTTTGCCGGCGTGGAGCAGATATGGCACCGCAGCCTGGGTTTGAGGGCCACTGGAGCCATCTATAATTGATAACACCCAGGCTGTAATGAGCTCCCAGTCCGGGCGAGGAGATCATTTGCAAGCTGAGCTGGATTTCCAAGAAACGGGGCTGGTTCTCCAGCCTGGTGTTTTCAGGCTTCCAGCTAATACTCATTCAGAGATGTCTCTGCCTCCGGGTGGGTGGTGGGGGGTGAGTTTTAGTGAGGGGAGGCTGGACACCACGTGCCGGGGTATCTGGGCTGGGACTGAGCTCCTGTCCTGTGGCTGGTGGCAACCACCACCTCCCATGCTGGGGCTGCTGGTGGCTTGATTATCCCCCCCACCTTCCCCTGCCTGTGTTTGTTGGGGGGGTGTTTGGGGATGCTGGGGTTGGGTCCGTCCTCCTGCCCGTCGATGGGGAGCTGGGAGGAGATGAGGGGAGGGATGAGGTTTGCCGGCGTGGAGCAGATATGGCACCGCAGCCTGGGTTTGAGGGCCACTGGAGCCATCTATAATTGATAACACCCAGGCTGTAATGAGCTCCCAGTCCGGGCGAGGAGATCATTTGCAAGCTGAGCTGGATTTCCAAGAAACGGGGCTGGTTCTCCAGCCTGGTGTTTTCAGGCTTCCAGCTAATACTCATTCAGAGATGTCTCTGCCTCCGGGTGGGTGGTGGGGGGTGAGTTTTAGTGAGGGGAGGCTGGACACCACGTGCCGGGGTATCTGGGCTGGGACTGAGCTCCTGTCCTGTGGCTGGTGGCAACCACCACCTCCCATGCTGGGGCTGCTGGTGGCTTGTAGAAACGAAGCTGGAAGCAGAGAGAACCTGAGTAGAATCCTGGAATGGTTGGGGTTGGAAAGGACCTTAATGATCATCTTGTTCAACCCCTTACCCTGGGCTGGGGCACCTCCCGCTAGAGCAGGTTGCTCCAAGCCTCTGCTGGTGGCCTCAAAGCTGAGGTGTGAAGCTGGAAGCAGAGAGAACCTGAATACAATCCTGGAATGGTTTGGGTTGGAAAGGACCTTAAGGATGATCTCATTCCAATCCCTTGCTGCTGGTGGCTTGTAGAAACGAAGCTGGAAGCAGAGAGAACCTGAGTAGAATCCTGGAATGGTTGGGGTTGGAAAGGACCTTAATCCTGCCCATTGGGGGTATGATCTGGGACGAAAAAGCAGCCAGGGAGAGTTTTATTCCCGTGTAGGAATGTGGGGAGTTGCTGGAAGGTGTCTGTTTTTCTCTTCCAGCCCCGTCTGTGGAAGGAGAAAAACAATCAAAGAAAACCGGGGAGGGCGACGCTCTTAAATCCACCGGGGCTTTGGGAGGATATTGTTTGTGCTTCTTGAATAATGGCTTTTGATATGTAATAATATATTGTGCAGTTTTTGATGGCCAATATTACATTTATTTTAAATGATATAATCAGCCCTCGGCGTCTCAGTTGATTTAGTCAATTAAGTTTTTAACCTCATGTCTTCAATCTCATCTGTGAGTAATTTAAATGTGGTGATTTTAATGAAAGTACATCTACCTGTTCATTTATCCAGACATATCATTGCCCTTTGGATCTCTGGTGGTAGGGACCGGAGATGCTTTTTCTCTTCTGCGTGGAAATGTTTACCAGGGGTGAGGAGACAATAAATTGATTGGCATTAGGGAGTTGTTGGGGTTTTTTTTGTTCTTTTTTTTTTTTTCCCAGAGCAGTCCAAATGGTTCAGATGCAGTGATTTCCAAAG
>NW_015090837.1:562846-662204 GCF_001431845.1 Calidris pugnax
CTCGTGTCTGTATGTAAAAGCCACTTTCATCTCCTGCCTCCTTTAGCATTCTCCCTCCCATTTCTTTTTTTTTTTTTTCTTAAAAAGCAAAATTTTTGGAAATGAAGTGAGGCTGAGGGAGGAAAAAAGGGAGCCCAGATGCAAGTTTTTTGCTCATGAAAGGGAAAGCATGGAATACAACAAATTAAATAGCCACCCGGTGAGAAAAAAGGGCTTGAAGTGAAAAATGGAGAGGGGGGATCAAACCCAGATGAAAAAAAAAAGGCAGGCTGGCGCTGGAAGATGCCAGACAGGCCTGGGAATAGAGGCATAGCATGGTGGTAAAATAATTGTGCCCCTTCAGCTGAAGTCCACCACTTGCTTTCTGCCTCGCTAACCCAAGCCTGCCATCCTCCGTTAGCTCCCGCAATATTTTATCTGCCAGCTTGGGCTCTGTTTCGCCGGCGATGGAGAGGACTAGATTAATTAGGAGAGATCTCTTTTACACAGCCAGCCTGGCTCTGCGGGGGGAAGGCTGGGAACTATTTAAAGGGATGAAGATGTACTGCGGCAGCTGCCACCTCTCTGCCTGGTAACGTGCTCACTCACCTCGTTGAAAATTCATCTCCTTTTGCCCTCTGCCAGTAATTCCCAGCAAATAAAAGCAGAACGAGCTCTGAGGCCGGGGCAGGGTGTGTGGCTGGGCTGGGGAGTTGGGTGAGAGCTGGTGTATACGGGGAAAAGGGAGCAAGATTATTCCTGGATGAAGCTTTGAACCTTGCAAAAGTCCTGTGTGTTCCTCTGGGTTATTATATCCCCATCCCTGGGAATGGGGTTCTGCGTTTCCCCATGTCCAGGACGGACCCAGCCGTCTTGGGGGGGTGGTAGGAGCATGGCTCCCCTGTTTTTCGGCTCATTAGGGCCCAGCCTCCAGGTGTCACAGGTAATGAATCCTCCGCAGGGTGCCTGCTGGCTTTAATAAGCTGGAATGAACCGAGGAAGAGAATTAACCTGGCAGGATTAGCTCGCTCTGCGGCGGGATGCCGGGGATGTCTGCTCCCGGGGCCGTGCCGGGAATCTTAACACCTCTCCCCTGCTCTTCCTCAGGCACCCAGCAGCTTAAAACAACCCCCCGAGAGGCAGGGGGGCAGCCCCCTTGCTTGCAGACGCTGGAGGATGCTCTCCTGCCTCTTGAACCCCTGAAGAGGGGGAGAGGAGGGATCCCGGGTGGGCTGAGAGCAGCATCCCCCAGATGTGCGGCATCCCCCAGATGTGCGGCATCCCCCCGATGTGCGGCATCCCAGCCAGGGGTGGCTCCCCTTCCCACCAGCCTCCCTCCTCTGGAGAAGGAGAGGAGCAGGTAGGATTTAAGGAGCTCTGTGTGTGTGTTGGGGAGGTGTTTCAGGCAGTGCAGAGGTCTGGATTTGGCCAGGGCTCCTGAAGCCTCGTCTGCGGAGTCAAGAGAGAGCCCCGCGCTTGGAAACCCTGCAATTACGGTGCATTTGGTTGAGGTCTTCTGGCTTTTTATTTTCAGCAAATGGCTTTGGAATGGGGCTCCCCCCTCTCCCCCCCGCCCCGCGGGGCATGCTCCACGGGGCAGGCAACGTGTTTTATGTCCTAAAAGCCGGGCGGTGGGTCGTTCTGCTGGCTGCCTGGGAGCTGTTTTGGGGGATGCAGCTGCATCCCAGCATCACGCCAGGGCTCCCGATGCCATGGAAAAGGGGGCTTTTCCACGTCCTGGCTTTAAGACAGATTCAGGGTGCTTTTTTGGGGGGAGCACCGTGCGGGGAGGAGCTTCCCTGCAATGAGACATCCCCCTTGCTCCCTGTCATCCTCCCTCCCTGCTGAAGATCCCTGGGAGAAGCCCATCCTGGCAGCCATTTGTGGGTGCCCAGGTCCCCCACAGTGGGGAAGGAGGGATTGGGTTGCTCCTGGGTGGGCAGAGGGATGTGGGGGGAGGAAGGGGAAGGTGAGGGGTGGCCCCTACTCTCTGGTAGCCCAGGGAGCCCTGCTTTTTTGCCAGGCTGCTTCCCAGCTCCTTGGTGGGCATGGTGCACGCATACCAATGTGCTCCTCCTGCGGTAGAGGAGCCTTTCCCTGGCAGATCCTCTAAGAACAGAGGTGGATTTTTGAGAGAACCCTCCATGGCACCGCTTGTAATTATAATGTAATTGGGGTAATTGAGAGCCCAGGGGCTGATTTGCATGTTCTTCGTGGTATATCCAGGCTCCTGGGGTTATCCCCCCCACCTTCCCCTGCCTGTGTTTGTTGGGGGGGTGTTTGGGGATGCTGGGGTTGGGTCCGTCCTCCTGCCCGTCGATGGGGAGCTGGGAGGAGATGAGGGGAGGGATGAGGTTTGCCGGCGTGGAGCAGATATGGCACCGCAGCCTGGGTTTGAGGGCCACTGGAGCCATCTATAATTGATAACACCCAGGCTGTAATGAGCTCCCAGTCCGGGCGAGGAGATCATTTGCAAGCTGAGCTGGATTTCCAAGAAACGGGGCTGGTTCTCCAGCCTGGTGTTTTCAGGCTTCCAGCTAATACTCATTCAGAGATGTCTCTGCCTCCGGGTGGGTGGTGGGGGTGAGTGGACACCACGTGCCGGGGTATCTGGGCTGGGACTGAGCTCCTGTCCCGTGGCTGGTGGCAACCACCACCTCCCATGCTGGGTCTGCTGGTGGCCTCAAAGCTGAGGTGTGAAGCTGGAAGCAGAGAGAACCTGAATACAATCCTGGAATGGTTTGGGTTGGAAAGGACCTTAAGGATGATCTCATTCCAATCCCTTGCCCTGGGCAGGGGCACTTCCCACTAGAGCAGGTTGCTCCAAGCCCCATGGCTTATGGCGAGTGGAGAGGGCTTTCCACCGCCCCGAGCACTGGTGTTAAGATTTTCCTAGGAAAAATGTGGGCGAAGCGCAGGGTTCGAGGTGTGATCCAGAAACCAGAGCCAAATTGCCCATGAGGTCGGGCCGGATGACTCTACCTGACCCTCTTTAACCTTAAAACCTGGTGCCTGCCCATTGGGGGTATGATCTGGGACGAAAAAGCAGCCAGGGAGAGTTTTATTCCCGTGTAGGAATGTGGGGAGTTGCTGGAAGGTGTCTGTTTTTCTCTTCCAGCCCCGTCTGTGGAAGGAGAAAAACAATCAAAGAAAACCGGGGAGGGCGACGCTCTTAAATCCACCGGGGCTTTGGGAGGATATTGTTTGTGCTTCTTGAATAATGGCTTTTGATATGTAATAATATATTGTGCAGTTTTTGATGGCCAATATTACATTTATTTTAAATGATATAATCAGCCCTCGGCGTCTCAGTTGATTTAGTCAATTAAGTTTTTAACCTCATGTCTTCAATCTCATCTGTGAGTAATTTAAATGTGGTGATTTTAATGAAAGTACATCTACCTGTTCATTTATCCAGACATATCATTGCCCTTTGGATCTCTGGTGGTAGGGACCGGAGATGCTTTTTCTCTTCTGCGTGGAAATGTTTACCAGGGGTGAGGAGACAATAAATTGATTGGCATTAGGGAGTTGTTGGGGTTTTTTTTGTTCTTTTTTTTTTTTTCCCAGAGCAATCCAAATGTATGAGATGCAGTGATTTCCAAAGCAAAGGGACATGTGTGTTAGGGCTTTCAGAAAGGACAGTGGGCTTGCCTGTAATTCTGGGGTTGTGTTTAACCCCAAGAGGAGATGGCAGTAATTAACCACCCAGGGAGGGGTAGATGCACAGCAGCTCTCAAACACCTATGGAATTAAAAAAAAAAGCGGATTGCCCCAGTAATTATGGCAACTGCAAAAGGCTTTGGCTGAGATTCAGCCCTAAACCCCTTTGCATTGCTCTCTGATCTGGGAAACTTATAGCAGTGATGTCCTCCAGGAATTGATGCTGGTTTTGGGATGCAGGATGGTACCCGGGGAAATGCTGGGTGGCTGCAGCCCCCTCTGGTTTGCCCCTCGCTTTTGCCTTGTGCTAAATTCACACCCAGAAAACGAAGCTGAGCTTTTCTAGCCTTGGCCAGCGTTGCTAAGAGAAATCAAGATAAATGACCCGGGGCTCCCCAGAGGCTGCCTTGGCGTGCTCCTGGCCACGCTCCCTCCTCCCCATGGCATTTTTAGGCTGGGCAATGAGCGCTCTGCAGCCCTCGGCGTGGGGTGGGTGGTGGGGGGTCCCACTGTGGGCACAATCCCTGAAAAAGAAGACTGCTTGGAGGGGGATGTCTGCGGTAAAGCCGTCTAAACCCAAGCTCAGAAACGTTGGTATTGGCTTTTTGTTCCCGTCTTGTAGGCTGACATTCCTAAAATACATTTTCTGCTGGTTTTTTGAAGCAAAAATACTCCGCAGGGTTATTATGTGTGGTTTTCTTACAGAAGACAACCTGCCTCCCCCTGAAAATACTTGTTTTAAAATTTTCAGTGGAAAACGCGAACAGTTTTTGATAAAAGCATTTCTATTCATGAGCTGCAGCTCATAGAGATTTGCAAGAAATAAATAGGTTTTGGCAGCATGAAAGTCTCCGTCAAACAAGGGGATGGGGAAGGTTTGAAACTTGATTTGGTGGAGTTTGCCCATGGAATTTCAGCACAAGTTCCCCAGCAGGAGCGTCAGGGGACGTTTTCCCATCAAAACCCAAGCCCAAGTCTCCCGATGCTGGTGAGAGCTGTGATGCTCCCCCGTTAATGATCTTCTCCTTGGCTTGTTGAGATGCTTCCCTCCCTGGAGATTTCCCTCCGTCTCGCCCCGGGAGGTGTTTGCTGCTTGCTGGGTGTGTTGAAGGGCTGGCCTTGAGCTCCCGACGGACTATTAGCAAGTGAAGGTGGTTGGAAAAAAGTCGATTTCTCCTAGACTTTCAAGAAACTGCAATAAAGGCAAGTGCAGGGTGCTGCGCCTGGGGAGAAATAACCCCCTGCACCAGGACAGGTTGGGAATGACTTGTGGAGAGCAGCTCTGAGGAGAAAGACCTAGGAGTCCTGGTGGACAACAGGATGCCCATGAGCCAGCAATGGGCCCTTGTGGCCAAGAAGGCCAATGGCATCCTGGGGGGCATCAGGAAGAGTGTGAGCAGCAGGTGGAGGGAGGTCATCCTGCCCCTCTGCTCTGCCCTGGGGAGGCCCCAGCTGGAGCACTGGGACCAGTTGTGGGCTCCCCAGTTCCAGAAGGACAGGGAACTGCTGGAGAGGGGACAGCAGAGGTGATGAGGGGCCTGGAGCATCTCCCTTATGAGGAGAGGCTGAGGGACTTGGGTCTTTTTAGTCTGGAGAAGAGAAGGCTGAGGAGGAATCTGATCAACACCTCTAAATACTTCAAGGGTGGGTGTCAGGAGGATGGGGCCAGTCTTTTTTCAGTGGTGCCCAGGGACAGGACAAGAGGAAATGGGCACAAACTTGAAGGTAAGAAGTTCCACCTAAAGATGAGGAGGAACTTCTTTGCTGTGAGGGTGGCAGAGCCCTGGCAGAGGCTGCCCAGGGAGGTGGTGGAGTCTCCTTCTCTGGAGACATTCAAACCCTCCCACTCTTCCCCAGGTCCTCGTGGACGCAGCTCCACTCCCCTGCACATAGGGGAGACGGGAGGAGAGGTGCCCACCCCGCTTTCCTTTAAGCAGAGATGTGGCCGTGGCTCTGAAAACAGAATTAGAGGTAGGGTTTAATCATGCAAACTCTGGAAATACAATAGATTAAATCTTTTTAAAGAGGGTAGCTAAGCACTTTATTTGCTGTGCAGGAATCTTCAGGGGGTCGGAGAACGCAGAACTGGGTTTAAAGCTTTTAAATTCTTTTTTTTTTTTCCCTTTTTTTTTAAAAAAAAAAAGAGGTTTTTTCACTACCCACGGTTGGACAGGCAAGACTTTAAAGTGACAGTTAAAAAAAAAAACCAACAGAGAGAAAGATGAGTGGAATGAAGGCACATGTCAAAAATAGACATTAATAATGTTGTGTAGAGTTGTCCAGCCACCTTTAATCCTTAAAGTGTGGGTCTGCTCTGGGAAAGTGATTTTTTTGGGGGGTTATCAGATCTTATGTGTTGTTTTTCATGGCTTTTGAGGACAAATTCACTCCGTGGAGAAACAGTGTAGGTCTTTGCCAGTCCTGTTCCCTTCTCCTGCCTGCTGTGACGTAGCAGCTGGAGATGCTGATTGCTGCAGGTCCCCTAATTTGGGGGTCCAGGGGTGAGGTTTAAGCCAAGATTTGTGTTCTGTCTGGAATGGGGGGTTTGTTTTTTTCCCTGCTGGGCCCTGCTTGGGGGGAGTTGGTCCCGTTCGGTTGCCGCTCAGCCAGGCCGCTCGGGGAGGTTGGCTGGTGTTTATCTTGCATTTTTCTTAATTTCACGGAGCGGAGGAGATCGATGGGAAGGTAGGCCTGGGATTTAAGGCTGCCTATAGCAGGGCTCTGTGACTGATGACCCTCTGCTCTGCTGCTGCTCTCGGGGGTGGGAGCTTGCAGGGCTACCAGTGCTGGCCACGAGCTGGTGGCTCGGTGCTGTGGGACGGGTGACATCCCCAGGAGGGACACTGTGTCCTTCCCGTGCATGATCTTGCCTGGAGAGTGAGGGGAGGGATCTCCACGTGGGTCGTGGTGCTGTGACAACCCCCGGCGAGGAGAGCAGTGAGTTGGTGTTGAGGCCTCTTGACGGCTGAACTCAGGCCTGGGAGTCCCGCCTGGAGAGCTGGTGGGACCGTGGCCTCCCGTGTCAGCTCCAGAGGTGCTGGAGTCTCGGTGGTGGCTATATTGGAGATGCTTGTTGCCATAGAAACGCTCTGTGGCAATGCACTTATTTGGAGGGAGGTGGTAGTTGTATGTTGGCAGGAGCCTGGTGTGGACATGCCACATGTGAGCAAGTCCTGATGCCCTTTTCTGACCTGGTGCAAGTGTTTTTGGTTTCTCGGCATTGGATGGAAGGGTTGGCTTGGGCTGCAGTGGCCAAACCCTGAAGGTGAAGGAGATGGGGAGAAGGTCACTTTTGGTGGCGCTCTGCCTTTCTCCTTGCTGCAGGCAGTGACGAAGCAGGGTGTTCCCACTCTTTCTGGTCTGAAGGCTGCATCATGCTGTTAAAATGGCTTGTGTGGCCTCAGTTGTCCCTGGAGAGACCCCTCTCCATCCCTCCAGCAGCGTGGCAGCCTCTGCTGCCCACCCCATGCCGAGACACCCCCCCTCCCCTTCCTTTTAATGGCCCACTTCCATGGAGCAAATGAGGCATCGCCTCCGATCCCTCCCCTCGATCTGCCAGCGAATTAGCACTCCATTAACTTAATGAGGGCTCTCCCAGCTGCCCTGGACGTGGACATGGTGTGCGGTGCCGCCAGCCGAGGGGGAGGCGGGAGCCCTTGCAGCTGGGCATGGAGGGGGCTTCATCCAGGGGTTTTTGGGGGTGCTGAGACCTCTCGGGGCCGTGACGGGGATGGCCATGAAGGGGAGGGATGATGGGAACAGGTGGCCCTGCAGAGAGTGCTGGATGTAGGTTGTGACGTTGTGTGGGTTGTGATGCTCCAACATCCTTCCCATCCCACTCTGGGCCATTGCCCCACGGCCAAGGGGGACCCAGTGGGGCGCGGTGGCCTTTGGAAGAGGTCGTGTGTCCCCCCCCTCCTCGCCGGGTGGCCAAGCAGCACAGCAGCCCTGCCTCAGGCAGCGCCAGCTCCCTGCCAAGGCTTTGTTTGTTGACAGAGTTAAATTTGCAATTTCATGGTTTGGTTACAATGAGTTTAGTTTATAAAATTCATGAGCTGTTGGGAGGAGGGAGTGAGAAAAGCGAGTCGGCGGGGATGCTGCCGGCACGTGCCGCTGTGGGTCCACGCACCCCGGTGGGTCTCCCCGTTTCGGGGATGGTGTGGGGCTTGGAGATGGGGGGAGCACACTAGAGCCTCATACAGGGGGGCAGAAGGACAGGTCCCCTCAGGAGGAGCGGTGCTTGCTTCCCCTGGTGAAACCAACCATGTCTTGAAGGTCTGCAGAGCCCCTGTGCGTGGCTGGGGCTGATGTTCCCATGACGTTAGGAAGAGCCTGAGATACTTCCAGCTTCCTTACCAGTCAGAAGAAAAACCCCACTGGAAATGCTAAGCTGTTGATTTTCATTGTTCCTCAAAAGAAACTCGTTATCTGTCACTCTGTGCGGTTGTTTGTAGATGCAGGTCATAAATAGACACCCAAACTCCTTTTTTCTCCAGTGGCTGTGGATTCCTTAGGGTGTGCGATCTCAAAGGCTTGGCATCATCCGTGAGGCTTTTTTAAGGTTGTGGTAAACGAAGCCCAGAAGTTGTTGGTGGAAATTGAACTGTAGAGGAAGGCAGGCAGCTGGATCTCACCAGGATCTCCAAGATGTCCTACACGTGTACAGGGAGATGGTCCAGGCAGACACCCAGGGCATTGATCTCATTGTGGTGACCTCTCCAGCAGCATTGTCCATGGAGAAATCCTGCAGTGTTGATTTACCACTGCTTTTGGGCGGTAATTAGAACCCCCTGAGCTTGGTGAACCTCTCCATTTGCAGCCATTCACCATGTGAATGTCTCTGGGTGAAACCACTGGGCTTTCTGGAGATCCTCATGGCTTAATCGTAGGGTTTTGGTTTCTAGGGTGTACATGATGCATGTTGATATATAAGACACAGGACCCAAGTGGGGTTTCACGGTCCTTTGACTTGTGGTGGGATCAACATGGCTGGAATCTCTCTGGATGGAGCCGGAGGGGTCTCACTCTCACGGCTTGCTATTGGGGCATGTATTTTCCATCCAAAGTGTTTAATCACCCAATTTGTGTTAAGGAGCATCAGATTTTGGTTTCCAGCTGTGCCAGCACAGAAGACGCTACCTTGTTAATGAATCCCGGACTTGAAACGTCTCGTGTGCATGCGGGGAGGACATGAAAGCCCAGGGAGGGGAGAAGACTTCAAGGTTCCTCGGGGAAATTGGGGGAGGAAGGGCAGGACCGAGCGAAGCGATGAGACCACCCATGGATCAGGCTGCCTTGCGCTCCATCCCGTATCCAAATTTTTAGTCTTTTGAGAGGATTATCGGGTGTCTTGTTTGAATTAGGCTGACACGAAGAGTCAGTCGGAAAACGTACATTTCATTTGAAAGGTCAAGTACATCTGATTCTGGCTTTTGGTATGCAGGGGCTCATCCTTTCAACTCTCCCTTCCTTAATGAGATTCTTCTTTCAAAGTGGCGCGGGCAGGGTTTGATGAAGTCAAGTGATGGCTTTTTGTCGACGTGTTTACCCTTTTATCTGCCCGTCCTTTGAAGACCCCGTGGCAGACAATGAGGATGCGGTGGGACAGCCAACCCCAGGGGCGTGTTTTCCAGCCAAATGAGCCTTTTTTCGGGAGGAGGGATGGAGAGGCCGATAGCGGGGTTCTGTGCCACCCCCGGGAATTTGGATTTGTGCATGGGAAGGAATAATGCAAATGGAGAGGCTTTGAGAAGCCCCTTGGCCACCGTGTGGGGGGGGAACTTGGGAAGTCAATGGGGTGTTACCAGAAACCACGCTGGAAATAACGCCAAATTTGGGCCTGGCATGGCAGAATAGTGTTTCTTGATTAAATTAATGTGTATTGATATTTCTCCCGTTGTTTTGACTTCACAGGCTGTTTAAATTCAGGCTTTTCACAACAAAATACAAAGGAGGTTGCCCGCAGATTGATTTTTTTTTTTTTTTTTTCCCTCTTTTATCCTTCCTCTGACGAAGAGTATTTTAACTTTTTTCGTTTTTTTTTTTTTTCCTCGCTACTTCCAGGTTGACAGCCGGAGAAGGCTGCAAATGTTAAAACTGTTGCGCAAATAATTATGTTAAAATGCCGAGCATACATTATGGAGGAAGGCGCTCCTTGATTGTAAAGTACGAATCAATTTTCTGCGTCACAAAATTACCGACGTCGGAGTTTGCTTTGGTGATTTATTCCCCCAAATGACGATTTTGTGACTGCCAGCCTACTTTCCCTGGAGAGGTGGTTTAGTGTGGCTTTTTTTTTTTTTTTTTTTTGGGGGGGAGGTTCCTGTCTCTGACGAAGAGTATTTTAAATTTTTTCGTGTTTTTGGTCTCCTCTTTGTTGTCATCTCTGTCTCCTCCCCCCTCCCGCGACGGTCCCATCCGATTGGTAAAAATAGAGCTTTTTATGCAGGCTGCGTCCCCAAAACGCTCCGCCAAGTTAAATAATGTAGTCACAAAACCAAATATTGAATAATGACTGAGGGAAAGGATTAAGGGAGACAGTCGAGGAACAAAAGAGAGATTCTCAAGTGTTTTGAACACAAAATTGAGAAGACAAGAGATGCACAGGAGGCTTTTTCTCTGCAGCCAAAGAGGATGTAGATTAGAGGGGTCATCCCCAGGACCGTGCTCCCCCCAGCTGGTCCAGGCTGCAAGATACCTAAATCTTAGCTAAATCCAACCTTTTCAACAAGCCTGGCTGTTTTGAGCGATTTCTGTTGGAAATAACTTTTTAAAAGATGGTCTAGGAAAAATAACCTGTTTTTCTGGTTGCTTCTAGGCTCACTTTTTGGGAAGAAAACATTGGTTCTTCTCTTGTTCCTTTGGAAGGCTGCAACCCAGGCAGCACCATCAACCCTAATTCTTTGCTCGGCTCCAGTTTGGTGGGAAGATTTAGATAAAAAATGCCAGGGTGGGGAAAAAAAAAATAAAAATCGCAGGCGTGCGTGTAATTTCTCATGCGATTCGTGAGTGTTTTTTTCTAGTCCACCTCTGAGCTGTTGAGTTGCAGTAACCATGTGGTGGGTAGTTGTTGGATACTCATATGGTGAGCGAGAAATAGGCTGAAGGAACGAGCGTCTGATGTTGCACAAAAAAACTTATGTAAATGCCTTTTGTATAACTTGAAGAAAATCTAGGACTCCTCTAAAATCCGAGAGTCAGAAATTCAGCTGGGAAGCCATAAATCTATAGATGTCTTCTCTGTAATAAATACAAACTATTGGCCAGGGAAGAAGCATCCACGTTCCACTGGGGCAGAAGGGGTTACTGGACTTCTGCTGGTTTCTTTTTTTCTCTGGTGGGTCCAGAGCGGGTTGAAATGGTAGCTTAGGCTAAATTGCAAGGTGATGATTTACATGGCAGGTGACACTGGAAAGCACGTTATTCTGGGAGGAAGCATGAGATGGGATGTATTTACTGCCTGTCTGGGCAAATTATCCACTCTCAGATGTCTGGCATGTGCTTGTGTAGAAAATGCGTATTTCCAAAATAGCTGATAAAGTGGAGGCAGAGAATAACAGCTGATAAATGCAAACCCCCCATGGCTATTGCTGCGTGGCTCTGAACTCTCCTTTTAAACTGCCTCTTTTGGAGGAAGAGATGCTGGAGATGATCTGAAGCTGGTTTTGAGCGAGCGGGCACACGGGCAAATTTCATTTCTGCCACGGAGGTGAGGGGAGCAGGGATTTTGCTGGAAAAAGGAGGAGGATCTGTATTGGTGGGGATATTGGAGCTGCAGAGGCCAACTCCTGGTCTCGCCTCCCTCACTTTAAGGGGTTAAAATGTCCTGTCCCACCGGGGAAACTTCTCATTTGAGATCAAGCAAATTATCCTGGGCTGGCTTGCTACTATTTCTTGTCAGCCTGGCAGTGATTTGCTCTTCATATTTATCCCTCCTCGCCTTGTATCTCTTACTGATGAGTAAAAAAAAACCAAACCACAAAACCCTGCAGAATAATGAAGTGAAGGTGGCAAACTCTTAAGCTGGTGCTGTTCCAGGCGACGGGTTGGGAATTGAAATGCAGTTTTTGAGGCTTGACCTCCAGCGTGTTGCTCGGTGGTGACCCTTCACGTAGGGACTGCTTTAGGCCATATCTATTATGGATGGATCACCTCTGTTTCCAGAAGGCTTTTTCTTTTCCACAGCCCCCCCCCCCCCCCCCTCCCTCCCTGGGGCGAGTTGCAGGATGAATTGCTTTTTTATTTGTGTATGTGTGTGCCCACGGAGAGCTCGGGATCTCATCTGGCTTTTAAGTGTATACTTCTGTTATCTAGCAGGTGTTGTAGGTGGATGTGTAAATTAGTATACGTCTGTTTACATAGAAATGAATGTATAGTATAAAAACAATTTACTTGTAAAAGACTCATCCTGCCTCCAGAATATGTTTGAATCTTAACACAAGACAAAGTAATTTAATCCCCCAAAACCCATACGTTGTTTGCCTCTTGTTTTTTTCCAGCAAATTTTACCTTCATCAAAAGATAAATCAATTTGTAGCAGCTATTGGCAGCTATTTAAGCTGGCGAATTGAACATCTTAATTAGGGGAAGTATATTAAAGGATCTGAGAGATGCTAACCCCTTCGGTGCCTCCTCTTGGGTCTTCCACCCTACAGCAGTGTCTGGGGCTCCGTCGATCACCTCTGATTTGCTTGTGTTTGCTGCTGCTTTTATCTGATACCGCAGGGCGAGGGTGGCCCTGATGATGGCAGGACCAAGCTGCCCTCTAAAACCTGGCCTGGCTGGTTCAGGGACTCAAAACTTTATTCTCATCCAAAAATATGGGGTTTTTTCCATGTTGTTTTTTTTTTGTTTTGTTTAAATCAAAGCAATAATATTTTTCTTATTATTGGGGGGTTTTTCCTAAAGCACCCAGTGTCTGTGAGCATCCCTGCCCTGACCCCCCTGGCAGAGGCTGCCCGGAGCACGAGATGTAGTCATGGGCTCCTGGTTTGCACCACACCCGAATAAATGGAATAGAAATGAAATAAAAATAGCATTTCCCAACCCCCCCTTCCCATTCGGCTCCGTTCAAACGTGGTGTTTGCACTTTGGGGGGGGAAAGGCAGAAGTGCCTGTGAGTCAGGCTGACTCTGCTGTTGTGCCTGCTTCTCCAAGTAGAGAGGGGGGGAAAGGCACCTGATAGAAGTGCCTGTGAGGCTGAATCTGCTGTTGTGCCTGCTTCTCCCCCACTAACAAGTGCCGTGGACGAGTGTGTGGGGAGGTGGGTATCCCCTCGTTCCTAAATGACAGCTCGTTTCAGAGCTAAATTCATTAGTAATGCTGCTCTGAGGAAGGCTCCCAGCTTTCCAGTCTCGCTTCCCGAGAGCTCCTGCCCGGCATCCTGGTCTCTCCTGGAGATCCCAGGGTGGCTGCTCTTCATCTCCCCAGTGTTAAATGAGGATGCCTCTCTCCTGGACCCATGTTGGTGGGAGAAAGATGCTGGTGCTTAAAAAAACCTACTAAAAAGTGGATTTTTTGAAAGGGGTTACGGCATACTTGGGCTTCCCAAACCCGACCTCTCTCTAGGGCTTCTCCTTGGGCTGGATGTGGTGGATCTAGGATACCTGGAGATGAGCAGGCTACGGGCTGGCTTTGGCAAATAAGATCTTTTTCTTGCGAAGGCTGAGAATTCGCAGAGCTGAACTCTGCTTTTAGCGTGTGGGATGATGGTGGTGGGTTACAACAAAACCCCCAGTGTTTAGTTAATTTAAGCTTCAGCTTGAGGTGCTCAGATAGAATAGGGTTGATATCAGGATAGTCTCGCTCAAAAAGAAGAGTATTGTCAGTGCAGACCGAAGCGTTCTCCATCTGTTCCTGTAGCTGTTAAGAGCCAATATTAGATATCTCCACTGCAGTCTGGGAATCCTTAAGTGAGCTTCACGTGGGAAGGTTCTTCTCTCCTTTGCCTTGCCAGAGGTTAGCTCACACCCAAACCACCCTGGCTTTGCAAAACTAGTTGGTCCTGGGGAGGTCTAGTACTCCTTTTAACATCCTCTTCTCCCTGGGATCAAGGAGAAGGTGAAACATCCGCTGGAGAATCTTGAAAATCTCCTGAGAACCCCAGAAGTGCTTTACTTGCTCTTGGAGCTCCTCAGGAATGACAGACCTTGAGGTTTGTCTTCTCCAACCCTGTGGTTTTGTGGTTTTTTTTTTTGCTCCAAAGCAACGGAGACGGCAAAGTTTTCCTGCTGAGCAAAACGATGAAACTTAGAAAATGAGAGGAGGTCTTGTGACAGGCTAACACCTCACATTGCTTCGAACTTGATATTGAAATATATATATATATACACAATTTTATTTTTTCATTGCAGATGGCTTATTTCACGGTAGCATGTGCGTATCCGTACCCGTGTGCCACACGTGTGCGTGTGCACGTGTGTGTGTGTACATGCACAGTTATTCTTGCCTCAGCACAACGATTTCCTAACGATCTCTTACCCATCCAAGACAGATTGCTTTTCATGGTTCAGCAGTCGCAGCTCAGGCATCCATTTTAATCAATAAAACAGTCAAAAGAGAGAATAGATTTACTTGTTTCTGGTTTTTTACATTTAATTGAAAATTTTCGAGTGATTACAAACATAGATATTGTATAGATTGCGGAGTTTAGAAGACAATAAGCGCCAAAAGAAAAATCTCCCTGTGGCTTTGCCTCTCCTCCCGTCGCGATGCACAATGGATGTCGGTGGTTTGTGCCTGGCCGTGTCCTTTCTTCTCCTTTCTCATGCCTTGTAAAAAACGGGATGGATTTAATGGGGTTTCACCTGCACTGGTCTGTGATGAACACTGTTAAATCCTCTTACCTGCGATGGGGGAGGCTCTCCCCCATCATATATATATATACACATAAAATATATAAGTGAAACCCAGAGACGCCGTCATCCCATGAGCCAGCTGGTCATTAAACATGTATGAACAGGCCATAAAACCTCTGCAGATCACACAAAAAAAAGGTTTAATTGTACTGAGAGCTGGTTGAAAAGCAGTTTCACACAGCTTTCAGTCATTGATAGGGGAAAATATTTTTTTTTTTTCCCCTTGTCTTTTCAGCAATCCTTCCAGCCTGCGCCTCTGAGATGTCAAACCCAAACCCCTTCTTCAGAGGGGAGCCATGGGAATAAGTAATTGGTGAAGAAGAGGGCAGCGGGAGGAATGGGGATGCAAATGCCAAAGATATTTGCTATTGCCTGAATGCGGATGCTGCTGTGGTATTTATTCCTTACTAGAGGGTAGGTTAACCCTTCCCTGCTGCCAACTGGAATGTTGCCTTTAATTATTTAATCTGTTCACTGTTGTCAACGCACCTGGAGAGATGTGTGTGTCTAAAGACGCGTGTGTTTGCTGGGGTTCCACATACATAGTAAATTTCTTGCAATTTGAATAAATATGTCCATGGAGCAACGTTGGTCTGGTTTGTCGTGTGGTCATGGGGAACAGATCTTCTGGACCCCACCTCGGTTTCCTAGCTTGTGGCTCGGAGTGATGCCCGAGAAACTTTGCCTTTCTTCTGGGGGGGGTTCTTTGGGGAAAAATAAGCCATCTTGCCTCTCTGGTTGTAAATTTAATAAACCTGGAAGCTGCACAGCAGCCGAACATATAAGAGTCATAGGCTGTTAACTCGACTGCAGGAAAACTTTAAAAATAGTCGTCGAGACCCCTGCGCTCTCTGCGAGATGAGATCTGCTTTCTCTTTAAGTTGTTTTTAATAGCTGGAATTAACTGAGGATTGGCGTTTACCAGTTAATAGGTTTGTGAGCGAGCTGCCTGGTTGGTGCCCATGGTGATATCATTTACTCTGGTATTCATGCGATAACCTCTCCCGCGCGCGGGTCTCCTCGCAAATTAAAGTTGAACCTTGTGCGCCGGGTGCTCTCCGTCTCCCCGCCGGAGAATTTCCTCGATACTTTTATTGTCATCTCTGATTTACTCAAGCTTCGTCGCCTGCTGGAAGCATATTTGTTCCAGCGTGGGCCAAGATGTGACTCCGGAGGAGCGGCTGTCATCCTCGATCTAGTCAAGGGCAGCCGTGCCCCGGTCTCGCTGGCGGCTTGCAATAAGCGTGGCTCCAAACCCAGGCTGCAGATCTTAGGAAGGAGATGCCAACTTGACATCCCTCCCCCCAAAAGCTGGTGATAGGAAGGTTTGGGGAGTCGCCTTTCTTCTGGGGGGGGTTCTTTGGGGAAAAATAAGCCATCTTGCCTCTCTGGTTGTAAATTTAATAAACCTGGAAGCTGCACAGCAGCCGAACATATAAGAGTCATAGGCTGTTAACTCGACTGCGGGAAAACTTTAAAAATAGTCGTCGAGACCCCTGCGCTCTCTGCGAGATGAGATCTGCTTTCTCTTTAAGTTGTTTTTAATAGCTGGAATTAACTGAGGATTGGCGTTTACCAGTTAATAGGTTTGTGAGCGAGCTGCCTGGTTGGTGCCCATGGTGATATCATTTACTCTGGTATTCATGCGATAACCTCTCCCGCGCGCGGGTCTCCTCGCAAATTAAAGTTGAACCTTGTGCGCCGGGTGCTCTCCGTCTCCCCGCCGGAGAATTTCCTCGATACTTTTATTGTCATCTCTGATTTACTCAAGCTTCGTCGCCTGCTGGAAGCATATTTGTTCCAGCGTGGGCCAAGATGTGACTCCGGAGGAGCGGCTGTCATCCTCGATCTAGTCAAGGGCAGCCGTGCCCCGGTCTCGCTGGCGGCTTGCAATAAGCGTGGCTCCAAACCCAGGCTGCAGATCTTAGGAAGGAGATGCCAACTTGACATCCCTCCCCCCAAAAGCTGGTGATAGGAAGGTTTGGGGAGTCCTTTGGAGAAAAAAAAAATGGGCCTCGGGGTGGTTTTGTTCACATAATATGTCATTTTTGTCTTGCTCATCCCTGGTGTGATGGTGTGAGCTGGAGAACCCAGGTGCGATGAGGGGTGATGTGCAAACACCTTCAGTAAAAAACAATTCCAACCTGATATCCCCCCCAAAAGCAAGTGATGGGAAGGTTTGTGATGTCCCTCAGGGAAGAAGAATGGGTTTCTGCGTCTTTTTGTTCACGTAATATGTCGTTTTTGTCTTGCTCGTCCCTGGTGTGATGGTGTGAGCTGGAGAACCCTGGTGTGATGAGGGGTGATGTGCAAACACCTCCAGTAAAAACTAATTCCAACTTGACATCCCCCCAAAAAAGCTGGTGATAGGAAGGTTTGGGGAGTCCTTTGGAGAAAAAAAAATGGGTCTCGGGGTGGTTTTGTTCACATAATATGTCATTTTTGTCTTGCTCATCCCTGGTGTGATGGTGTGAGCTGGAGAACCCAGGTGCGATGAGGGGTGATGTGCAAACACCTTCAGTAAAAAACAATTCCAACCTGATATCCCCCCCAAAAGCAAGTGATGGGAAGGTTTGGGATGTCCCTCAGGGAAGAAGAATGGGTTTCTGTGTCTTTTTGTTCACGTAATACATTGTTTTTGTCCTGCTCATCCCTGGTGTGATGGTGTGAGCTGGAGAACCCTGGTGTGATGAGGGGTGATGTGCAAACATCTCCAGTAAAAACTAATTCCAACTTGACATCCCCCCAGAAAAGCTGGTGATAGGAAGGTTTGGGGAGTCCTTTGGAGACAAGGAATGGGTCTCAGAGTTGTTTTGTGCACATAATATGGCTTTATTGTCCTGCTCATCACTGTTGTAATGGTGTGAGCCAGAGAACCTGGGTGTGATGAGGGGTGATGTGCAAACACCTTCAGTAAAAAACAATTCCAACCTAACATCCCCCCCAAAAGCAAGTGATGGGAACCCTCCTTCCTTGACCCTCCTTCCCCATAGCATTTTTACAGATTAGTTTTCCCCCCATATATCCCTCCCCAGAAGGAAACAGATATTTTGAGGAAGAACAGATCCTTTTTTGCCATTCCATTTTTGAACACAAAATCGAATTCTCCTTGAGGAAAAAGCTTCAAATGGAAAACTCTGACCAGCTCAAATTGAGGGGGGGGACTTAATTTACTATGGTAAAACACTTTGAAAGCTGCAGATGAAAACTGCAATTTAAGTGTCTAATATTATAATTATATACTCATGCGTTTTATTAATGGGATTGAATGCTCATAGCTTTGTAGTAATGAGCTTTTTTGAAAATCCGTATAATAGAGTTTTCTGATGGTAAGGACCCCAGCATGCTGTTCCCTCTAAAATGCACCTCGAAACTCATGGAGTAGCTGGGGACAGGGTTAATTTGTTGATTTGGGTAGTAATTAGTCGCCCATCTCCTGGAGGAGCCCTTCTTGGAAGGGAGGAGGAACCCGAACCTCCTGCTTGAGGATGATCTGAAGTCTTACTGTGGTGGGACGAGTGACTCTCGAGCAAATGAAGTGTTTTGGGAACCCTGGAGATGAAAGGTAGCACGTTGACAAATTAGCACTTAGCAGATTGCTAGTATTAAAGATCTGTGGGTTTGAACACTGTCTACGTTCGGTCTTTTCTAACCCGGAGGAAGAAATAATTTTCCCCTCATGTAACACCTTTGTGCATGGGAACCAAACAAAATAAAATATCCAAACCTTGAGTCTTTTCATGGGCTGGGGCCGGTTAAAATGGTGCACGTTTACAGCTTGCATATTCCATCTGAAACCCCCCTAATCGAGATTGGGAAATGAGGAAAGACTTGGAGACAGATATCAGTTTTAAAGACAATGTTGAAATGGGCTATTTTGATGATTTAATTTTTGTTCCCCTATCGTCAATTTATCACAACTGACTTTCCTGTGAATAAATTTTGACTCGGATAAATCAACATATAGTATTAATTATATTAATAGACACATTAATTATATAACTGTTAGTGCATAAGAATTTGAGACTTTCTAAGACTGAACAGGGAGAGCATTGAAAATAAAGTAGCAAATCCTGGAGCTGTTACAGTGTGGACCGGCTGTTTTTTATGAGGTATCTTTTGACAGGAAAAAAAGTAATTTTTCAAAAGACTCTACAATGTTCTTTACAAATCTTGCTTTTCTCTAAACGCTTCCCTTTTATGCAAGAGCGTAATTAGCTTTTGTTAAGCTTTGTATGGGCAGTTTTCTTTTCATTTTGCACTTCCTTTGGAAATTGTGGCTGCTTTTCTAAAATAGCTGGAAGTTTTGTTTCTTCCTATGGCATCCCGAATTTTCTCAAAGAGGAAGATTCGTGGTTGGCCTCCCCTCACTAGTTAGACACCCTCGATGCACTTATTTAGGGAATGCAAAGCCGGGCTAGCGTTCGCCCTTCTCCCTTCGTTAATTAACCCAATATGTACAGTCATATTTTATTTGGCAGCCTGGCTTGAGAGCCCAGCTGCTGGGAGATGAGCCATGAGAGGAGGAACAGAAGCTTTGTGTTGAGTTAATAGGTGGATCTTTGTAGCGTGCTGATGTTCCCTGGAGCATCTGCTCCTTGGCATTTGCCTGGGCATCTCAACCTGGATCTTTCCAGGAATGATGGAAAAAAGGTCTAAGGAAGGAGAAGCGTGGAAATGGGGTTGCAAATGAGAAAATGGGGTGGACTTTCACTGCAGTTCTGAGTGGATGCTGGTAGTTGCTCCCGCAGATGGTGTTGCCAAATCTTTGGAACCTCTTCAGGACAAAACCTCCTTCCCTCCTCCCAAGGCCAGGAAGCCATGTCTGGCTTCCAGCATCATCCTTAGTCACTTGTGGTGAGCTGGATTTCGGGTGGGTGGGACGGCAGGAGATGGGAAGATCCCTGTCCCATGCGTTCACTGTCCTCGCCTGCATCCTTTCTGCTCTTCTCATTCATGGCCACTGTCAGTAATGAGATGGGAAGACTGGGCAAGGAGACAGCTCCAGTGCCACCCTGTCCACCCCCACATTATCCTGACTTATTACATTGTAATAAATTGAACCATTCCACTTCATTATTTCATATTTGAGGAGATTTATAGATTGTCCTGGTGGCTGAAGAGGCAGTGATTAAAGGAGCAGTGTGCTAATGAATGAGCCTCAGCACAAAGCCTTTTTAATTAATGCACAGCCCAGGGGCTGTAAACGACTTGCTGATAACAAGCCTGGCCCATTCAGGACATGAACTGACAACTTTGCACAAAATGAAGGCTTATGTGGAGACATGGGTACGGTATTGAAACGGCAATTAAGGCTAATAAAACGATTCGTCTGCCTCTCCGTCGTGACGGTGCTGGCCCTCCTTCGGCATGCCCGGCCCTCGGAAGTAATGGCAGGTGGAGATTTCATTTGGCTCTTCCAACCTTTCTTCAGTGATTTAATTTACGGGCTGGCGGCTGCATCTGTTCCTTCATGTGGCTCTTTCAGTCATGTTAGGAAGAGATTTTCACTCCGGGCTTTTCTGAACTCGCCTGAAATTTCCCTGACTCGGATGGTTTTGCCTAGCATTTCCACTGTTTTTTTTTCTTTTATTTTTTAAAAAACTTCTCTAATGGAGTGTCTTGCTGGGAGAGAACGTGGCCAACTTGTCGGCTGTTGTCTGTCCTTCCATCCTTTGTCCATCCCTCCAACCATCCGTCCTCCATCCACCCCTCCAACCCTCTGTCTATCCATCCACCCCTCCAACCATCCGTCCTCCATCCATCCCTCCAACCCTCTGTCTATCCATCCAGGGTGGCCTCAAACCTGCCAGTGCTTTTTGATGGCTTTCATGCACCCTTTCTGCTTTTTGGTATCCATACTTGGTGTTAAACAGACTCCCTGCTTTGAAAATAAGTCTTTGAAAAAGTAGATTAAGGGACAAAATGAGGCTTAAATAAACAGTTGGGATAAACCAGAAGTTCCTGTACAGCAGAGTGTTTTCCTTGGGAAATTAGGGGCCAGATGAACAGCAGAGGTAGATCATTTCTGCTCCGCTGCATTGTAAGGAGTTACCCTGATTTGTGCCAAATTCTGCATGGTGGCACTTTGGTGAGTTTAAATGCCGTGCCCTGGGTGAATCTTGGAGCAAAACTCCCTGGGTGTGTTCCGTAGTACACAGCTATCATGAGCTGAACCAAGCCAGACAGCTCTGATGCTCTATGGGGCTTGGCATCTCTGGGATATTTGGGAGTACCCTATTCCTCTGAGCATCCCCAGTCACCTGGGAGAGATGAGGGACCCAAAGCCTGGCACCGTCCCACCTTCTCAGGGTTCAGGTTCTCCATTTCACCTCACCAAATCCCTGAGAGGTGGAAGTACTGTTTTTCAGTAAGGAAAGTGGGGAGAGGAGGTGGGAAACTTTTGAAACAAAATAAAAAAAAAAAACCCAACCAAAAAAAAATATAAATGATGCTGCCTGTGGCCTGCAGATTTAATGATATTTACCCATTTGATTGATGAAGATGATGAACGAGGCTTCGTGGCCTGTTGAGGGTGAAAAGTCTAAGTACCAGGATGGCGAGTGAATCAATCACTTCTCGGGCTCCCCTGCCAGATGGGTTCATCAGTTAACTGCGGTTCCCAACAGGGTCGTCCATTACC
This sequence comes from Calidris pugnax, assembly GCF_001431845.1. Taxonomy (NCBI): domain Eukaryota; kingdom Metazoa; phylum Chordata; class Aves; order Charadriiformes; family Scolopacidae; genus Calidris; species Calidris pugnax. Next base: position 583,988 of record NW_015090837.1, read on the forward strand.
CCTGGCTGAGGGACGGCACGTCAGCCATGGCTGCTGACTCTTCTCCGCAGAGATCGATAACCCATAGCGAGGGGAAGCAACGCAGCCTAAATGAAACCACTAAAACTCCTCTCCAACTTTATTTTCGCTTTAGATTTTGTTTGCTAGCGTACGTGTCCCCATAACACGTCTAGGAAGGGTTGAACTAGACCGTTGTGTTCTTCAGGGGCTGGGTAGGAGGCATTAACTGGAGAACATGGTGGAAAGTGCTGGTGGTTTGTTGGATGATAGTCTTCTCTGAGTGTTTGTAGTGACTCTGTTGGTTTTTGGTTTTTTTTTTTTTTTTGGTGTATTTTTAATGGTCTTTACTTAATATTTGAGCACTCATCAAGCCAAAAAGGTGGTTGTGAGGGATGGTTCTGTCCCTGCTTTGGGCAGAGGGTGGGAGTTGTCTCACCTGAGCTGAGACACTGCAGTGTTGGATTCCTTACAACTCCTACATTGAGTCCTCTGACTCATTCCTTTGCCACGACGAGACATATCCTCTTCGTGCCAACAAAATGTTGCATGTTCTTTGGGTGTATCTTTATTATTTTGAGTAATACTTACCTTTCACTCAGCAGAAGGCAGTGAAGTATTTGAGGATGTGTTGGTAAACAGGGTTTGAAAAACAGTTGTGCAGAACCTTGTAACAAGCTCTGGACTTGGGATGTTCATCAAAAGTTTGGGGGTTTTATATTTCCCGAGTTCCACCAACCTTGTGAGCAAAGCCAGTGTGATTTATGGCTTTGCGTTATGTTCCTGTGAAACTTGCAGGATTTTGATATAAAATTCTCCTGGCTTTAACTGTCAACTTTCACCTGAGTCCTGGTTTGGAGACCATTATTCTTTATGTTGTCATTTCTCAAGAGCTTTTTACAGCAGGAGCTCGGCATTATATAGCACTTAGTAACGAGCGGGTTACACTCCGGAGTAAAGAACATTCTGCTATGTTCAAACCTTTTATGGTGATCATTGCAGGTGTTGATGTCCAGGACAGATGTGCAGAGTGTTTTGTGAAGTATTTGTGTAGGGAAATGCCATTCTGCTCAAGTAGTTTCCCGTCTGTGACTGAGAGCCTAGAGGTGCTGGAGGATTTTCACACCATCTGAGTTCAGTTACCTAAAAAAGTCCCGTGTTGTGTCCATGGAGAAGGGGAAGCTCCTGCCTTTAGTGGTGTTTGATTTGGTCTGTTGACCTCCCCAATCTATAATCAGAACCCACTGGAGATCTGCCCTTAATTACCTGGCCTTAGTATTATAGGTTTTAACATCTTGGTGGGACGGAGATACTGTCACGTGCAATGGTCCTTGCCAGGCATGAAGAACGTGGTGGGCAATAAAAGGAGGAGGATGTTGTGATGATGCAGGAACGAAGGTCCTTGCAACATGCATGTCCAGACCCTGAGGTTTAAGAAGGGAGATGTCATGGGCCAGGTTTGGTTGCCATCACAGCACGTGCAGAACCAGGACACTAAATTTTCATCGTGAAAGTAGTAGGAGGGTGGCTTTCAGGTGGGGCTGGTGGATGGGGATGTCTCAGTGCAACGTTGGTTGTTTTTTTTTTTTCCCCTGGTTGCAGTGCAGACTGCTTCTGTGACCTTGGGGATGTCTTCAGATCTTTCTTCGCCTCTTGTATCTGTGCAGTCTGCTTAGACTGTGCTTTCTAGGGCAGGGAGTGTCTCTTAGAACATGTACTTAATCCAAATTTGCCTCTCATTTGAAGCTTCTGGGCACTGCTTTTGATACCGGTAACAATCCTGATAGCGAGAGACCGCAGACAAAGGAGTGATTCCCAGGAAAAATAGAGCAGTGGTGCTCTCCTGTATTGGTAATTCAGGGGTAAGGAATATAGATGAGTTTTAACGAGGAATAATAAGAACTAGAGAGCTGCGGAGTGCAGTCCCAGTGTGACCTAATAGCAGTTCTATGATGAAAAAAGCTTTCCACACTTCCCTGCGTGCTTTTTCTTGGGAGGGATGAGAGGAAGGGAAGCAGAAACACGTCCTGGGAAGGTCTACATGAATTCATAGGGTCAGTGCCTGCGGCAGAGCTCAGCCTGGGCTTGGTGTGGGTTCTGAGATGGGCCCCGAATCCCAGGCAGGGGGCAGAGGAATTGGGAAGAGCTCCACCTCCCCCAGTAAATCAATGCCGAGCCTAACTGGCAAATATCTTGTGAATTAGAGCTATTTCAGGTTGGAATTGCTGGCTAAACTCCACGACTTAAATTCAGCCCAATGCAGTCATTAGAGAGGGGCTTAAACTCATTATCTCCTTTTCATTAGCATTAACCATTAACTCTGGATAGCCGTGTTATTGATATAAATGTCTTTGAAACCTTCCGAGCTCTTGGCTGCAACGGATTTCATAGGCTGGTTGGGGAAAGTGTTTCTTTTCATCAGTTTTGAATTTGTCACTATTTCGGTGGAATCAAAGGGGACTTCTCGTGTTGCAAGGCAGGGAGGACAGAAATACCAGATGTACTTTGTCTCTCTCATTCATTAATTCATATACATTTATCATAAGGCTTCCTATTTGTCTCCTTTTTAAGACAAATAATCTCAGCCCTTCCAATCCCTTGTCATATGGAGACAAGAATGATTTAAGGACCTGGAAAAGTTCCATATGACAGGGGATACAGAGACTGGTATATTTAGTCTGGTCGTCTCATTTCCTAAAGGATGGAACAGAAGGTGGAGACGACCGGACCGAATAAGCTGGTATCTCTGCAGGTATCCCACTGGATAACACAGGGATGAGAAAATGGATAAACAGACGTCCACCCAATTTTTCCTGCTGCTAACACATTTCTGGGCTGGGTTAGGTTTGACTTGAGCATGGAATAAGAAAAATTTGACGGAGGCTGTCAAACTGGGACGACCTTGGGTCCCAAACCCAGAAGTGGATGCTGAACATCACACAGGACACATTCCTGTGGGACCTGCTGTGGGTGGACCTGCTCTGGCAGGGGGTTGGACTGGATGATCTCTAGAGGTCCCTTCCAACTCCATGGGATTCTGTGATTACGGGGGTCGGTCTCTTCTTCCAAGTTACAGATGATAGGACAAGGGGTGATGGCTTCAAGTTGCACCAGGGGAAGTTCAGGTTGGATATTAGGAAACATTTCTTTACTGAAAGGGTTATCCAGCATTGGAATGGGCTGCCCAGGGAGGTGGTGGAGTCACCATCCCTGGAGGTATTTAAGAAACGTGTAGACATGGTTCTTCAGGGCATGCTCTAGTGCCCAAGATTACTGGTTTGTGGTGGGGTGCTGTGTGGGTGGGTGATGGTTTTTGGTTTGGTGGTTGTTGTGTGTTTAGGTGGTGGGTGGTGGTTTGTGTTCTTTGTGGGTTTTTTTGTTGGTTGGACTCGATGATCTCTGAGATCCCTTCCAACCACTACGATTCTGTGATTCTGTGATTAATGTGTGCACAATATTTGGAGTTCCTAGGGTTTTTTGGGAGGGGGGGAGGGTGCTTCTATTGCTTCCCAGAGCATGGCAAGGATCCTGGGACCATGCCTGCAGCCTGGGTGCCAGGAGGGGTGTCCAGCCAGGAGACATGGCTTGTCCAAGGGCTGTCTCCTGCTGCACCCTCACCCATGTGCTTTGTTTACAGGCTGGTGGTGAGCTCAGGCAGAACAAACTGTTTGAGAAATCTCTCCCCGCCGCCAAGCCTAATTTCTCCTGTCAATCCGGGGCTCGCCTTCCCGTGCTCATATTTAGCGCCATTGATTTATTGGATTGCAGGAATATTAAGGACCTCAAACTATTAGTCCTGGTTACAACTTCTTGGCGGCTTCATCACTCCGTGTATCTTGCTGTGCTCCGAGGGAGACTGGTCCCTTCTCTGGCTCTCAGCAGCTATCGAGCATCACTTTGCTGCTCTCCTTCCCCCCATCCCTTCTTGCTCTCCTCAACGTGCCTTTCTTGCACCGACGGGTATTTTTTGGGGGGGGAAAGGGGAAGTGCAGTGAAATGAAGCAACTTTTTCAAGCTGAGGTGAGCTCACCTGTAGCAGAGCCAGGGAAATGAGGTTGCTTCTGTCCTTGCATTGGAGCTCCCCTCGTTTCTCCTCTGCTGCTCCTCATCCCTTTGCTCCCTTTGGCCATGGCCGGTCCCTCCTGCAGATATGATGGTTCTTCTTTCCTACCTTCAGTGTGCTCTTGGAAAATCCCAGTGTCTTTTGTCTTAGAGTGTCCTGCACGGTGTTTTCCCTTCTCACCCCTTTTCCTGCTCCTGGATGCTCCCCAAAATAAACAAGTTTATCCCGAGTAGGGATGGGAATCCATTTAGCTCCTCAGACAGAGATGCCACCTGCAAAGAGGTGCCGCCGTAGCCCTGGTTTTGAAACTGTCCTGGATCGGGAGAAAAATAGCCTCTGACAAAGGGAGGGAGGGGGAGAGGAGGGAATTTGGGGCGAGAAAAGTGCTGAAAGGAACAGTCTGTGCGCCACGATGTGCAAGGGAGGGTTGTAGGGGGGGGATGAGGGTGGGCTCCAGCTGGGGTGTGAGTATGGGGAGGCTGCTCGGAGCGGCTGTCGGTGCGTTTTCCCTCTTGCTGCCAGGATTTTGTGGGTGTGTAAGGGTTTTGTGGGTGTGCAAGGGGTTTGTGGGGGCGCAGGGGGGCTGCAGCCCCCTCCCTGTGCTCCGGTTGGGCTGTGCAGGGATGCAGCAGAGCTTGGGTGATGGTCTGGTCGCTGGGGACGATGCAGGGGCTGGTATATATCTCTTTATCAGGCTGGTTTAGATGATTTTATGAGCTGGTCAGCCAGGAACTGACAGTCCCAGTTGGTCCCCGTAGTGTCCATACATCTCCATTGGCTTTTCAACCATCCTGTCCCTTTGATCCCCCCTCCTGCTGGGAGCTGTGATTTTAATTAAAAGCCTCCTGAGCCTCCAGGTCAGGGGAAGCTGGTGGTGACTCTGCAAGCCACTGGTGGTTCTTGCTCACTGGTGTTGGCTGGTGGGGTCTAGCAGCACCTGCTGCTACCCCCCAGCAGCAAAAAGAAAGAGAAGAGGCTTTTAGCTGAATTTGTGATGTTCAGGGAGGCTCTGACCTCTACGGTGCCCTCTAAATGATGCCAGGCTCTGCAGAGGTGCCCCAAAAGAAGTGCTGGAGAAGGTTGTGCTGGACCCCATGCGATATCCTCACTCCTGAGCTTCCTTTCCTGCCCTCCAGAGGCTTTGTGGTGAGATGAGAGCTTCATCTCCAGCCCCGTCCAACCTCCATCACTCATGGCCTCAGAAATAGCCTGGAGAAAGCCTTTCCAGTCTCCCTGGTGAGTAATGGCTGGTGTGTGCTCCACAAGGACCCGGCCGTTTCTCCATGAAAGGCTTTCAATCATGCTCTCCCAGCCCCCTGGCCACGCGGCGCTTTAGCCTAATTACAGCTGCTTAATACACTGCAGCCACCAGCAGAAGGGGACTTCTAAGCTTTGACCATGTCCCCCTCCTTTTACTGCCCACCAGAGACGTCTGACGTGCCCAGGAGCACCAGGTCCTCCTGGCGTGGATGTCACCAGAGGGTCCTGTTGCCCCATCCACAGCAGCATCCCCTGTAGATGGAGTTTTGGGTCCTGGCTCTTGGATCCAGAAAAGTGGGAGGAGAGCAGGGGGCTCACGGGGTGGGTTTGGGTTGGGTAAATCTGCACCGAGCAACTCTTCGGGCCACTTCCACCCCTTGTGCTGTCCTTTCCCTTGGCCATCCCTGCTCCCCGGGTCCCGCAGCCAACACGTTGCTCACGGAGCAGCCCAGCCTGCTTAAGGAGCTAAATTTATTTCATTTTCTAAACTGCAGCTGGGAAAAAAAAATAAGGAGCCATTAGGCTGTCAGTTGTCAGAGCTTTAGAGGAGCATCAGCGCATCGTGTTTTTCTTTACTGAGGCATTAAATGTGTCAGGACCCGTGATGGACTGTCTGGATGGGATGCAGAGGGCAGGTGGGATGGGGAGAGAGGGCAGGAAGGCTTTCTCTGCTCTCCCAACACTGCTGGGCTCTACGCTCCTACGAGCCTGGGGAACACCATGCTTTCCAAAATCTAAGGGCAAAGTCCTACAGCATCGGGGTCCACGGCCACCTGGGCATTGTCACCTTCATGGGACCAGTCACACTGGGGATACTGGTGAGGCTGGGAGAAGCAGGACTCTGTGTCTCTGGTGGAGAATTCGGAGGCTGCCCCGGGCAGCAAACGGGAGCGTTTCTCCCCGTTTTCTCCCCATCAGGAGGTTAATGACTCCTTGACCACAACAACGTGCTGGGGCAGAGAGCTGGCGGGGAGAGCGATGTGGAAACTGTGACTTAAGCCGAGGAGAACTCACTGTGAATGTTGGTTTTATTCTTTTCTGAAGCATAACCAGACTTGGGGTTTTTATTTTTATTTTTATTTTTTGATGACTTTGCAGGATGCCCAGAAACGGGTTTTTATTTTATTTTTTTGATGACTTTGCAGGATGCCCAGAAACCTCCCAAAGCCTTCAGCATGGCAAGGCTCTCCCGAATTCAGTGTTTGGTCTGCACATACATGAGAAGTATGGCAAATATTTTATTTCAGACGCTGGCATATTTGCACTGGCACTGACTGCATTACATGTGAGTGATGAAAGGCCCTGTATAAATATGGTGTTTCCATCGGTATTGATTGCATTATGATTGCAATTACATTTGCAATGGAGCTGACTGTATTATGTGTGTCATTATATTGGCAGTCATCATTAGTGCTTGCCTGTGGCCAGTTTCTTTTTCCTCGAGTTGTGTCTGGAGCTGGAATTGAACTGTTGAGGCAAAGTGGCAGAGGCTGGGCCGGCTCTGGGATGCAGGACTGGCTCTGGGATGCAGGACTGGCTCTGGGATGTGGGGCTGGTTTGGGATGTGGGTCTGGTTCCAGGATGCAGAATTGTCTCTGGGGCACTTGGCTGGTTCTGGGATGTAGGGGTGGCTCTGGGATGCTGGGCTGGCTCCGAGAAGCCATCCTGACCTGGTCCACCAGAAATAGTGTGGGGGACATCAGCTATCGGAGCATGGGGGACATGTCCATGAGGTTTCTGGACCTGAGCAGGTCTGGCCACTCCTGCAGGCGACCAGCTGATGCTCTCCTGGCCATTACTTCTGGGTACCCTCAGCTGGACGTCCCCTCTTGTGTGGGGTGGCTGAGCAGCTCTGCTCTCCCACTAGCTCCCGCTGTCCCTCCTGGCCCATGTGCATCGCAGCACAGACCTCTAAAAGTCCAAGATACCATTGAAAAAAATCCTTCTTGCTCTCTGTGCTGACCTCCTTATTACAGAAGCTAATTTCCTCGGATGATCTGTGTAGGAAAACATATTTTTTTTTTTTCCTTTGTTTCCACCTCCTTTTTTTTTTGTTTGTTTGTTTTGCGAGAAGAGGTGCTGTGGGCTCAGGGGTGGTTTTGATATTTTCCTAGTCAATATCCCTTCCTGCTAAGAAAAAGATGTAATCTGTGTGTGTGTGTGTGTGCTCACAGGCTCGCACGGAGCCAGCACCACGTTCCTGGAATAGGAAGAAAGGGATGTGCAGTCCCCAAAGGCAGGCAGGGAGGAGCGGCGTTGCCTTTTAGCCTCCTCTGAAGCTGGTGAGAAGGATGCCCTTTGCTACCCTGCCCTGGAAATGTCATCCTGGACGGGGAGGGAGGTTTGTGCCTGCTCCTTGCCCGAGGCTGAGGCAGTTTTCCGTGGCGAATTGATTAAAAGCCAGCTGCTTTGAGCTCAGGAAGGGTTTTCCCTGCCTGGGCAGGTGTTAATGGGAGAGGTTACTGGAGTGATGGGGAGCCAGGACTGGAGCGAGAAGGAGCAGCCGGGTAAGCCAGGGGGTAGGGGCGATGGGAGAAGGAGAGAGAAGTGGAGATGTCTGTGGAGGCTTTCTTCATCTGCTGGCTGTAATTAGAGAGGAGCTGAGGAGCTGGCGTGGTGACCCCAGCTTTGCCACTCTTGGCCCTTTGAAGAGTGGTGGGGATTTGCTCTGGGCTCTGCCTCTGGCCCTCAGCCGCTGCCCCGGGGAGTTTGCCTTCTGCTTGAATAAATTAAAAAAAAAACCTCCGTGAAGGGATGAAAATGGTGAGGGGGAGGCAGGGACGAGGAAGGGACACAAAATACACTCCCTCTCTGACAATCCACATGAGTTTGAAGTCAAAACATTCTGTGCATGTCTGCTTTTTTTCCTTCCCTCGCCACCTGGTAGCTATTATCAGATGACAATTTATTCCAGGCGTCCTCTTGGGAAGAGATTTCATAAGCGTCAAGATTTGAAATCTCGAAAAAATCAGAAAGGGCCATAATGAGCACGGTGGCTGCATGAACCAGAGAGTTTGGCACCCGGTTCCCATCCTGGGCTGTGTTCCTCGCTGGCTGGAATTTCTTCAGGGACTGAAATTTGAAGTCCAGGAGCCTCCACCAGTGCTTGGACCAGTTCTCTCCAGCAAGGAGCCCCAACCATAGCTGGGAGAGGGAAGGATTCTTGCAGCTTGGCTGGGAGAAGGTGGCAGAGGCTGTGGATGGGTTCTGTGGATGGGCTTAAAGAGGAATTTCATCTTTTGTACCCTCTGGAGGTTTGCAGTGCTGATCTAAATGGTTGCTTCCAGGGGTCAGGTAGGTGGCAGGAGCTCCTGTGGCCCCCAGGAAGGAGATGCTTCCAACAGGCCAACGCTACGTGGTTGCCTCTGATTCAGGAATTTATCACCAGGACAAATCACCCATTCTCACAGTGCTTTTTGTCTTAGCTTTTCGCTTTGCCACAGAGGCTTATTAGTCGAATTGTTAACTACTAGATTATTACTTTGCTGCTAATGACTTAGTAATATGTTGCTCTGGGATAACGCAACTCCAAACCCCCTTGTATCTTACCATCGCAGCCACTTTTTCCCTGTGTTTTGTGGCTTTCTCTGCAGTGGGGAGGCCCAGCCTTCTGTCCTTAGACTATTACTGGGCAACCAGTATAAAAACCCACCCCAGCTCCTCTTGTAGTCACCCTGTGGCCACCCAGCTCCCTGTGCTCCTTGCCAGCATCACACCCGGGGCTGTGTGTACCTCAGCGCCTGCAACTTCGCCTCGCCGCCGGTGAAAATAGACTTGTCATGTTTGGTTTGGTTTGGTTTCCAGCAGATGTATTCGCAAATAACTTCATTTTTTGGTGGCGATGATGGGGAAAGAAAAGAAAATCATCCCCCTCGTTGCCTGAATGTTATCCAATGATCTACAGAGCTAGTCAGAAATTTTTTAAAAAAGGGGAGAAAAAAAATAAAATAAAAACCAAACCAAGAAAAGGAATTGTGAATAGCTTGACAAGAATGTCAGCGTTTCTTGAACAAATTACTTGCAGCACATAATTCAATTGGCTTGAGTTTCTGGTGCGCTTCAGCGCCCGTTCCTGAGCGCCGAGGCAGGGCTGTGCTGCCTGCCTGCCCCACGCCGGGGACGTGGCCCACTTTAAAATGCAGTAAAAATCACAGAGCCTTTCATATTGCTCCCAAGGCTGGAGTGATGACTTTTCGGGGAGGGAGGAAGGGAGGGAGGGATGCAATCGCATGGGTTTGGTCTCGGCCCCCCAAGGGTTGTCCCTTCTGCTGGTTGTCCCACAGAAGCGATGCTGGTGGCATCTCGTATAGAAAGCAAAGGTGCTGGGTGACTTCAGCTGAGGGGCTGCTCTTCAAGGTCTCTGCTCAACCTGTATTTTAATCTGCTTTTATTTAAAAGGGGGATTGTTTTTTTTTGTTGGGAAGCAGGGATGAGGGAGCAGTGCCTGCCCCAGGGGGGCTGTCCCCCTGCGATGCTGGATTAGGTAGCACGAAGCAAGGAAGGGGGTAAATACAGGCGATAAAAAATCATGCTGTAGAAAGGCTTAATGCAAATTCCCTCCCTGTCCTGGCTGTGTGTTTGGTGAGCAGCTCCTGCGACATGGGGTTTGGTCACCGGGGGTTTGTACCCCCAAAAAGCTGATGCTCTGTCTGAGGGCTCCGGCCCCGGGTGGCAGGAGGGGGAGGCTGCGAGGCTTTGCCTCTTGTTTAGAGAGCTGTGGCTTTTGTAAGTTCAAAATGAGATGGCAAATTGAATTTGTTCATGAGCAGGGAGGCTCTCAAGGGTTTCCTCTTTAATTCAGTAGACTTGCTTTAAGGGACTTTCTATTTTAGCAGAGAAAGGATGGGATCGGTGCTTTCATCTCTCTAGTGTCCTTTCTTGGTTTTCCCCATTTTGCTCCTGCTTCCCTCAGAGTCTGTCTGAGAGCAGAAATGTCCCTTTCCGTGCCTCCCATCCCTGTCCCTTGTCCCTGTGCGTGATGCTGCACCCAGGTTTTTGGGAAAGGCTCTGGTCCCTGCACCACGGTTTGCAAAGCTCTTGCGAGGACACATTGGAGGGGATGCAGCAGAGCCCCCCATGCTTTTGGGGCTGGTGAAGGATGCAGGACCTTGGTCCTTTCTCCTTCCTCCTCATCCTCTTTGCCCTGCCCATAGCAAGAGAAAAGGAGGCTGAGGGGGGACCTTCTTGCTCTCTCCAACTCCCTGAAAGAAGGTTGTAGTGAGGGTATGAGGGGGTGTCTCTTCTCCCAAGTAATGGGCAATAGGACAAGAGGAAATGGCCTCAAGTTGTGCCAGGGGAGGTTTAGGATGGATATTAGGAAAAAATTCTTCACTAAAAGGGGTTGTCGAGCCTTGGAAGAGGCTGCCCAAGGAAGGGGTTGAGTTGCCATCCCTGGAGGCATTTAGAAGATGGGTAGACATGGTGCTGAGGGACATGGTTGGCGAACTGAGGGACTTGGGTCTTCTTAGTCTAGAGAAGAGAAGGCTGAGGGGGGATCCGATTAACACCTATAAATATTTTAAGGGAGGGTGTCAGGAGGATGGGGCCAGGCTTTTTTCAGTGGTGCACAGGGACAGGACAAGAGGAAATGGGCACAAACTGGTACGGAAGAAGTTCCACCTAAATATGAGGAGGAACTTCTTTGCTGTGAGGGTGGCAGAGCCCTGGCAGAGGCTGCCCAGGGAGGTGGTGGAGTCTCCTTCTCTGGAGACATTCAAACCCTGCATGGACATGTTCCTGTGGGACCTGCTCTGGGTGGACCTGCTCTGGCAGGGGGTTGGAGGAGATGATCTCCAGAGGTCCCTTCCAACCCCATATGATTCTACGACTGGCAGTGCTGGGTTAACAGTCGGACTTGATGATCACAGAATCACAGAATGGTCTGGGTTGGAAGGGACTCTGAAGATCTCATCCCACCCCCTTGCCCTGGGCAGGGACACCTCCCACCAGAGCAGGTTGCTCCAAGCCCCCTCCAACCTAGCCTTGAACCCCTCCGGGGATGGGGCAGCCACAGCTTCTCTGAGCAACCCGAACCAGGGCCTTGAAGGTCTTTTCCAACCAAAACAGTTCTATGATTCTTAAGATCTGCCTGGGTGAAGTGTTTCCTCCGATTTCGTGTCTCCGGCAGCTGTCGGTGCCATCTGAGCAACAGGCTAATGGGTGCCATATGGAGCGAGGCTGGCTGTGTCTCCTGCCCCCCCGTGCTTGGGGGGAGCCCCGGGGGGGTGTTCTGAGCAGTGCCAGGAACAGACACGGGCAGAGGGACCCGTTAGTCGGCTCTTTCATGGTTCAGCGGTCTCCATTTCCACCTGGTGCTCTCCAGGGAGTCACAGAATGGTTAAATTTGGAAGAGACCTTGAAGATCATCTCGTTCCAACCCCCTAACCAGGGCCTTGAAGGTCTTTTCCAACCAAAACAGTTCTATGATTCTTAAGATCTGCCTGGGTGAAGTGTTTCCTCCGATTTCGTGTCTCCGGCAGCTGTCGGTGCCATCTGAGCAACAGGCTAATGGGTGCCATATGGAGCGAGGCTGGCTGTGTCTCCTGCCCCCCCGTGCTTGGGGGGAGCCCCGGGGGGGTGTTCTGAGCAGTGCCAGGAACAGACACGGGCAGAGGGACCCGTTAGTCGGCTCTTTCATGGTTCAGCGGTCTCCATTTCCACCTGGTGCTCTCCAGGGAGTCACAGAATGGTTAAATTTGGAAGAGACCTTGAAGATCATCTCGTTCCAACCCCCTGCCCTGGGCAGGAACACCTCCCACCGGACCAGGCTGCTCAAAGCCCCGTTCCAACCTCATGTTGAACCCCTCCAGGGATGGGGCAGCCACAGCTTCTCTGGGCAACCTGTTCCAGTGTCTCACCACCCTCTGAGTAAGTAATTTTTTTTTGGTCCCCACGGGCTGAAGGAGGAGACAGAGTCTTTCATGCCCGAGATTGTTGGTTTGTGTCTGTTTGTGTTTTTTTTTTGTTTGGTTGGTTTTTTTGTGGTTGGACTTGATGATCTCAAAGGTCCCTTCCAACCATAAAGATTCTGTGATGGGATGTGGGGGCATCTTTACACAGGATGAGGGTGTGCATCAGACCTGGAACCCTCATCTTGTCCCAAACATCCCCTCCCCAGATACCATGGGGAAAAAAAAAACCCACTGAATTTTTGCAGCAGCTTTTGGGTGGTGGTTTGTGGTTTTTTGGCTTTTTTTCCCCGCCACTCCCTTTTTCATCTCTTTGGCTGCTGAAAAATGAATGAGCCAGCAGAGATTGCTCCAGCGTGTGAATACGCTTTGGGGTTGTTGGTATTTTTGTCTCCACGCTTAACCCAAGGAGGCTCCGTGCTCTGCTGAGCTCAGAGAGGGCTGCGAAAACAGCGCTGGGATCACAACGGGGAAATTAGGGTGAATTTTGCCGTGTTTTAGGCTTTGTTATGAGTGGGTTTTTTTTCATCCCTCTGGGAACGTCAGGGTGGTGCAACGCTATGATCCATCGCTGCCGGGCTTGCCGCGGGCGCGTGTACAAACCTGGCACCTACAGGGAATCTCTGGGGCTGTAAAACCCCGTGGGAAGGAGGTGATGAACCCTCTTGAGCTGCCTCTGCTCCTGGGGCTGGTGGGACTTCTTCGAGATCTTGACTGGGGAAGGTGCTGTTGAAGGACAAAGTCTGCTGATGTTTGGATCTTAATGTTTTACAGCTCCCCTGCCTTCGAACAATGCCTAAAAATACAAGGGTATGCAAATTATAAACTAATTTAGATGATGGAGCATGGGAATATTGCTCGTACTCCCCAAGCATGGCATTTCCAATCATATCTTCGTTTCATTTTTAAGCAAAGAAATCATAATCTTGACATGTTTATCATTCAGTGCCTGCACCAATTATCTCTTTGGGTTCATTCTATAGTTCATAGAGCTGATAGATTATGATCATGTTGTTAGGAGAATTGTGCAGTCATTATTCCTCCAGCTGGAGGAGAAGTTGAAAAACAATTATAAAGAATGATTCTCCTTTGGATTGCTTTCTGAGTTCATGAAATAGGTGAGTTCCTATTACCGGGGGCCATGAGCTTGCAAGGCTGTTGCCACTCTTGGTTTTTGATCTCTTGTGATCCAAACCAGATGACTTGTAAAGCCCATTTTCTCCAGCAAGCTCCCCCTTGTAGTTATTATTTTTTTATGGGTTGGTATCAGAGAAGATGAATGCAGTTGGCTGCAGAAGAGCTGAAGCTCTGAATGATCATTTCCAATTTAATTGCAGTGGTGATGCCTCAGCGCATACCTTTTGGGGAGGGGGGGGGTGTTAGAAGTTGAGACCCAAGGCTTGCATCCAAATAATGCAACGTTGGCATCTGCGAGTAATTTTGACTCGAAGCGGGCTGAAGTGTGGTTCCCTCGAATTAAGTTGTCTTTTCTTTCAAGATCCTTAATGAGACTCAAGGGATTGTGACCCCCAAAGAAAATATTTGCGGGAGCGGCTGCAAAAGGGAGTCCTGTGGGACTTTGGGAGTTGAAGGCAGCCTGCTCCTGGGGGAGAGCTTTACTTTGATCCCCAGAAGGAGCTCTCTAATCCCATCCATTAACACACTTGGGCAGCTCGAGGGGGATTTGGCAGCCTTCCTTCTGTGATTGATCGTCCCCAGAGGAGCACATTGGCTTTCCGCTCCTCCCTTGCCCCAGTTCTCCAGGCACACTATTGAATTTTCAAGTTACTTGACCAGAAGGAAACAAGAACCAGAAAAACAAATGTCTTGTCAAGGCTTTGTTTCCATGCAAGGATTTTGCCTCCTTGTCTCTCCAGGGATTTCCTTTCCTTCCTCATCTCCCAGCTGGTGTTCAGGACGTGAGCAAAGGGCCATGTCCCCATGCTTGGGTTGCACCCGTGCTTATCTAATTTGGGACTGGCTGAAGCCCCCCCTGTCCCCCAGGTCTTGTTGTTTTGCCTTCTCAAAGTGGTCAATATTGAATGCTTGAGCAGATCTATTTTATTTAATAATGCACCCTGTCAATATTTATGTAGCTTGTAGCTGGCTGGCTGTTCCAGATGAGCGTGGGTAATGAGTGATGTGCAGAAGTAACTCTCCAGATGTGAAGTGCCGTGTGCCTGGGGAAGGAGGGAGCAGCACTTGAGGGGGGTCTAGTGATTTTGCAGTGCCTTGGAGTGGCAGCTTTCCTCCCCGCGCCGCTCACGGCTTCCCTCCTCTTGCTTTGAGCTTCTCCTTTTCCCCATCCGCCTCCGCTCGGGAGGGCTGGCTCAGATTTTCCTCTGGGGAAGGGAGAGGACCATGGCCAGAAGATGATGTGCTTGCTATGAGACCCCCTCCGCCTCAATTCCTCAATTTTTCCTCAATTCCCCAAGAGCTTGCTTCTGCTGTTGGTATGGGATCTACCTAAATTATGTGCCCCATAGCAGAGAGCCCTTGGGGGTGCAGCCTGCACCCAAGAGGGATGCATCTCCCTAAACTAAGCTCCTGCTTTACTAAAGTTCCTGTCTTTATATGGGTGGCCCTTTTTCCCCAAAGCATGGATCTTTCCCCTGGCATTGCATGGAAATGCATGGAAATAGAGTCCCTCCCAGTCCTCTCGGCTGGTCCTGGTTGACCTGACCAGCTTTTTCTGGTGTAAGCAGGAAAGCTGAGGGTGAAACGAGACAGGTCCCAGGTCTTTTGGCTTCTCTAACTGCAAAAAAAAAAAGAACCCAACACAACATTTTGAAGCTGGCTGGGTGTTTTTGCATGCTGGAGTTGGGCGGTGGCGTCAAGAGTCCTTGAAACTTTAGAGGGAAAGCTGGAGAAGCAAGCATTAGTATTTATTATTTTTGAACACCTACCACCCTGAGCTCCTGGAGTTAACAGGCTCCCTGTAGCTCTCTGCTCGCTAGGAGTTTGGTAGATGGATAAACATATTTTATTTCTTTATAAAGGGGAAAGGTTGTTTACAAGTTTTAAAACAGAATGGAAATGCTGTTTTCTGTCAGAAGCATTTCGTGAACAATAATGAAATAATGTTTAAAAAGCCCTTGAAGTGTCCCTTTTCAAACGAAAAACTGAAGTGCTGGGTAGAATATTAAATGCACACAAACTCGAGGTATTAATGCTTAATAATGAGGTAAGAAAAAAAATACAAAATGCAACTGAAAGCAGAAATCTCTGCCTGGCACCAAAACCTTTGTGAAGACGGTGCCAGACCTCCGTAGGAGATGACCATATCTTTATTTAAAAACCAAAAAAAGTCACAGAATCCAATCCCACTGCAAACTCCTCTGTTTTAATTATTGTATCAGGAGTAGAAAAAGAAGCTTTAAAAACAGATTCTCTGATGAGTCAGAGTGAGACTTGCTTGTCTTGAAGAGCAGGTCCAAGGAGGATGCTGGCCGTACTTCCGTTTACTTCATGGCAAAACCCATTACACAATAAAAATATTTCCAAGTGCCAGTGGAGGGAGCCAGCAAAACACAGGAAATTTGAAGGTTTCCCGCTTTTTTTTTTTAATGTCCCTTTTGCTAATGAAATCAGAATAAATTCAACGAAGCAGCTCCAAAGTTTGCTGGCGCTTGTGAAAGAGTTGATAAAAGTGGTGACCGAGGAGTTGGGAGCGTTCGCTTGAAAAATCAAAAGTTTGCAACTTTTTTACCTTAGAGGACAGGGTTTCCCCCCCCCCCACTCTGCTTTGGGCAGCTTCTTCAGTTAAGTTTTTGCAATAACTTCAGGGTTGGTTTGGTTTTTTTTTTTTTATTGGCCTCTGGTCTTTTCCTTGCTCTTCCAGCACGGAGTTATCCACGCGGATAACTCCGGTGGAGAGTTTTGCCTTAATAATGATGCTTCTGGGGGCCCTTCGCTGCTCGCCCTGCAAGGCAGAGATGGTTTTTGCTGACGGGCTCTCGAAGGGGGCCACGGTGCAGAATAATTGCTCCCGAAAAAAAAAGCTAATTACGGAGGGGGTAACCCTGGCGTGGAGCTGCCCTCCAGCAGCATCCCTTGGTGAGGGATGCAACGTTGGGTTCTCCTGGTGAGACGTGCCACGGTGGGGCTCGTTGGTGGGGAATGGGAGGAATGGGAGCCGCCTGGAAAAGCTGGGGGGAGGCAGGGAAAAGGACATCTGTGCGGTGCCGGAGGCGTCTCTCCACCCCGCGGCGTCGCTGTCGGAGGCAGGGATGCAAGCGGGAGAGATGGAGAAGAGAGGTGCATCCTGCTACGGGCAATACCCCAAGCTGGTTGACCCAAAACGTCCCGGTGCAGCCCCAAAACTCCTCTCTGGTGTCTGGGACAGGTGGGAGCTGCCGTCGCCGTTCATTTTTTTGGGCCTTGCCTTTTGATTTACTTGTGCTCAATCCCTCTACAAATCTCCCCTTCGTCAACCCGCCTTGCAAAATGCCTGCGCCGCATATGAAATGGAGGAGATAAAATTACAGTATCTCAGAATTGGCTGGGCTCGGCGCAATATATAACATAACAGATGGTACTACATGATGCCTCTGAAATATCTGTGCAATAGCATTTTGAGAAACGTATAACTGATCAGGCAGCATATGGAAAATACTTTCTGTGCCGCGCGAGGGTGCGGTGCCCCCTCTCCCGGCACCTGCTCTCTCCCTCCCCGAGTTAGGGTGAGATGTGGTGAGGAACATCTCCCGTCTTTCATGGAGATGTCCTCGTCGTGCTCCTGGGACTGGGCTGCCCCTGACGCTGGCCGATCACCACTTCAGTATGATTTTTACCCCCCCTAAAAAAACCCAAAAGGAAACAAAGTGGTTTTCATAGAATTGCCCAGGCCTGAAGGGACCTCTAAAAAAACTCAAAAGGAAACAAAGTGGTTTTCAAAGAATCATAGAATTGCCCAGGCCTGAAGGAACCTCCAAAGGCCATCTAGTCCGACCCCCCCGCAGTCAGCAGGGACACCCCCAACTAGACCAGGTTGCCCAGGGCCTCGTCGAGCCTCTCCTTGAATATCTCCAGGGATGGGGCCTCAACCACCTCCCTGGGCAACCTGTTCCAGTGCTCCACCACCCTCCCAGTGAAGAACCCTCTCCTCATCTCCAGTCTAAAGCTGTTCCCCTCCAGCTTGAAGCCATTGCCCCTCGTCCTGTCACTGCAGGCCTTTGGAAACAGGTTCTCCCCAGCCTTCCTGTGGGCTCCCTTCAGGTACTGGAAGGCTGCTATTAGGTCTCCCCGGAGCCTCCTCTTCTTCAGGCTTCATCCAGGAGCAGAGTGAGAACATGGTGGTTTGGTGGCTTCTTGGCGACTTCCAGGAGGTCCCTTCCCCTGGGGGCTGCCCAAGGATGGGGCTGTTTGCACAGAGGTAGGGACCAGCCAGGCTCCACTCTGTTGAATATGGGGTCTTGGTCATGTATATCCCACCTCCCAGTACCTTTAAGCAGAGGGCAGTGGGTTCATGGGTGCTACCTGGAGAAGACAGACCACCAGAATGGTCCCGGAGGAGGTTCCTGGTTGAGGGGAAGGACTACCTCCTTCACCCCCTGGGCTGCAGCACAAGTTGAGGGGGGGTCTCCAGCTGGACTTTGTGCCCTCCACTTCATCCCATTTCCCATCCACCTCATGGATTCATCTTGCCCGTGGGCTGCCTTTTGCCTTGTGCACGTCTGAAGCCTCTCCTGTGTTTTTGCTCTTCCCTGCTCCGCTCGCTGGCCCGCTGCCTGTCTTCCTGGCCTCACGCGTTGGTTGACCCCCTCTGTCTAACAGAGAGGACAATATTTCCTCTCCGCGAGGCTCGGCTCATATTCTTGAAGGTGCTTCGGGGTCACGGGATGAAAGGCTCCTTGCTGTTTCTGGAATGAGTCAAAGTTGAGCTAAGAATAGATCTATAAACAAGACAGCAGGGAAGGTTTCCTAGCGGAGCCTGACGGGACCCCGGGAGTATGTCATTGCTGGAGTTATTTGCAGAGGAGACGGGGACCCTGCCGAGCTCTCGGTCTGTGGGGTGCCTGGCTTTGAAATGGGGGGGTTGGCTCCGGGCAAGTCCCCTCCTAACTTGGCAGACTGGTGGTGGTCGTAAGGAGAAGTGTTGGGGTTGGGCATCTCAGAGCCTGGCGAGGAGAGGGAGCTCTGGCATCTCCTGATTTAGGTTAGATTTAGATTGGATATTAGGAAGAAATTCTTTGCTGTGAGGGTGGTGAGACCCTGGCTCGGGTTGCCCAGAGAAGCTGGAGCAGCCACATCCCTGGAGGCGTTCAAGGCCAGGTTGGAGGGGGCTTGGAGCAACCTGCTCTGGTGGGAGGTGTCCCTCCAGGGATGGCAGCTCAACCCCTTCCTTGGGCAGCCTCTTCCAAGGCGCGGCAACCCCTTTTAGTGAAGACTTTTTTCCTAGTATCCATCCTAAACCTCCCCTGGCACAACTTGAGGCCATTTCCTCTTGTCCTATTGCCTGTTACTTGGGAGAAGAGACCGACCTCCCCCTCACTACAACCTTCTTTCAGGGAGTCGTAGAGAGCAAGAAGGTCCCCCCTCAGCCTCCTTTTCTCTTGCTATGGGCAGGGAAAAGAGGATGAGGAGGAAGGAGAACCATTCTACGATGGCTTCAGGAGCCTTGCCGTGGTGGGTGATGCTGCGGGAAGGAGCCAGTGGGTCCTTGTTGGGTTCAAGAGTGGTGGTGGAGGTGCTTTGGTGGAGGTGCTTTGGTGGAGGAGCGAGGGACGGGGTGAGCTACACGGCTGGGTTTTTTCTCCAGCACGTGAGATGCTCTGGCAGGAGGCACTACGCTTGGTTTCTACCCACGCTCGTGCAGAGAGGTATTTAGAGCTGTCAGTCTAGCGTGCTGTCTGTCTGTCCACCCACCCAGGTAGCTATAAAAATCCAGGGTATATTAGATGTCTGTGAGAGCCCTGGACACGCTGAGCCGAGCCGAGGGCTCCTGATGTATTTTGTTCTCCCCACGTCCAAGCCGAGAGAGTTGGGATGGGAGCCTGAAATGTGCAGCTCGGTCCCCATTTCTGGAGTAATCTACATAAAAGCCAAAAGTGGGAATCTTGCAGAAAGCAGGCTTCCCTCCTTTGTCTTTCCCGACTTTGTCCTTTCTGTTATCTTGACGGCTTTCTGCTTGCTGCCGTGTTTCTCTTTAATCTGGAGCCCTCTGTTCTTACCTGAGCTACAGAGGCTTGACGAGAAAAGCCACTGAACTCGGAGAAAAATGAAAGGGAGCAAAGCTTAAAAAAATGTTTTCTTTCTCTCTCATTCTTTATATAAAAAAAAAAAAAAAGAAAGAAAGAGAAAAACCCAGCCCCCAGAAACACACAGCCAGTGAGCGGTGCCTGAGTTATCCTTGAACCTTCTCCTGCTCGTGGATCGGGATGCATCATTTCTGCCCTGTTTTCTTCTCTTTCCTCCCCCCGCCTCCCCCAGCTCTCTCCCTGGCGTTCCATCATCATTTCCATTAAAGCTGGGCAAACACAAAGTCTGCTTTCTCAACCCGCCGACGGGAGGAAAGGGAATCCTGCCCTGGTGCTTGCAAACGTGCCTTCGGAGCTGGTGGAATTGGGGAGCCCAGAGCTGGGGGGGGTGGTACAGAAGGAGACTTGATGCCTGTGTGGAGATACTGTTTTGTACATTATCTCCATAATGTACAAAACTACGCCGGATAATTACTGTGATCAAAGAATTTGCAGGAGGGTATCTTGTATCTCATCACTCTCTGGAGCAAGCCCATCCTCCTGAGGGCTGGGGAGGGGGAGCGAACTCCATGGAGGGCTTTTCCCACCATCCCACTGGGATTTCTCCCAGGAGATGGGGAGCTCTGGAGGCTGGATGTTTTAGGGGCTGGTGGTGCAGCCAGGAGAAAGGGAACCAGGCTTTTCTCAGGGGTGCCCGGCGAGGGCAAGAGGCAACGAGCACAGATTCAAGTACAGGAAATTCTCTTTAAACGCAAGGTGAAGCTTTTTTTTCGTGGTGAGAGTGGCCAAGCGTTGGAAGAGGTTGCCCGGGGACGTTGTGGGGTTCTTGGTCTCATGGTGCTGCTGCATTTGCCTCTGCTCCTAATGCGCCTTTGGAGGTACCTCGTCCAGCACGCGGCTGGTAATGATTCTTGACGGGAATTAGTACCCTGTCCATCTGGCCCTGTTCTGCCATCTAACAAGAGGAGATAAGTGCACTTAACAACATACCAGCTCTTGTTCAGGCCCCTTCTTCCCAAGCCAGAATCAATAGCAGGTCTCTCCAGCTTTTAGAGACTTAGATCCCATCTTTTCATCTCTCTCTCCCTCATTTTTCCCGAGCAGCACGTGCTTGATTTTTTATTTTTTATTTTTTTTTCCTCCTTTCTTTCACGCTGTGGAAATTTTCCCATTCTACCTTTCATCTTGAACCCACCAGGCCTTCGCCCAGCCGGGGCTGCAGCTTGCACACCAGATAAGACCCTCCCCCCCCCATAACTGGGTTCCCCCCAGTCCCCATCTCCATCTCGCTCCCGGTTACGAGCTCTTCATCTTCAAAGGGCTTTACAAACACTAATTAATCCTCCCAGCACCCCGCTGTGGTAGGTGATGAGGGAGAGCTGCTCGCCTTCACCCACTCCTGCTGGTCCCCCTTTTCCCTGCGCCGTGGCACTGGGTTTCTCTCCCCGGGGCATCCCCTCTGGATGGGTTCTCTTTGGAGGAGTGGGATGCTCTCCCCCGGGCAGGACCATTGGGCTCTGTGTCACCATGTGTCACCCATGGGGAAGGAGCGTGGTGGCCGGGGACCTGTGGGAATGGAGGTTAATGTGGACCTCAGGAGCTTCAGGAGGTGAGCAGTGCTGCATCCCCTCCCGAGCACCATCCCTCTTCTCCCTTCGCTGCTAATTTAGTGGCTTTGCCCAGCTTAATTGTCCTCCATGGGGCAACTGGCTGTGTTTGCCCCTGGGATGGAGAAGTTCTTGGGGAGGGTGATAGCATCTCCCCGATGTACACGTACCTGGGGGTGACTGGTGAAGCTCCATGGGCTCCAGGTCCTCCTGCTCCCCATCTGCAGGGAGCCAGGGTGGCTGCTGCTTGAATCCCAGCTCTGAATCTGGGGGAGCTGAGTCCTGCTGGGGTGCTGGAGGCAGCCTCTGCCTGCATCTTCTGTTTATTCCTGGAGTAGCTCTGAGTTCAGAGAGAGGCTTTTTTTTTTTATTTTTTTTTTAATAAAAAAGCTACTTTTTTTTCTTCCCTTGCATGAAATGCAAATCAATAGATGTTGTATTCACATTCTAACAAGATGTCAAGGAGAAAAGGGTAGCCTTTCATTCAGGCAGAGACACAAACACGCACAGGGAGAGGACAGGAAGGAGGGAGGGAGGAGGAGGAGGAGGAGGGATGGAGGGGGCTGTGGAGCAGCAGTGCTGGCAGGGCAGGGGGGAGCAGGAGAGGTACAGCCCACAGGCACCCTGGTTTTTGGATACTTTCTATTTCTCCAGAGCTTTCTGCTTCCCTTCCTCCCCACCTCAATGCTCCTGTGGCTCCCCCAACAGCTCACCACCCACCGAGGAGAGAAGAACCCCAGTATGGGAGGTACTTTGCAGAGAAGAAGCCCTTTGAAGGGGCTTGGAGGAGCTGGAAATGACCTTGAGTTGGGCTGGGAAGGGGGATGTGTGGAGTGGGATGCAGACACTGCGGGGAGGACGGTGGCCTTGGGACCTGGTGATCAGCAGAGAGGTGATGTTCTGTGCCATGTGGTCCTGTGCCATGCCTTGACTTGCTCCACTAAGGGGTCTGGGTCGTCTTCTGGGGCTGAGATTGGCCTGGTGGAGGCTGTTTTGATGCCTGGTCCATGGGGATGCGTGGCTGGTCCATGGGGATGCGTGGCTGGATGGTCCCAGCCCCTCACACCCTGCATTCCCGCTTTTGGGATGCTCTCTTCCCCCTTCCCTGGCCCTGCCTTCCTTCAAAATATCTCCTTTATTGAAAACTTCAGTGTTACTTCCTCCAGAGACCAGAGTGGTCCCAGATGTGAATATGCATTGAGACAGCTTGGGGGGAAAAAAAACCACCCCTGAAAATACGCACAAAAAATCATGTTTAAATGTGCCCAGCGGACCATAATGTCTCCTCACAGATCGGGTGCTGCCTGTCAAACTTAAATATGCATTTTAGATTCTCTGCTTGATACCAAAAAACAAACAAGCCCAAATATCCCAGAAAAGCTCCACCAGTTAAATGCATATTTATACATCTTTTTTTTTTGTGTGTGTGTGTGTCTTGGAAATGGAATGAAACAGGCCAGTGCCCCGTTTGGTCCCGGAGAGCAAGTGAGAGGGATTTGTTTGCCTGACCAAAGCACATTTGTTCCCATTTTGCAGATGGGAAGGCGAAGGCATCGGTGTCCTAAAGGTCTGGTCTGAGGTCATCATTAGAGCTGTGCTCAGCAATCTGGGTGCCAGCCTAATTGGTCAAAATAAATGCAAGGAGAGGGGCTAATTGTGGGTAATAATCATTGCCAGGTGAACAACAAAAAAAAAACAAACCAAAAAAGCATATGGGAGAAATGTGGTGGGAGGAAAAAAAAAAATAATAAGAATGTGTTGTTTTGAAATTTGCCCAAATATAGCTTTTCAACTTGGGTTTTTGAAAGCGGAGCAACATGTTTGTTCTGAGCCCATCAAACATTTCTGGTAATTAGAAAGGATTTCTTTGTTCGTTTCCTTTAGTTCCTCGAGGATAACAATATTTCTTCTCGCCCCTGGGCCGCATTCAGAGCTGGCTGTGTGGGATTTTGGGGAGGGAGCCGTGGTTCAGCTCAGGCTGGAAGCAACGTGGTCCCCTCTGGGGACAGATGTCCCTTGTCCTGGGCTGTCCTGGGAGGACACGGGCCCTGGGAAATCCCAGATGCCTCTTTGCAGTCGCCTCATGAAGCAAAAGATAAATTTGGGTGTCAATTAAAGGGAAATCCAGGCCAGGAACGTGCCCCTCCTGGTCTCAAGCTGGGTGAGACACTGAGCTCCTTGTTTTTCACCCCGTGCAGTGATTTAGGTCTTTCAGAGGTCAAGGTTATCGCCAACAACAAAACTTTGCTCCTATTAAAAGAAACAAGTCCCCGGGCATGTTTTCTTCGGCGTATTCCTAAAGATGCAGGCGACGGGATGTGATAATGTGGGAATATGGTTGAGTTAAAAGCTTTTATAAAACTTGTGGTTTATTCGTGCAGAGTAGAAAATGAATAGAAATTAAGGCTAAGAGCGGAGAAAATCTGTCCCGCCGGCGCGTGCTGGGCTCCCG
This sequence comes from Calidris pugnax, assembly GCF_001431845.1. Classification (NCBI taxonomy): domain Eukaryota; kingdom Metazoa; phylum Chordata; class Aves; order Charadriiformes; family Scolopacidae; genus Calidris; species Calidris pugnax. The sequence continues at coordinate 607,474 of NW_015090837.1, forward strand.
TCCCTCACCGGGGGGTGGGGGTACCCCCTCGAGAGCAGGATGGAGACTGAAAAGCACCGTTCCTGCTCTTTCTGGTGCTGCTTTTGTAGGAAAATAATGCGAGATGAAGAGGCGGGTGCGGGGAGGGGGATGCGGTTGCCGTCTCTGCCATCGGTCTGCCTCGAGCTGCAACAAGTGGGTGGGAGAAACCCAGGGAGGAAAGATGAGATTATTGGGATTTGGTGGCTGGGTTTTGGGCGAGAGGGGTTGGGTGGCAGGGAGGGCTCTGCCCCCAGCTTCTGTAGCATCTCGGGGGAAATAATATTTGCAGCCGGGTTGTTTGTGGATGGATCGTCCTTCCAGGGATCCTGCAGGCCCCACGTGGAGCATCTCTTTTCTAGAAATTCCCCGAGATGATGAGTTTAATGCAAAAAAAAAGGAGTCTCGAGGGAGAAGGGTCCAGGGAAATGATGTGTCCCTGAGGGGGTGACCAGGTAGAAAAGCACAGAGCCCAAGGAGAGGAGCAGGATGGAACCCCAGGATGGGAGATGGGGATGTGGGGGAGTTTGTGGGTTGATAGCTGAAAGTCCAAAGTATTGCCCTAAAAGTACCTGGAACACAAGAAGAGACCTTTAGCCCTGATGTATTGGGGAAAGAGCTTCTTCTGAGCAAAATTAAGCATTTTGGTTTGTCTTTAAGCATTAAAAAATGCTTACGATTTATTTTTAACAAAGCTGCAACAAATGTGAAATAAGAAGCATTTTTTTTTTGGTTAGAAAATGTCAACAATAACTGCTGTTTCTTTTGGAAACTTACCTTTGCAACCCTTTTTTTTTTTTTTTTTGGCGATGCAGCAAACTCAAGCCCCAGCTGGCGAAGGCTTTGATCTGGGGGTGGCTGTGGGAGGGGGGACATGGCAAGGGGCAGTGGTCACAGGCAGAATGTGGGGTCTGATGCCCTGTGCTGGGGATGCTCGGGGCTTGGCAAAGGTGTGGGATCGTGCCCAGGGGGGGCCTGGGGGAAAACAGGGATGGAGGGGACGCTGTGACAACCTGGGAAAGGGAGAGCCTGAGGAAACACTCCTCTGCCTCAGTGGGAATGGGATAGTATTGAGTCGGGGGGGGCTGCAGGAGCAGGGTACCTTGGGCTCAGCATCCTTTTTGGGGCTCTGTGAGCCCCCCTGAAGGGGGAAAAACATGGCTCTGGTTGGGATGCGCAGGGAAGATTGCTTCTCGGTTTCAGAGATTTTTGTGCGAAAAACACCCACTCATGCTAAAAAGCTTGGATTGCTCCCTGGTTTGCCTCACTTGGCAGGAGGCAGAGCTGCCGCTGGCTGCCCGGGGAGGGGGGCGGAGGGGCAAGGGCGAGCCAAGGGGCTGAAGCCCCGGGGCTACCCCACCGGCTGGCTCCAGCCTAGGGGGGAAGAATTGCTGAGCCCCTTTGCAGGTGGCTGGAGGAGCCAGAGAGAGGGTGCCTGTCCCCGTGACGGGATGCTCCCTGCATCCCTGCCCTCCCGGGCACTGCTGGTGGGAGGGATGCTCGGGGGGGGATCCAGGAGGGATGCTCGGGGGGGGATCCAGGAGGGATGCTCGGGGGGGGATCCAGGAGGGATGCTCGGGGGGGGATCCAGGAGGGATGCTCGGGGGGGGATCCAGGAGGGATGCTCGGGGGGGGATCCAGGAGGGATGCTCGGGGGGGGATCCAGGAGGGATGCTCGGGGGGGGATCCAGGAGGGATGCTCGGGGGGGGATCCAGGAGGGATGCTCGGGGGGGGATCCAGGAGGGATGCTCGGGGGGGGATCCAGGAGGGATGCTCGGGGGGGGATCCAGGAGGGATGCTCGGGGGGGGATCCAGGAGGGATGCTCGGGGGGGGATCCAGGAGGGATGCTCGGGGGGGGATCCAGGAGGGATGCTCGGGGGGGGATCCAGGAGGGATGCTCGGGGGGGGATCCAGGAGGGATGCTCGGGGGGGGATCCAGGAGGGATGCTCGGGGGGGGATCCAGGAGGGATGCTCGGGGGGGGGGTCCAGGAGGGATGCTCAGGGGTGCTGGGAGGGATGCTCGGGGGGGGTCCAGGAGGGATGTTCAGGGGGGGTTCCACGGGGGATGCTCAGGGGTGTCCATGAGGGATGCTGGGGGGCTCCAGGAGGGATGCTGAGGAGGTCGATGCCCACATTTAACTCCCTGGCTGCAGTGTGAGACCCGCAGGAGAGCGGGTGTGCGTGTGTCACTCAGCATCTCGAGCCAATGGGTGCCCGGTAGGAGGTCTGCTCTCCCCGGTGCACGCACTCAGCCTGGTGCTCCTTCTGCTAGTTGTGTGCGTGTGTGCGCGTGCGTGTGCAAGGGAAAAAAAAAAAAAAATCAGAGACACTGACTGCCTGCTCCCGTCTCTCTCTCTCTCTCTCTCTTTCTCTCTCTCTCTCTCTCCAGCTCACTAACTCAGTCTCCCTCCCTCTGCAAACATTGGATTTAAACCTGCTCAGAATTCAGCGCAGACGAAAGCAGCGGCGGCGGCAGCAAGCAGCAAGCAAATCAGCCGCTAGTCTACCGCAGCTCCAAGATGTACCATCCTGCCTGCTGGATCGTCTTCACGGCCACCACTGCCCTGCTCTTCATCCCAGGTAGGGCAAAAAGCTGGGGTTTTTTTTTTTAATTTTTTATTTTTTTATTTTTTTTCCCCCTCTCCAGGGGATGGGGTGGGAAAGCTGAGCGGTGGTGGTGGAAGGGGGGGACCTGGACTTGATGCCCATTGCGCACGAACGCACACATGCAGGCAGGCGGCGAGTTGCTCTGCAGCAGGGAAATTGGATTCGGCACAGCCCGTCCCCCTCGGGCAACCCCCTCCTGCAAACGATGGGGTGACGCCGGAGCTTCTGTCCCCCTTCAAAGTTGGGCACCTCCTGTGCCCTCCCTCCTTCCCTCTCCTCCCCAGCTGGCGGGTTATTCCCTCTGCTCCCCCCTTATTCCTGCCGGGCAAACTCGGAGCAGGGCGCCTGCCCCTCGCTGATTTTGGCAAAGTGATAACGAACCCCGCCATCCGAGGCACCCCCCTGGGGGGGTTGTGGTGGGGGGGCTGCAACCTCCCAGCGGCCAAGCAAGGGGGGGCTCCCAAAATCTGGCTTGGCCTCGTCGTCCCCCCCGGCTCGATGCTGATGCTCGGTGGGTGGGTCGTGGCACCGCATCCGTGGGGAGGGGGTGATGGGGGGCAGACAGTGGGGCTGGAAGAAATCGCCAGCATTTTTTATTTTTTATTTTTAAGGATGATGTGCACTTATTTTAGCGGCTGAGATGATGACGGTCCCCGCGCAAGCGGCTGGGGGGGACCTGGGTGTCGAGGCTGAGATTCGATCGTAACCCAACATGTGGGTTTTTTATTTTTTTCATGCCTGTCAGGGGGAATGATGTTGGGCTCGGGAGGGCAGGGAGAGGGGAGGCAGGGCTGTAATTCCAGCAGCTTTGCCATGGTTTAGTTCCAGCGCTTGGCTGTGCAGGGCTGGCGTGTGTGGGAAGAGGATGAGGCTGGCGGGGGAGAGGGTTAGCTGTGTCACAGCTGGAAAACAGCTCTTTCCACAGCTGTGACGAAGGCGAGGGGGACTCGGGTTAAAACTTGCTCATACCATGGTCCTGGGGCAGAGGGATGTCACGCTGCAGCCTGGGCAGCAGGTCCCACAGCCCCTGGTGTGAGGTTGGGTACCACTGATGCTCCGTGGGATGCAGGGGGAGGTGATGTGCATTAGGTTTGGGGGGGGTGAGCGCCATCCCCTGGGGTGTGTGTCGGTGGGTTGGAGGAGCATTCTGTGGAGGACACCTCTGATGGCAGCACCTCCAGCTCTTCAGCGACGCCTTCAACCAAAATGGTGCACCTTGGGGTTCAGCACGTGAGCACGGGGAGGATGGTGCGGCCGCGTGAGCTGCCTGTCACTGCCGAACGCGAGGGGGGGGCTGGTATTGAAAATATTATCTTGGGCAAGAGAAGGGGGCAGCTTCTCTCCCCAGGGCTGTGCTGAGCAGAGCCTTGGCTCCTTCGCCCTCTTGCTCGGTGAGGTCCCTCTGGGTCGAAACGGCAAAGAAATGGATGCAAGGCAGCCGTGCAGGTCAAACGGGAGGACGTGTGACACTTGCTGGGCTGTCACCGAGGTGTCCTTAAGCTGCAGGAGCCAGCAGAGACCTGGAAGGAGCATTTTTGCTGGTGTCCTGCTTGCAGGTTCCTCAGGACGTGGCTGTTTGGCCCGAGGGCTGGGCTTGCTGTGTGTGCCAGGGGGGGGAAAGGCCCCGTCGCTTAAGCCCCCAGTAACTTGGAGGAGGTTCCTTGATCCGCGCTTACGGGCTTGTAGCTTTCCCTTCTTATTTCTATTAAGCAGCAATATCAGCTTTGGCTTTGAACGTCCCCTGAGCCAAACCAGCCCAGGACTTTGCCCAGCTGGGCTCAGCCATTAATCCCTCAAGCCAAAACCTGCCGCCTGCGTTAGAGGAAGGGAGATATGCTGGGTTCTTTGCTTTCCTGCCCCCAACACCCACCATTTTCTGCCTCGAAGCACGGGATTGGAACATCTCCTCTCCTTTTTATTTTTGCAGAGGTTGGATTTTTTATTTTTATTTTTTTTTCTTTCCCCCTCCCTGCCCAACCTGGCCTCAGCACTGATTTTTTTTGTTTTGCTGCCGTGGGCTGTCATCACGTTGGCAGAACCTTCTTGGATGACAGGTCGAATGGTCCCTACCGACCCTCGGAGCCTGCACCTTCCCAGAGTGGGTGGGTTTTTTTGGGTAGTGGTGGTGGGGCTGTTGATTATTTGCAAGCGTAATCCCACGTGGTTGATGCAGGTGCTGCTCCCCCGGGACGTGCAGAGGCTGTTTGTGAAGTGTGAACCCTTTCCCTCGCCGTTTTTATCCCAATCCTGCGGGAGTTTCGCACGGGGTGGTTCAAGTGAGATGGGAACCTGCTTTTAGAAGGTGTAATTAGAGCGAAGGGAAACATCACAACTTGAAGGCTCCTGCAGAAAATAGCATTGCAAAGTTATTATTAGCTGTAATAGCTTATTTGCCAGTTTTTTCCTCTTTCGCTCACTCCCACCTCTGTTCTTTCCCCCCCCCTCCCCCAACTCCTCGTACTTTTGTTAGAAAAGATGCGTTTTTCCCATCGGGGCTCGTGGCGTCTCGTTACCAATTTACTCTTGTGGAATCTAAAGACACGAAAGGTTAATGCAATAATGAAACCCTGACCCCTCTGGTCATGGATAGCGTCTTACTCTGCAGCTTTTTATTTCTTTGTAAGACAAGTTTCCATCCAAAAATAATTTCGAAGGCTTAATGCTGTTGTCATCTGGTGCTTTGGGGGGGGGGGAAGTGGGTTCCTGGACATCGGTTGGGGCTCTTTCTGCTGGGAAGGATGCTGAGGGTTTTTAATGAGCCCAGCGCTGCGGGATGGGGAGGTGGAGTGGGTAATTTAATTGTCAAGCCGTTGGCAAGGGCTTTGAACTGCTGGACAGTTTGGGTGCTGTTGTTTTGAGATATGCCAGGGTGGGCTGTGCTGCGAATTTGGGGCTGAGGGGAGTATATTTGGCCAATCTGCAGAGTCCCCCAGTGCTCTGCCATCACCTCTTGCACCCAGGACCCGATTTCTGTGCCTCTCCCCGAGACCTTACCACCCCTGCCTCATCTTTGCTTGGTGCATGGCTTTGGTGGTGGTTGTAAATCCAGCCTGAAGTTAAGAAACAGATGTTGCAGGAGTTAAAAACCCCTCTCCATCCCTTCCTGGTACGAAAGCCGTGCCATGGGAGGATGCTTTTCCCACTGCCACCATCAGCTGTGACGTGGCTGTCACCTCTCCCCGGCGGGGGATGCGGGGCTGGTGGAGGGCTGCTGATCCCTGCGAGTAAACCCAGGAAAATAAGTACCTGGAGCACATCAGTTCCGCTTTAGTGTCATTTCAATACGAGCGAGAGGGACTTAAAGGGATTTTCCCTGCTCTCCCAAAGGCTGGGGCCGGTGGCGGATGAGGCGCCGCAGCCGTCAATCCTCCATCAGTCGGAGATGCTGGGGGAGAACGGGGTCCCAGCAGGATGGGGACCTTGCACTGGACTCCCAAAAATGCTGCCTGGGCTATAGTTTGGGCCGTTGGAGGTCGATTCCTCCATCCCCTGACTCCTGGGAGAGGGGGAAAGCCGGAAAACCGGCCTTTTGGAGGATGTTTTCTTTCTGCTGGGGAGGAGTGGTGCTTGCTCGTGTTTCCAGATGACATTTCCAGGGAGCGTGACAGCAGCAAACCCGGCGTCTGCTCCCTGCAGATCCCCGCGGCACAACTTTTCCCAACAATTTCCTTCGGGGGGGCTGGGGGTTTCGGGGCCGGTGGCTCCGGCGCCTGCCTTCCAGGATGCCCCAAAGTGGTGAACCTTGCTTTTGGGCTTTCCAGCAGCTTCTCTTTGACAGCATCTCTCCTTTGTGCGTTTGCTGGTTGCAGAGGCCGGGTGGAGGAGCCTTTTGCTGGTGCGAATCCTTCTGAAAAAAAAAAACCAAAAACCAAAAAACCCAAAAAAGGAGGAATGTTTCAAAGGCACCGACGGGAGCCGGGTGCCTTAACCGGTTGGTGCCTTTGAAAAATCTTCCCCAAAGGCTTGAATATTTGGTTACGGCGAATTTTCAGGCTGCGTAAACAGCTTGTGTTCGTATTTTTACACTTGAATATGCAATTTGAAGTTTACGCTCTGCCTGGTTGGACGCCGAAGCCGCTGGATGAGGAGAGGGGGAAGGAGGCTGCTGGGGGGAGCAGGGTACCCAGGAGCATCCTGTTGCTGTAGGCAGGCGATGATAGAGGAGAACTTGTGGGTTTTTTTTCCTCTTCCATCCTCCTTGACCACCCTTTGGTCAGCTTGGGCTGTGTGGCCCTGTCCTTTTTCCATCCCCAGTTGGCTGAAGCTGGGCATTGCTCCCCATCCCTTGGTACCTCCTGGCCTGAGCATCCCCTGAGATGCAGGGTGGGGAACGATCTCAGCTGTCACGCTTCTCCTTTGGGTTTAAACTTAAAAATAATAACAGCTCTGCTGCAGATCTCCTCGCCTCCCCGTCATCTCTGCCTTTCCCTAACGAAGGCACGGTACTTATAATTACCAATGCGGCAACAGCACGTACAGAGGTGGCTTTGACACTTGCTGCTCAGTGGGTGGGTTTTTCCAGGGAACTCCTCTTCGTTTCATGCTTGGAGGAAAGCGACACCTTCTCCCCTGCTTCTCCAAAGCGTTGGGGCTGGGTTGTCACCCTCAAAGGGTGACTGAGCAAGGTGGCAGGGGATGCAACGCCCTGGGGAACTGATGGTGGGACCTTGGAGCTGGTGGGCTCCCCCTCCCAAGTTCTGTCTTAGGGTCAGAGAGCATGAGGTGATGGAGGGCAGTGGTTTGGGGCACTGGTCTGGGTTCCATGGAGGTTGTGGGCTTCTCCTGGCAGGGCCAGGGAGGAGTGTTTTGCAGAGGAGGTGTGTCTTGAAGATCACCTGCAGCAGGGAGTGGTTGGTTGCGTGGTCACGGAAAGCAGAGACGGTGGTTTCGGGGGCTTTCTGGAAAGGTGACTGGGTGCTTCTTGCACATCTGGTGTCCTGGAGCTGTCTCCATGGGCTGGGGTTCCCAGAAGGACGCATCAGCCTTGGCCACCAAGGCTCAGCTGGCTGCAGAGACCCTTTGGGGTCAGGAGGAGCCCTTCTGGGGACGATGGACCTGTTGCCTGTGCGGCAGAGTCATGTGCGCTCCGAGCACGTGTGAGATGAGGCAAGGAAGGGGGAAAAAGAGGCGTTATTTTTAGATTTACTTTTTCTGTGAATTCAGCGCTAGTGAAAAGTGCTGGATTGACAGCTCTGGAGACTGGAGCGGGCTGCAAAGCGCAGGGAAGGGGTAGCCCAGTGAACGTTCCTGCCAACTCCATGCTTCAGGATGGGATGCTGGGACCAGTCCTCATGGGCTCTGGCTGTCTGGACAGCAAAGTCCCAAGGGGTATCTGTTGTGTGGACCAGAGGTGGTGCACCAGTGGGGTTTTATGTGGAGGATCTGAGGTTCCTGGAGGACAAGCTGGGGTTATTTGTGCTTGATGTGGCTTCGTCCTTGGTGGTTCACCCCGTGGTGAGCTCCTCGTGCCTCCTCAGCCATGTGAGGACCAGCTGAAGCTGCAGCTGGAGGTCCTGGGCTTCTTTTTGGTACAGTAGGAGGTCCTGGGCTTCCTTTTTGGTACAGCAGGAGGTCCTGGGCTTCCTTTTGGTGCAGCAGGAGGTCCTGAGCTTCCTTCTGGTGCAGTAGAACCATTGCCATTTCCACTAACCCAGTTGCCCAGGCACGTTTCTTCCCCGTGCTCCTCGCAGAGCGTGGAAGAAGCGGTCTTCACGTGGCTTCACAGCCTGCCTGCACCCCATGATGTCTTCTCCAAGCAGCAGTTCTTCTGCTGTCCACCTGCCAGGCCGTCGCCTCCTCTCAACCAACTGTTTACTTCGGGCTTTTGTTTCCTGGACTTGTTGCTATGCATGCGGCGTGTGGAAGGAGCTCCAGCGAATATAGGCCACACTTTGATTGTTCAGCAAGCTGGAAAATGATGATTATAATTTTTGACAGAAGGGGAAGGAGGGGGGGGAAGGAGATCTCTGGGCTTTCAAATCTGCTCTGTCATAAGCAGGATCTTGCAAGGGCCTTCTGATGACTTCTCCCGCCCCAAAGGAAATGGCGTTTGCATAGCAAGAGGGGTTACAGGAAAAAATTCCTCTCTTCACAAGGGCAAACGGGTGCTGCTTTCGCCAGCCTTTCCACCTTGTGCGGTGGCCCTGTCGCAGCGTGTAAGCGACGTAGGGTTGGTGTTGGCTGGTGATTGAATGGGAAGCATCCAAGAGAAACCTGGATGCTGCTAAGAAAATAACCCCATCCCTGGTAGAGCAGTTCACCCTCGGGTACGTGCTTCGTGGTGCAGCTGGAGGTGGTCCTGGTGGGATGCTGCCTGTGGTGACAGCCTCAGGGGACATGGCTTTAAGGACTTGGATGCCCAACCTGAGCAGAGCATCCTGGAAAAGTCTGGAAATGAAGCCTAAAAGACCCTGTAGACTTATCCCAAGCAGGTGGCTACATCTGGGGCCACATCATGGCTGGACCTGTCTCAGCACGTTCCTGGGTGGCAGCAGAACCCATGGAGACCTCGGCTGCTCCCATCATGTCCCTTCCAGAGTCACCGGTCCAGACAGTCACTGCACGGTCCCCACCGGGTCGCCCCATGTACTTACTTCATTTAATGGCGTTGGCTAATTTCCACTTCTTTCTTTTTTTTTGTTGTTTATTTTAATGCGATCGCTTCTAATGAGGCTAATGACATTTAGTCTCCGTGGCGGCGCATTTTAATTCGGTCACCGAAATGTCAGCGCGAGGCGGCCGCCTCCTATCTGCCCGCCACCACGGGCTCCGCAGACAAAGGGGCTCTGTCCCCGGCCACCCCTCAACCTCCTTATCTCCTGTCCTCCTGGTCAGGCCGTTTGGCAAAGCCACCCTCCCGCTGTCCCCTCCCCTGATGGCACCTCAGGGATGGAAGGCGAGGGCTGCCAGAAACGCAGCCTTTCGAGGCGAGACGGGGCGACGTAATTAATCAGATGTCAAAGCCTCTGAGCAAAGTTGGCTTTGATCGGTTGGGAAATCTGTCAGGTGGGTTGTTCTGCTGCCCGTGGTGCTTCTTCTTCCTCTCCCAGCCCGTCCGTCTGCTTTGCCACCTCTCCTTTCCATGGCTGGGGTGACAATCTCTTGTAGGCAAGTGGGACCTTCCAGCTGGCAACGCATGGACCAGCATCTCCCCTCGGAGCTGATGACAAGGCTGGTGCCATGGGACAAAGCTGTGTGGGTGCCTTGTGCCATGGGGTTGGAAATGGGACAGCGAGGAGGTGACCAGGGTTGGGAGGTGACTGGGTTCAGTCCATGAGCCTGAAGGATGGTTTGCAGAGGTCGAGGTGGTCCAACGCTGCAGTGTGAGAGGGTTTGGTGCAAAGTTGGGGTGTCAGGAGCAGCCCAAACCCCAAGGGAGGTGGCCCTTAGGTTGCAGGTGGCCACACGGGAGAGATGGCAACTGATGACAGGGCTGGTGCCATGGGACAAAGCCCTGTGGGTGCCCTGTGCCATGGGGTTGGAAATGGGACAGTGAGGAGGTGACCGGGGTTGGGAGGTCCATGATGGTTGGCAGAGGTTGAGGTGGCCCAACGCTGCAGCGTTAGAGGGTTCGGTGCAAAGTTGGGGTGTCAGGAGCAGCCAAAACCCCAAGGGAGGTGGCCCTGAGGTTGGAAGTGGCCACACAGGAGAGACGGCAACTTCTCTACATCGTGTTGTACTTGAATCTTCTGAAGATGCTGAACCTCAGAAGCCCGAGCCGTTTTGCCTAAGAATGAGTCCTTTTTTTCTGCAATCTGGGTCCAAATGCAGCTGGATTTGTTCTCTTCTCCTTTGATCTGTTCCTCCCTCTCCATTCTGTTTACCAGGAATGGATGAAGATTAAAGTTTGCAGCTTCTGAGCAAAGTAGGTTGCTCATCACTGCATGATACCCAATTACCTGCTGATACCTCAGGAGCGAGGAGGTATTGATCCTGCTTGGATTTGAACTTGTTGAACTAAAAGAAAGGCTGGATATTTCGAATTTGTTGCTCAGGACATGCCATTTCCTTCAGGAATCAAAGCGTGGTCCAAGCTGTGTTTCTGTGCCCCGTGGTCCTTGGAGCTGATGGGAGGGTGGGTCTCTTGTCTCTGCCACGTGGGAAGTGACCAGTAAGTGATAAATAATAGCATCTGTTCTCTCCACGGTACAGGAGGGATGTAGTTGTAATGACTTTTGTGATGTGCATGAGGAATATCTCCATTTTACTGAAAATGAGTCCCCAGAAACTGGTTTTTTTCCCCCCGCAGGGGTGGTTTTCTGTGCCACTGATGGCATCCCCTGTGTCTGCTTTCCTCCTGTCTCCCGCTGCCTCTCGTGTTCCCAACCAGAAATAGCCTCTCAATTCGAAAGAAAAAGAAAATTTCTCCCAAAATTACGTGGCGAGAAGAGGCCTGAGGGACTGGATCGAAGCGTTTATTGCTGAAACGTGGTAGTATCGGGTCCCGCTCTCGTGTAGGGGTTGTTTCCAGTAGATCTTAAAACACTTCACGGAGGAGAGAAATGCCCTTGTCCCTGGTTTTACAGACGGGGAAGCCAAGGAATAAAGGGGAAAAATGACTTGCTGGAGGGATGTGCAGAGACACGTGTTAAGAGACGTGTCCTCGCTGTAGCTCCCAGTCTGAAGTGGAGGTTTCTGCACTTTTTTCCTTGTGAAACAGTGAGTTTTCAGCTTCCTCCTCGGAGAAACAGAGGAGAGAGACCCGTGGCATCAATACCTTGAAGTCCTAAAAATCCCTGTGCTGGGCTGCTGTGGAGCTGGAGTGTCAGGAGCTCTTGGGATTGGACTTAATGTGACTGTGGGAGCAGTGTCACCATCAGGAGAGGCTGTGCCACGCTGTGGGTCATGATGTCTGGAGGTAGGCAAAGGTGAATTCACCATCAGCAGGAGATTTAGTCCGTCTTGACGAGTTGAGGAGCACCCTCTGCTCCTCTCCAAGTGTGCTTGAACCTCTCCCTGCCCTCTGGCATCTGTTCTCAGAGCTTCCCCCGAGCTCTGAGGGTGAGGATCTTGAGGTCAAACCAGGAGAGGAAGAGAAAGGAAGATCTTGAGCGTGCTCTTCACGTTTGGGCTCCAAACGGAGCTGCTCTTGGTGATTTAACGGGGAGCACGCCTTCGTCCCGGCGATGCCTGCGCTGCTCCGAGGCCGGGAGCCGATGCCTTCCCGTATCCTCGGGGCACTTTATCTTTATAAAGTGGCAATAAGTGGACAGTGTAATATATTTCACTTTTAATAAGGTGTTGCCAGTTGCACACACTCGGCGGAGCAATTAGTGTCAAAAGCAGCTAAGCAATGGCGGGGAGCTGTAATTCCGCTGTTTACCGGGCTGGAGGATTTATGGGCAGGCGTTGGGGGGGAGCCACGGTCGCAGCTTGGCTGGAGGGATCTGCAAGGGCTTTCAACCCCTGCGTCTCTGAGCTGTTGAAGGTCCTGCTGAGTCAGGAAAACTCTTGAGAGAGGGGCCCACACGAGCCATGGCTTCGTGTTGGTGTCATCCCCCACCCCAAGCTCTGAGGATGCTTCCAAAGGGGACGCTGAGCCAGCTCAGATGCCAGCCAGGTGGTCACCCAAAATTCAGGCAGGGAGGACCCTTTTGCTCTTTGTGCGTTGACCTGGAAGGTGGAATTTGCTGCGTGAGGTTGTTCTCGTCGGGGAAGGGTCGCATCTGGCTCGAAGAGAGACCCTGGGCTTGGTCGCTACCTGGGTGTTGGGCTGATGGAGATGGCCCGATGAGCCGGGTGGAGGCAGGGGTGCAGAGGGGATTTTTGGGGTCTTTGGGGAGGCTTTTCTGCATCCTTCCATCCCATGGAATACCTGGAGCTGATGGGGGACCATACTCGGTGGTGCTGCTTTGCGTGAGAATAACCTCATTTTACATCCCAGGCGTCCAGGACTTCTTGCTTTAGTTTTAAGGATTTTTTTTTAACATCAGGGCAAAGAGCTTGAGTGAGCTCAGCCCGGGGAAGGCGCTCGTCTCTGCCTCCCTCCCATGAACTGAACATCCCTGGCTTTTGTCTGGGGACTCTCTGATCATCACAGGAAGGTGGTTTCTATAAAGACTGTCCACGCGTTGATCTCTCTGCCCAGGCACTGGGCTTCAGCCATCCTGCCAGAGCTCTCCTCCCCACATCTCACCGGGCTCACGCTGCTTTCCAGAGGCCGGGTCTTGGCAGTCCTTGGCTGGTGGTGTAGCCTCGTGGGTGGACAAAAAGCAGGGTTGCTCTGAGGAGGTGGTGCAGATGCTGCTGCAGATTCAATCCAGCTGAGGATCTGCCGCGGGGAAGGAAACTGGGTTGGTGTCAGACCTGTTGGAACTGATTTTGGGGGTGTTTGAAAGTGTGTTGATCTCTCTGCCCAGGCACTCGGCTTCAGCCATCCTGCCAGAGCTCTCCTCCCCACATCTCACCGGGCTCACGCTGCTTTCCAGAGGCCGGGTCTTGGCAGTCCTTGGCTGGTGGTGTAGCCTCGTGGGTGGACAAAAAGCAGGGTTGCTCTGAGGAGGTGGTGCAGATGCTGCTGCAGATTCAATCCAGCTGAGGATCTGCCGCGGGGAAGGAAACTGGGTTGGTGTCAGACCTGTTGGAACTGATTTTGGGGGTGTTTGAAATCAGCCTGTTGTTGGAGGGGGGGGGAGGATGCAGGTGAAAGCGCCGGCTTGCAGCCGCTAACGAGGGAGGTGTGATGCCAGGGATGCAGGGATGGCTTTGGCATCCCTGGTCCCCGGGGTGCCGTCTGTTTCTGTGCATCTCACCCCATCCCTGCTTCCAGGAGAAGCCTTCTCCTCCCCGCCCTGTGCAAACCCCAAAGGGTTTGGTTTCTAGAGCAATATTTCCCAGCCTGTGCCCCCGCCTGCTCCCCCCTTTTCCCCCACTCCCTGTTTCTCAGTTCAATAAAGTCCCGGTTTCTTGGGTTTGTTCTCCGAATTGAAAGCCTTCCATTTTCACACCTCTGTAATTGGTGCTATCTGTTGAGAGAAACTCTGCAACTCCAGCCAGCCAAGGTCAGGAGGAGCTGAATTGAATTAAAAGGAGCCGAAATTGGTTCGAGGTGGGCAGAGGGCCGCGGGGAGAACTATGCAATTTCTCTCCTCGGGGCTCCTGATGAGCGGAGCGAGCAGCAGCTTCCCATCTCAGCCCGTGGGGGGCTGACATCGGCCCACCCACACCTTAATCTGCTCACCGAGGTGGGCACCTCTCAATTGAAAACAAGGAAATGAAACCCAGCATCTCCTCCTTTTATCTGGTCAGCGGGACGGGGCTCTGCTCCTCTGGTTTCCTTGGCTCGGATGCTGACAACTGTCACTGAAATGACCTTGCGGTGATTAAATACAGCGAGAAACGATGTTTTTAATAAAAAAAAAAAACGGTACAAGCTGATGGCTCGGAGGTTTAAGATGAGGTGCCGTGCCCTAATCCTACCTGTAACTCAAACCCAGGTGGAAAAGAAAGAAACCCCAGTGCTGTTGGCCTGAGTTAAGGGTGAGCATCCTGGTGTTTGGATCGCGCTTCCCCCAGCTCGGTCTCTGCTGGCTTAAGCTGGTGTAAAACCGGAGCAGTTTCAGCCAAAGCCCTGATTTATAGCCCTGTGGGTAGAGCCCTGGCTGTGCAGGGTGCTGGGAAGTGCTGTGGTCTGGAGCTGCTGCAGGGGAATAGATGTGATGCTTATAGCTCTTGGAAATTTCCCCACTGTTTAATTCTTTTTCCCCTTGAAAAATGCCTGTTTCTTCACTCTTTGCTTGGCTCTGGAATGTGTGTTGGTCTCAAGGATGCTGTTTCGAGGAGTAGGAGGGAGAGACCCATCCCAGGAAGGGAGTGCTGTGACCTCCAGTCCCTGCTCTGTCCTTATCTCTCAGCCCTCACAGAGTCTCTCTTCCCCAGGCAGGGGCTGGTTTTCTCTTTTGGAGCTTTTCTACTGGGTGTATAATTAGCGTTTATAAGGGATTTGGCCCCAGGTCTTTCCCAGCCCAGCTAAATGTCCTTGGCTCTTCAGAAATAGAGCCGCTCTCGCTTTGCTGCTGGCTGGGTGAGCATTCAGAGTAGAAGTGGCTCCAACAGGATCGCGCAGGAAAGGGGGAGACGTTTCAAATGGTGAGATTTCAGGCAACAAGGGAACAATTTTCCACCCACTTCTGAGCTGGAGCCGAGCCCTTCCAGTCTCTCCTTTCTCTCGCTCCCCAGCTGGGCTGGCACGGGGGGGGGGACGTGCCCATTTATTAGCAGCAGCGAGGAGGCACGTGGCCAAGGTGGCCTCGGAGGATGCCAAAGCGCGGTACCCCAGCTGTTGGGAGGAGGGTCTGCTCGCAGGATGTCCCCAACCTCTTTTTTCTTTTTTTTTTTTTTCTTTTTTTTTCCCCTCCCTGGGGAAGGGGGGACACGGAGCTTGTGGCCTCACCGTGTCCTGCTCCATCCATGGGGCAGGAGAGGAGCCACCAGCGTGGCTGCGAGCCCCCGGGCCCCCCGGCTCTGCCTGGCTCGTAATTTATACAAGAGCAAGGCGATGTTCCCTTTTAAATTGACAAAGGCAGAGAATGGAGCCCGGGAAGCCCTCTGACCCCGGAGCCCTGGTCCATGAAAATTACAGGCGCTCTACAGCGCGTTTTCCTCTTGATGTACTTGCAGTGGGGAGATGCTGGTTAATTTGCCAGGACTCAGAGGTGACCCGGGTTTAATAAAGAGGATTAATGGATTTGAGCTAAAGGTCTCGGCTGTTTGGAGCTGATAGCCTTCTCCTCCGAAGACGCTGCGGCGAGGCACGGCTCAGCCTCTTGCGGGGGGAAGAGAGGGCTGCTCGCTGAAAGGAGCACGCTGTGTCGGCAGGTGATTATGTCCTCGGGGGTTAATTAGCAAAGCCAGGTACCCCAACCCCGTCTCTCCCTCTCCTGCCTGTCACTGCTGCCTCTGGAGCTGCTCTGGGATGTCCCCTTCCCTCCCCGGCCTGGGGGACGAGCAGGTGACTGAAGGTGAAGGGCCACAGACTTTGTGCTCTGCCTTTTTTTTTTTTTTTCTCCCAATTTGGGGTTCAGTGTTGAATTTGGGCTGGGACCCGTCGTTTTTTGGTAGCCAGCCCCGTGCTGTGGCTGGTCATGGGGAGGTGATGGCAGTGGTGTCCCCATCCGAGCATCCCCACAGCAGCGCTGGTCCTACCGAGAGGGGTTTTTTGTGTTTCCTACCAAATCCAACAGTGCTTCCCACACTCTTCCCTCACCCCTCGGGGCAGGGTTTTAGGGATGGAGGTGGGCACATCAGGGAGCCTGGGAGGTGGTTTGGCTCTGGGGCTGGATGCCTGAGCCTTGTCACAGCTGGATGTAGGCATCTAGGGAGGATCATAGAATCATAGAATCATAGAAAGGTTTGGGTTGGAAGGGACCTCAAAGATCATCGAGTTCCAACCCCCCTGCCCTGGGCAGGGACACCTCCCACCAGACCAGGTTGCTCAAGGCCACATCCAGCCTGGCCTTGAACCCCTCCAGGGATGGGGCATCCACAGCTTCCCTGGGCAACCTGCTCCAGTGTCTCACCACCCTCAGAGTAAAAAATTTCTTCCTGAGATCTAATCTGATGGAGAGGGATTTTCTGGCTTGGGGAGGAAGAGGAAGGTGCGTATCTACAGGGCTGGGAGCGGGCAGGACAAGGACAGATTATTGTCCCTTCTCACCTAATATGGCATGTGGTAAGAAAAGAGCATAAAAATGGACATTGGGGGGGCTGAGGCACTGTATAAATATTTGGTAAAGCGAATTATAGGCCGAAATTTGTATACTACAGTAAGGCAGGTAACACAACAGTGTGATCTTTGCCTCCAGACCAACCCTAAAACAGTTCCCAGACTAGAAATGGGCCAAATTGGTAAGGGCAATGGGCCCGGACAGCAATGGCAAATTGATTTTTCAGAAATTCCAAGAAAAGGGGGGTATCGATACCTATTGGTATTAACAGATAACTTTTCTGGAGGGCCAGAGGCTTACCCGACAAGGACAACCAAAACACGAGAGGTCGTAAAGGTGTTAGTACAAGAGATAATACCACGGGTTGGAGTCCCCGCTACTATCTCATCTGACAGGGGGCCACACTTCATTTCTAAAGTAATACAAAAACTAGTAAGCACTTAGGGATTGATTGGCAACTTCACATTCCTTATCGCCCTCAGCCCAGTGGGCAAGTGGAGAAAATGAATCATTTAATAAAACAGCAAATTGTAAAACTGGTCCAACGGACGAATTTAGCCAGGCCCCCAGGCTAGCCAGTGGCCTTATTACGAATAAGAACCAGGCCTAGGGCAAGAGAGGGGCTGAGCCCATTTGAGGGCAGTTTCTCTCAGCAGATCCGTGCCACCCTCCCTGCGTGCCGTTCTCCTGAGGTTTAAGGACAGCCTGGTGAGAGATGACCCCATGAGGCCGCCCAAACTCGTAGCAGGAGTGATTTAGGCTCCGCTGGGGAAAAGGCTGAGCTCTGCCATCCCCTCAGCTTCTCTCCCTTAACGTTCCCAGCTCTGGGAGAGGGATGAATTCCCTGCAGCATCCCGCTCCCTGGCCCCGGAGCCCCTGGCTGTGTTCCCGTAATAACTGAGTGGAGCACTTTGGGGGGGAGCAGCCGGGGACCGGGCCGCTCTCCCTGCCGGGGAAATGCACGCGCGATCGATGCAATCAACTTACCCTTCAGGTCCTTTTTGGGGTTGGATGGAAGAGATGCTCTGACTGAAACCCATTTATTGAGTGGAGAAGGTGCAATGAAATTACAAGCTGTAGCTTTTACCAGCTCCTGGCTCCTGCCTTGTCTTTTTCTTATCCAACAGCATGTCTAGTATTATGAAGCATTATTCTCTTAAAAACCCCCATTTCTCTCCTCTTTTCAGAGGGGTGGGAAAAGCACCCAGCGATTCATCCTTTGCCAGCCACGGGTAGAAATGTTCAAGGAGAGATCCCAGCGTGGAGCTGGGTCATCTCTAAATTGTTCATTTACCTCTCTGGGGCCGGGCACTGACCTCTCTCATTTTGGTGCTCGTCAGGGAAATCCAAAAGAGTGGAAATCCTTGCGGAGCTGAGCGTGGGGTCAGAGCCGGAGCCGCCTGCGCTCTCCTCCCCCGGGGAACCCCCCAGCTCTTTAGGACAGGAGGCGAAGGTATTAAACGTATCGCGGAGCAATTAAGTGCAGGAGGCTTAATGAATGATTCAGCAGATGCACTTGAATGTGATGCTCTGCTACGATGGATCCTCACGCGCTGCTCCAGGTGGAGGGAGTTTATAGGGGGGGCTGCGTGGCCACACAAACCCTGAGCATCCTTAGGGATGAAGTCACATTTTGTCCATGTTTTGGTCACTTGGGGCTGATGCAGGTTATTTTTTTTGTGTGTGTGTGAAAACTGCCTGACTCACGGGGAGTTTTTCCTTTCATAACCGGGCCTATTTTCGCGTCGCTGCTGAAATGAAAAAAAGAAAAAAAAAAAAAGGGGAATCGTGACTTTGCTGTCATTTAATCTCTTGTGCTGCTCCTACCAAGCAGCCGCCGCCGAGCTCGGTGCAGCAGCTTTGCCTGGCAAATAACCTTTAATTCTCACCAGTGGTGGCCAGAACTGGAGTTTTGGCTGGGACGTGTGTGTCCCCCGGCAGAAAGCAGCAGCATCACCTCCCTCCCCTCCTCTCCCAAGGAGCTCTTTGACCCCACCGCCGCTTCCCGAGGCTCTTTCCCGGCAAGCTTTGGATGCAAAAAGCAACTTTGCAGCCAAATTGGGAGCTTTCCCCAGAGCTGAGCCCTGCCCTGACCTGGGGGTCCCATGGTGGGGACACCCCCCTTGTGCTTTGGGGTCTTTTAGATGAGGTCTGTTGCCTCCCCCCCCCCTCCCCATGCCTGTGATTTAGCCCTGAGATCATCATCTATTATTTAGCTCAAAGCTCAGAAATGCAGTTTTTTGGGCAAAAGCATCCAGGCTCTCGCCTGGGTTTTGCCTGGGAAGGGTAGGGAGGGGCTCCGTGGTGTCCGACCCTCCGGCCCCGCATCCCTGCCCAGGCTTTTCCTGGGATAACTCTCATCCCGGGCATCAGGCCTGGAGAGAAATTGCTGTTCACCCCTGCAGCAGGAGGTTTAATTATCATTAGCTTAGCTTGCAGGGCTCCACGTGGTGTCGTGCAGCTGCGAGTTTATCTGGGCCTTTTAAAAATCCAGCTGCAATATATTTATTTTTTTTTATTTTTTTTTTCACCCCCCACTCCCTTTCCTTGTGTTTTTATCCTTTGCCTCTTACAAAAGCTTTGCTGTCCTATAAAGTTTTGGCAGCTGGTGGCCACGGAGCATACTCAAAGTAGGGAGGAAGATGCAAAGTTCAAGGAGATGGCAGTGGTGGCAACCTGTGGGCACGTTATAAAATGTGCAAGTCCCATTTCCTAGGGCTTGGGCAGTTTTTGCAGTATTTGGTGTTTCTTTTGCAGCCTCTCGATTACACTGGGGAAAAAAAAAATAAGTCAGAATCATTCAAAAATCGCCTTTTTCTTGCTGGCAGGTTGTGAGCGGGAGCTGGGGTTGTGTCAGGTGTGGGAGGAAGGGGAGAGATCCCCGGGGAGTTTCCCATTTTGGGCTGGAAAAGCCAAATTCCCTGATTTGCTCAAGTTTTCAAAGTTTTTTTGAAGACTTCAGCAGCCCGTGCAATGAGCTGGCAAAACCCCAGCTCAATCTCTCCACGATACAGAAGTTTTAGCCGAAGTTTGTTCACATCCAGCACTTGCCACAAAACTTTCTTGGTTTTTTTTTCCGCCGAAAATCCACTTTTTCTGGGAAATTCTAGGCGAGTCCTCATTCTTTGGGCCAAATCCCTGGCACTATGACCTTTTCCCATGGCTTTTCCCGGCCCTTCCCCACCCAGCCCTCGAAGCCGCGTTCCCCCCCCATCGCCAATAAAGGCAAACAAAAATTAAATCTATAATTATCATTACTAATTCCACTTAATTAGTCACAAGCCAGCAGCCAAATTGGCTTTCTCATAATTATCAGATAAGCAGTAAGCACATCTCATAGATTATAATTAACACTGCTTAATTAAAATCTAATATACATACACCCTTTTCCTCAACATATGCCTAATTGGGTTCACAAACAGAGGGGTTGTGAAGCCCCCATCCCCGTCGTTCCCCCAAAGGTTCCTTTGATGCCACTTTTGCTTTGAGTTTTTGGCGGGATGTTCTTCTTCTTTGGCTTTAAAACACCTTGGCTGGAAAAAAAAGAAAAAAAAGGCATCTCCCTGATGCGCTGGGAACGCGCACAAGATACTCTCCCGACTTAACTATTTTTTATTATTATTGTTATTGCTCCAGCTGTGACCTCTCCATAATCCCCCGTCTACGCTGGGCTCTGCAATAATAAAGCAGCTTGAATAAATTACGCTTTTCAAAGGCGAAGGCCGGATTTTGGCGCTGAGCTCTGGAAATTGATGTCTCTCTTATTTCCTCCTCCTTTTCCTGAGCGGGGTCGGGAGAAGCTCCGAGGCTGCGGCGAAGCTTTTTTTGCACGGAGGGAAATTCTTGCTTTTGCTTGTACCTCCCCTGGTTGTTTATATTCTGTATGAAATGCTCTTGGTGGCCCCTTTTCTCCACGGGGGAAGCAGCCGTGGGGTGCTGGGGTGGCCAGGAGGACCTGGGTCCTCTCCAGAGCTTGGATGAGGCAGAGCTTCAAGTGATGGGTAGCTTTTAGCTCCGCTTCCCCTGCATTTGGTGGAAACTTCTTGTGGGTGGAAAACCGAGGTGTGAGCCAGCTCTGCTGTCCCCGGGGGGCCACTGTCACAAGGGGCCACCAGGGCTTTGGTGTCCTGAGGAGGTGGCTTGTGAGCGGGGCACTGATTGCTGTCCAACCTTGGGGCAATAATCACATCTCACTCCCAAGTAGCCCTGCTTTTCCATTTTCAGAGAAGCTCTTGCCTGTTTGGCTGCTTGAGAGGAGCGGAAACTCCTGATAGTGCTGATTATTAATTAGATCATTTGCCTGCCAGTTTTTGTTTTTTTTTTTTTTTTTTTTTTTGAATATCTGACTGGTGAGTTGATTCACTGTGGGAGATTGGCGAAATGTGATTTCCTTCGGAGAGAGATGCTGAGCTGAGCTCCTCGCTGCCGAGGAGGGAGGGATGTTCCTCTTCCAGGACTTAATCCCAGCCCTGCCGGAGCTGGAGCCCCTCTCCTCTTACTCTGGGAAAGGGATGGGGGCATCTCCATTGTCCTTGGGGATGGATGGGGCATCCAGGTCTGGAGCATCATGGACTTTGGGGGATGCAAAGGCATCCCGTCCCGCTGCTCCGCGCTGTGAGCTAATCTCCAAAGGCCTTCAATGCGGCGGCGGCGGAAAGTGGAAAAGGCTTGGCACGTGTTCCGGTGTCGGGGGAGGATTTGCGGATTAGAGATGTGTAATTGTATGTAGTGCATGACAAAACAAAATAAGTGGTGAAAAGAACTCGGTCGTATTAAGCATTCAAAGCAAGCATTAAGCTTTTTTACATTAAGGGGGAAGAAAAAAAAAAAAAAAAAAGAAATCTCCTTTCCTCTCTGCCGCCTTTGCTCCGTCCGCTCTTCCTGCCGGGATTTGGTGCTGGGGGGGGAGGGATGCTCACCACCCCGGGGAGAGAGAGGGACCAAGCCCCTTCTAGAAAAACTTCTCCTACCCGGGTGCCAGACTTGGGTGGATTTACCGACGGGGGAAAAAGATGTGCATTTGGAAAACGAAGGCGAAACGGGGCCCGGGGAGAGATGTACGTTTGGAAAACGAAGGCGAAACGTGGCTGGGGCTTCTTGGCTGGTTTTCCTGGCGATGTGGGCATGGACTGGAGCAGCAGCCAGGTGCCTGGAGCCAGTGGCATGGTCCAAAGCCCCCCGGTCCATGCCATCCAGTTGCAGTGCAGTCGAGCATCTCGGCAACCGGTTGCTCGCGAGCTTTTCCTTAGAGCGTGCGAGGCAGCTGGATGGTTTTTTTTCCGTGGGGATTTCTCGCCATCGTAAGATCTTCCCAGATTAAGTAAATAATTTCACATTAGCTTAATTAAGTCTAATAGACTCATTAGTTTGCTCTCCGCGCTCGTTCCCGAGGGAGCGGTGGCCGGGAAGCGTGAAGAGTCGCTGCGGAGAAATCCTGTGGCATCTTGAAGGCAGGCGCCGGCGGCGGGGAGCTCTGCTCATGGTTGAAGGTTGAGCTCCAGGAGGTTCAAGAGTTAAAAATTCACATCCTCGTGGTGGCTTGAATCATGGGCAGGGCTTTCCTGCCCAAAACGCTGCTGGGCGTTGGGTTGGCTGGTGGCTCAGGTGTGACCATGTTGGTGGGCGCAGTGTCCCGAGTAGGAGATGGTCCAGACCATCCCCTTTGTGTACTTGGAGATCCTGTGTCCGGTTGTGGGCTCCCCAGTTCCAGAAGGACAGGGAACTGCTGGAGAAGGTTCAGCAGAGAACCACAAAGATGATGAGGGGCCTGGAGCATCTCTCCTACGAGGAAAGGCTGAGGGACTTGGGTCTTTTTAGTCTGGAGAAGAGAAGGCTGTGGGGGGATCTGATCAACACCTCTAAATACTTCAAGGGTGGGTGTGAAGAGGATGGTGCCAGTCTTTTTTCAGTGGTGTCCGGGGACAGGACAAGAGGAAACGGGCACAAACTTGAAGGTAAGAAGTTCCACCTAAACATGAGGAGGAACTTCTTTCCTGTGAGGGTGGCAGAGCCCTGGCAGAGGCTGCCCAGAGAGGTGGTGGAGTCTCCTTCTCTGGAGACATTCAAACCCCACCTGGACACATTCCTGTGGGACCTGCTCTGGGTGAACCTGCTCTGGCAGGGGGTTGGACTGGATGATCTCCAGAGGTCCCTTCCAACCCCGTATCATTCTGTGATCCCTTGACCCCCTTTGAACCTGGTGGCACTTGAGAAGTCCCATAAGGACTGGCTTTGAGGTAGATTTTTCGGATGCTTTTGCAGCACTTGTATTATTTCTACCTGATGAAATCAAGAGGTTTCCAAGCCCACCATGGAGAAGAACACGGGGGTCCAATGGCAGGGTTTGGCTGGTCCCTCTGGGGACAGATTGTGGCAGGAGCAGCTCCTGGATGGTGCCACAGATGGGGGACATGGAGTGACTGGTTGGGGACAGATGTTGAGCAGAGCAGCAGATGTGGTGGGGGGGAAAAAGGCTGTGAAGAGAAGGTGGTGGGGAAGGGAAAGAGCTGCTGGAGCTAAACCGTGTGTGGAGGGAGAGGAGCTGTTGGCAGAAGGGGAGGAAATTTGGCTTTTCTGTTCCCTGCCTTCCCGGTGGTGTGTGATACTGAATTATACTGCGGTGCCCAGGACATTTTTATGATGCATTTTTAAAGTTACGTCAAGGGCGTTGAGAGCATATGGGTAGGTGACCTCTTTTGGCATTTGCATAAATCTAAATAAATAAAATAAAACCCAGCGAGGAAGGCAGGGACCTGCGGCTCTCGTCGCTCTCGTGGCACATTTCTATCTCCCGCACACAATGCTGAGGAGCAGAAAGCACAGAAGAGGGAGGTAGACATCTGGTTTCCCTTTCAAAAGTGTTGCCTGTTCTTTATTTATAAAGAAATTATTGTATTTAAAGCCAGTACTCATCTCTTGTACCAGCAGAAGAGCGGAGATAGGTGGCCAGATTAGAGGGAAGTGGATTGTGCATATAAATAGGAGTTAATTTGCTGAACTCTTTGGAGAAGTGAAACCTAGCGGAGAGCTGCGGGGTCCAAAAAAAAAAAAAAAAAGGGTATTTTGCTTTTAAAAGCAGCGTGAGAGATGTGCATCCTGGCCAGAGGGATGCTGCATCTTGGTGTGTTGGGTACCACCCCTGCAGGGGGGCAGGGTGAGACCAAGGGCATCCCTCGGGCATCATCAGAGGGGGCAATTTCTATGATACTTGTGTTTTGGAGATTTGTGCATTTCTCTTTGCCCCACGGCGTGGTGTGACTCCGGCTGGGCAGCGGGGTTTGATCCTGGCCGTGCCTCAACCCCAGCAGGGATGGGAAGGGGAAAGGAAGAGATGGAAACGCTAAATATACCCAGCAGGAACCAGCTGGAGCCGGTGGAAACCTCAAACGTATACCTAGAGAAGAAGAACACAATGTTTCATTTGTTTTGTTTTATTTCACAAGAAAAATCTTCACAGCCCAAACTGTCACTTTGGAAATAATTTGTGGCTGAGGATTTCAACACCCACTCCAATGATATTTTATTCTGACCCTAAACAAAATCAATAGCTTTTTTTTTCCCTCCTCCTTTTTCTTCTTCCTTGAGAAAACAGTATTTTTCAGCTCAGTGGAAGAAAAAAATAGATTCTGCTCATCGTTGTTAAAAAGATATTATAACCAGTGTCTCTGGAAGTGTAAAAAGTACATGATCTAATATGTCTGAAGCAATTTTGAAAGGCTGCTTTATTTAGGATAATGGAGAAGCAGCAGTAAACCTCATAATCTTCCCGGATAAAGAGTGCAGCAGGAGGGTTTCAGAGCTGCAGCTTTTCCTGCCCTGGCTGCTTTTTTTCACTTTTGGGAGTCGGGGTTGGGTGATGGCTGGGATGCAGCCCGGAGGTGGTACCCACCAGGGTGATGCTGGGGGGGGGATCGATGCTCTGGGTCTGTAAAGCCCCTTTGGGGGGGAAAGGGGGGGCTCTGGGAGGCAGAAGCAGCTCCGGGAGGGTTTTAGGCAGCAGGGACACAGTGGGGGGGGCATCCCTGGCACCGATGCTGCGTCTTTTCACGTTCCCAACCTCTGAGGAGCCCTCAGCAGTATTGTTCCCCTCAGTCGCCCTTCTTTGGGAATTACAGAAAAATCTTGTTTGTCAGAAGGGAGGCAAAAAAAAAAAAAAAAAAAGAGGAGAGGAGCCTGGTGAATTTAAAAATAAATTATAAATTATTTTTTTTAATAAATTATGAATACATTTTCTCTGTCAGGATTCGAGGCTCCGTGCTCTGATCAAAAAAGTTTCCGAGTGTGTTCTCCCCCTGCTTTACTCAGATGCAGATGTGTGCGTTTCGGCTCCCCGTTTTATTTATTTTATTTCATTTTATTTTGATGAATTTTTTACTCCGCCGACAACAAATAACTTTGTTTGTTCTTGACGGGCGCCGGGGGAGAGAACTTTTGAAACCCTGCTCAAACACTTGGCTGGCAATCAGGGTGAGCACTGAGAGGATGCTCTGTGCTGACACAGCCCCTCTGGTGCTTGGAGGGGAACGGGAGGGTGCAGGGGGGAAAATGGGATGCAGAGGAAAAAGGGAGGATGGATGGAGCTGGTCCGAGGTGGGCTTGGTGTCTACCACCCACCCTGATGCCTACAGAAGTTGCTTGGGGTGGGAAAGCAGGTTCTTGAAGGTCTTGCCAGTGGTGTGGCTGATACACCAGAAGGATGTGCCACCATCCGGAGAGACCTGGACAGGCTGGAGAGCTGGGCAGAGAGGAACCTGATGAACTTCATCAAGGGCAAGTGTAGGTGCTGCACCTGGGGAGGAATAACCCCCTGCACCAGGACAGGTTGGAGGTGACCTGCTGGAGAGCAGCTCTGAGGAGAAAGACCTAGGAGTCCTAGTGCCTATGCCCATGATGCCCATGAGCCAGCAATGGGCCCTTGTGGCCAAGAAGGCCAAGGGCATCCTGGGGGGCATCAAGAAGAGTGTGAGCAGCAGGGGGAGGGAGGTCATCCTGCCCCTCTGCTCTGCCCTGGGGAGGCCCCAGCTGGAGCCCCCAGCCACCAGGGAGGTGGTGGAGCCTCCTTCTCTGGAGACATTCAAACCCCACCTGGCCATGTTGGGGACCCGCTCTGGGTGGGGGTTGGACTAGATGATGTCCAGAGGTCCCTTCCAACCCCATGGGATTCTGTGATTCTGTCTGAGGTCTGTATCTGTTGAAGAAATGAGATCCAGGGAGTGATGCCACCGGGCTGGGTGATTTGCCTCCTCTTGTCTCCATGTCCAAGCTTTCAGGTGTCTGGGTTTTGTGTCCTTGTCAGCCTCTGTTTTTTGCTGCTTGGGTGCAGGTAAGGACCTGGTTCCTTACAGAGATTTTTTTTCCTGCCGCCCACGGCTGCTGCCCAGCAGCACGTCCTTGGGCCGCTCATTGGACTGGATAAAAGGGACTTTATTAGCCTTCCCTTCAGAGGATGACAGGGGCAATCACTCTTGTAGATTTTAATTAAAATGTTTAATTAAGCACAGTTCTAGCAGGCAGAAAAGTTAACGCTGATCCTGGCCGAGTCCCCAGACTCGGAGGTGGTGGAGGCGGGGGAGAGGAGGAGGTGGGTGCGGAGGAGATGCATCAAGCTGCCCGTCGGTGACGTTACAGGGCTCCTGTTGAGAGGGTTTGGGAAGGGCAGGAGACACTGTCATCACAGGGACATGTGTGTGTGTGTGTGAGTTATTGATTCCTCGCTGGTGCTGTTTAGAGGGGAATGGTGGCTTCCATGGGTCTCCTGCCCCATCTTCTTTGCCTTTTTCATAGCGGTGGCTCGTCTTCTTCAACCTGAGGTCCTTCCGAGTCCTTCCCAGCATCTCTTCTGCTTGGCTAATCCCATCCCAGCCTGTTCCAGGATGTGGGATTATTCTGCCCCAGGTGCTGTGTTTGGCACCTTTCCTTGCAGGGTGTCAGAGATGCTCTTCAATGTTTTGAAGGATGCAGCTGCCTCCCGTAAAAACAAATCCCTGAAGTGTGTTGAGGTTCCTAAAACTCATTTCCCGGGCGGAGGTCTCAGGGATAACAGTGGCACAAGAGCCAAGGCAGTTTCTGGGCTAATTGGCTACTGTTAATTGGACTAGGAGAACAAGAAGATCAGCAGCAAGACAAGACCTGTCTGTGCTGGGTTTAGACTCTTTCTGCCCATTCTCCTGGAAGCACAAGTCTCCCGTGCAAGCACATCCATGGCTTTTTTAAAAAAAGCGACAGAAACCAGTTCCTGAAATAGACTGTGGGGAAGGAAGGAGGGGAAAAAAAATATATAAAAATCAGTGCAATGCACAGCCTTTCTCCAGGGAGCAATTACCAGCCCGAGAAAAAGCTCTTAGTGCTCCGCTGCCTTCAACGCCTTTCCGTGTGTGTGTGTGTGTGTGTGTGTGTGTGTGTGTGCATCCTCTGCGGCTCCCTTCCCACTGTCCCCCAGCAGCAGGTACAGGAGGAGTCACCAACCCCAGGAAGGGGCCACCCAGCTCCTCCAGAAACCTCCCCCGAGAGCGTGGGGCATCTCTGCACCTCCCTAAAGCCTCACCCCGTTCTGTCACCTCTCCTTAGGCTGAAAGGGAAGGGACAGGCAGCAGAGCCCAGGGAGCTTTTGGAGGTCTCCAGCCTTGTTGGAGGTCTCCAGCCTTGTTGGAGGTCTCCAGCCTTGTCTTTCAAGTGCTCTCCTTTCCTAACAGGCTTCTGCCAAAGCTCTCTTGCCACCCCTGTCCCTCACTGGTCGGTGTGGGGTGATGCCAGCCCCCTTGGCTCCTTGTAATGTTTTTCTTCCCCCTGTAAAACCCCATTTTTGTCCGAGCTGGATGAAGCAGCAGCGATGGTCCTTGCTGCTGGCCCCTTTCTGTCCTGCTGCGGGTTGGGGCTCTCCTCACCTTGTTCCTGAGATGTCTTCACCACAATACATGGCCAGGAAGCCCCATATCCATCTAACACCAAGCTATTTTCTTTATCTCTAAGTGTTGTCCCCTAAGAGATGCTCTGTGGCCTCATGTATCTTCTCACTGAAGGTGCCATGTTAAAGCTCCATCTCTTTCTTTCGAGCTTCGGGGAGGAGATGCTCCTGGGAGGATTGGGGTTTTTGGACACCCACGTTAGCAGCTGTGGGGCGAGTCCTCACTTTGAGGGTGATAGTTGTAACTTCAGGGCTGGTGACCTGAAGCAGAGAAGCTTCTCAATAATAATAATAATACAATAATCTGTGAGAAGCTGAGATTGCAGGGGGATACAAGGACGGAGAGTTACCGGCTGGAGAGCGATGGGGTCTTGTTATCCAGTTAACACCTCGTGGAGCTGGGGGAGATGTAGCTCTGGCTAGCAGGAGCCCCAGGGCGAGTCGCCCAGGGTTTTAGAGAGAGCGTGTGGGTGTGAAAAGCCAGGGCTCTCCCCGGGCTGAGGACGTGAGGCGCTGTCACCCGTTCCCCGTTAGCATCGGGGCCGAGGTCGGCCTTCTCCATCTCCGAGGCAGGCTCCTCCGATCCCCCCTCTCCGTGGCGATCGCTGACGTGTTTATTTCTCTGATTAATGAACTCTGCAAATTAACCTCCACGCTGCTCTATAATTGCTATTAAGGCTTCAAAAATCACTTAAGCGTTTCCGGCGCTCGCGAGCCCATTCCGTTCGGCTGGCCGGCGCGGCGTGCTGATTGCAGGGAGATAGAGCCCATCTCCTGACCTCCACGTTTACAATTAATTATTGCATTCAGCACCCAAATTACCCCCGGTCTCCACGTGCTCAGCTTTATCTCTCTGCACACACAGGCTTGGCTTTTAATTAAAGGCCCTTCAAATTAAATGGAAACAAATTCAATTATTGCCTCTCATCGGAACAGCTCACCACAGACTCCTGACTATACTTCTTCTATGGAGAACCTGGGGAGCGCTGGTCTCCCATAATCCAGTCTAACTAAATTTGCCTGGTTTGCTGTTTTTCCTTATCATCAGTTGAGCTGTTCTCTTGCCACCGGGTCAGACGTGGGCTTGACTTGCAGAGGAAGCCGAATTTTAAATGGTGTTGCCCTTTCACGTCTGCATCTTCATACCGTTGCCCTTCAAAGGAGGAGATGCTCTTGTGTGCTGCGGAGGGGTGGGACCATCAACATTAGTCTTCATTTGGGCTGCTGTGGAAGGCAGAGGACCCCAAAAATGAGGGGTTGGCCTCCTTGGTGCTGGATACCTGACTGCCAGGTGGTGGGATGGTCCCTCTCCCAAGGGGACTGTAGTGTTCAGAGCTGCAGGTTTGAGTGTGGAGTCCTTCAAACCCCAGGTCTTCTCAAAGAGGGGAGAGCAAAAATTTTCCAGAAGTGTTGTGACTTGTGTTACTGTAGATGGGACAGCATCACGAGTTAGCATCATTTCTCGTGGCCAAAAAATGAAGTGGCTGAGAAGGTTTCACAGGAGGTGGACACCTTGGGAGAGCTTGGCTCAGACAGAAGCTCTCGCCTGAAGATGGGCTGCATTTAACCCAAATAGTGCCTTGTAACTCTTAGATGCCTTTTCAAGTGGGGTTCTTTCCTCCCTGCTCCATCTGCACCCTTCCAGCCAAGGTTTCTTTGCTAGAGAAGCATCTACCTGTGCCACAGAAGAAGTCCTTGTTCATCCCCCACGTGAGAGAGGGAGAACGTGGCTCTGGCACCGCTCTGCCAAGTCGTTCGGTCCCGGTTATTATTTTTTCCTCTCTTTGTGGGGTTTGTGCCATCATCTGTGCTGGCAGGAGCTGGCAGGAGGGACCAGCTCCAGCCTCGCTGATGCGGACGGGGAGACGGTCCAGCGTGCGGAAGAGGAGGAGGGGAAAACCAAAGTCATCCAGCCTGCCCAGAAACAGGAATGATAATTAACATCTGGGGTAAGGCTTTCTGGTGGTATAAAAAGTGCCGGCAGCATTTTGCCAAGGAGCATCAGCGGCTGCTCTGCCTCATTACCTTCACCTATGGAAAACCCTTCCTTGCCTCAGCGAGGGGTGGGTGAGGGCATGGGCAGCCCCACGGGGGGATGCTCCCCCGACGGGGTTCCAAAACCCCCGTGCTTTGCAGAGTCAGCCCAAACTCCTCCTGACTCCCCCGCTGTGCCGAGCCTCTCCGCGCGCCGCTCTGTATGGTAATAACCCCAGATTATATTGCTCTTCAAAAATCTCTTTTTTGCTGCCGCCCGCTGCCTGGCCGTGATTGAAGGTTAGGCGGCTGTGACCGCCCCGGGGGCAGCCTGTGCTGCCTCAACTCGGGATGCTTCCCAGCATCCAGCCTCGGCTCGGGGTTCAGGACCATCCTTAGAGGCTGCGAGTTGTGCTTTTTTTTTTGCCCAGCTGTGTGTTTTTTTTTTCTAGTCCGAGGGAGGCTCTGGCTGGCTCCCATCCCTCCGTTGTGCTGATGCAGGGAGAAGGCTGTAAATAACCCCCGTGCACACCCGGGCTCCATCCCAGCGAAGGAGAGGGAGGCAGAGCTGGTGGGAAAAGGGGGAGAATCACGAGCCAGGAGGAAGGAGAAGGTGGTAGGGAGGGGAGGAGAGGTGATGAGGATGGATGCACAGGAGGGGACCGCAGAGGAGCAGGCTCTGGAGAGCCGGAGCGAGCTCATCTTGTTTACCCGTGGGGTGCCTGGGCTGAGCGAGACGGCTCCGTTGGCATTTAATTTGTTGCTGGACACCGCATCCCGTGGCTCGGAGCAGGGAGGGTTTCAAAGCCAGGCATCGCTTTGTTGAGTAGTGGTAATTTTTTTTTATTTTTTTTATTTTTTTTTTTTCTGCTTTGTTGAGTAGTGGTAATTTTTTTTTTTTTTTTTTATTTTTTTTTTTTTGGCTACCACCCGGCGTTTGGGCAATTATTAGTCTAGAGCAGTCGCGGAGGATTTTCTGCTTCAGTTCACGAGTTCCCCCTCGCTGCACAAACACTCTGGTGGGGAACTGATTTTCTCTGTGATGTTCCGGCGGCCGCCGAGATGTCAGCTCAGCGTCTGGGGGTGTCGCAGTGAATGTCTCTCCCCCCATCAGAGCCATCTGGAGCACTTTAATCACGTGAGGTGAGATCCCGAGGTAACGCTCCCGTTGCGGCCGAGGATTAAGAGGAGGATGTCAGAGTTTGTGGCCAAGGGAATTGTGTTTTCCCTTACCTTGCAGCACCTTCCCATCCCTGGATCTCAAGGCATGTTAATCCTTACCCCTCGCCTGCGGGGTCAGCATCCCCACAGAAATGTGACTTCTCCCCTCGTGCCTCTTGTCTGAGAAGGAGAGGAGCCCCAGCTCCTGTCCACTCCGTGCCAGCCCTTTGCTTTTCCTGAAATAAATCATAGAATTGCCCAGGCTGGAAGGGACCTCCAAAGGCCATCTAGTCCCACCCCCCCGCAGTCAGCAGGGACACCCCCAACTAGACCAGGTTGCCCAGGGCCTTGTCGAGCCTCTCCTTGAATATCTCCAGGGAAGGGGCCTCAACCACCTCCCTGGGCAACCTGTTCCAGTGCTCCACCACCCTCCCAGTGAAGAACCCTCTCCTAATCTCCAATCTAAATCTAAATGCTAGTTTAGTCCAGAAAACACCCATGTGCTGAGCAGCGAGGGGCTGCGCTGCGGGGTGGGAGGCCCAGGAGCCTTGGTGCAGCCCAGGAATGTGGCCAGAGGGAGATGTTTTTATGGGGCTTTTTATTCCTGGAAGAAACCCAAAGGTGGCGAGTAGGGCCCGAGAGGTGATCATCCCCCTGTACTCGGCACTGGTGAGGCCTCACTTCGAGTACTGTGTCCAGTTTTGGGCCCCCTACCATAAAAAAAACATTGAGGTGCTGGAGCGGGTCCAGAGAAGGGCAACAAAGATGGTGAGGGGTCTGGAGAATAAATCTGAGGGAACTGGGGTTATTCAGCCTGGAGAAGAGGAGGCTGAGGGGAGACCTTATTGCTCTCTCCAACTCCCTGAAAGGAGGGTGTAGAGAGATGGGGGTCGGTCTCTTTTCTCAAGTCCCAGGCGACAGGACGAGAGGAAATGGCCTCAAGTTGCCCCAGGGGAGGTTCAGGCTGGATATTAGGAACAATTTTTTCACTGAAAGGGTTCTCAGGCATTGGAATGGGCTGCCCAGGGAGGTGGTTGAGGCCCCATCCCTGGAGGTGTTCAAAAGAGGGGTTGATGTAGTGCTGGGAGGTCTGGTTTAGTGATGATGCTCCTTGTTTGTTGTGTGGGTGTCTATTTTTGTCAGTTAGGTTGACGGTTGGACAAGATGATCTTGAAGGTCCCTTCCAACCTAGAAGATTCTATGATTCTGTGTGAGTTCAGGTTTGACTGCAGTCGGGTGCTTTTTACATGCAGTGGGGGGAAAAAAAAAAGAAAAAAGTAGTTATTAGGCATTTTGGAGAGTGTTTTTGTGCAGGCGTTTGCCTTGAGAGGCCCATTACTGAGTGCAGGCCTGTACTTTGCAGTGCGGTGATGGCAAAGTGTGGTTTATAGGCCTAATGGAGCAAATTTGTCACTGGAGCAAAGAGGTGTGACTCTGCTCAAGTTGGCAAATTGTCCCCCTGTTTCTGCAGACGGCTGGGGTTTTTTTCTCCCCTCTCCTTTTCCCCCCCTCTTTCCTCCGCCATCCATCATCATTCAGCGCCTGCCGCAGTGATTTCCCCAAAGTCATCTATCCCGAGGCTGTGCCATTAACACGCAGGCTTTGGCATGCTAGGTTTGTTTGTTCTTGGAAAGCTATAAATATTGCTGAAGTAATGGCTTAGAGGATGAAGCTGGGCTTTTTTTTGGGGGGTTTCTGGGTTCCAGGGGGCTGAAACGTAATTAAAAAATTAAATAACCCAACTGGTTGGATGTCGTGACAGGAGGGAAGGTGTTGGGCAGGGTTTTGCTCCTGGCTGGTTTCTGCATCCCATCATGTTGTGTCCTGAGCATCCCTTGCCCCCAGCAAGGGCTGGGAGTATCCTTAGGAGAAATGTTTGGTGGTCACAGTATGGAATTTGGCCACCATTTGGTATCTTGCTAGAAGGGAGTGTCTTTTTCTGGTTGGTTGTTTGGTTTTGTTGGGTATTTTTGCGTATATATCTATGACAAGCATTATTTGGGATGAGGGCACGGCTTGTTTTAAGCCAGCTCAGCTTCTGTGACTGCAATGTAGACAGAATTGTGGTAATTAATACCATATGAACCATTAATCTCTGGGGCAAGAGTGCTGCTGTCTGGCAGAGGGATGTTCACGCGGTGCAATGTTGCGGTGATGTGCACGATGCCTCAAGAGCTTTCTGGGCTTTAGAAGAGGTGGGTCAAAATATTAAATAGGGGTTTTTATTAAAAATGAAGCATTATTGGCCCACAGGTCCTAGGGTCCCCAAAGAGGGGGTCCCCAAAGGAAAGCTGTGGATGCTGGATGATAGTGCATCCTTAGTCTGAGTGTTCTTATCCCAGCAGTACCAAAGGACCCTCTTTATATTTAAGATACCTTCCCGGAGATTAGAAACAAAAATCACTTGAATTATCTCATCAACCCTCCACTGCAGATAGAGCAAATATTTCGTGGGAGCAGACAGTGTGGGATGGTTTGGCCAGACTCTCCTCTGAATGCTGCTGATGGATGCGTAGGAAAGGGAAAACGGAGTTTGGGTTGTGACCACATGGGGAAAAAAGTCTGAATTCCCTGGATAATTCACTCGTGGTGAAGGATTCGATGGGCTGGGGATGGGTAGCAGGTGGTGCAGCCCAGGGCGATGGGTTTTCCAAGCCTTCTGGAGGATCTGCAGCCACCCTGCCATTGAGGTCGGGTGAAGAAACGTGTGGATGTACTTGTGAAAGGCTGCTCTTCTTGCCCTCCCTTTGCCACCTCTTTCTGCTGAGGACAGAGCCGCTTGCTAAGGAGTGAGAAATAACTTGTGAACCCAGGGGATGGCCCTGCTGCCGGGGAGGGAGAGTGTGGGTGGAAAAATGCTGATTTTTGGCTTTTCTCTGCCAATTGACTTTTTTTTCCCCTCATCCGGAGAGCCGGGGCTAATTGTTATTTGTAACCATCTACATCCCTTGCTTTATTAGCACAAAAGAGCAAGTGGCCACCGAGATGGATGGGTCTGTGGTGCAACTCTGCCTCGCTTGGCGAGGCGCGGCTCTCGAGGCGTTTTTGCTGTGAGAGATGGCAATTACAGAAAGGAGGAGTTTTGCTTTTTTCCTTCCTCCCAAGAAGCTGGCGCCACAGTCCACAGCTGTGTAGTGAAGCGGGGAAGGAAGAGAGATAAGATGGAGAAGAGAGAGCGGCGTCCGGGAATGAGTTAGGGCTGTAATAGAGCATCTTCCTTGAAAGAGGCTGGGGCTGAAAATCCTTGGATATTATAACGCTCCGAGAGGAGAAATGAGGCAGTGGGTACGGCATAGGTTTGCATGGGGAAGCATTAATGTAGTAAAGCTTGTAATAGGGGCTGCTTGGCACGGCTAATTTGCCTGGAAAGTGAGGAGCTGTGTTTTTTGCCTGATCCCCAGTGATTTCCAGTTCTGGGCTCCCCAGTTCCAGAAGGACAGGGAACTGCTGGAGAGGGGACAGCAGAGGGCTACAAAGATGATGAGGGGCCTGGAGCATCTCTCTGCTGAGGAAAGGCTGAGGGACTTGGGTCTTCTTAGTCTGGAGAAGAGAAGGCTGAGGGGGGATCTGATCAACACCTGTAAATACTTCAAGGGTGGGTGTCAGGAGGATGGGGCCAGGCTTTTTTCAGTGGTGCCCAGGGATAGGACCAGAGGGAACGGGCACAAACTTGAAGATCAGAAATTCCACCTAAACATGAGGAGGAACTTCTTGAGTTTGAGGGTGGCAGAGCCCTGGCAGAGGCTGCCCAGGGAGGTGGTGGAGTCTCCTTCTCTGGAGACATTCAAACCCCACCTGGACACGTTCCTGGGGGACCTGCTCTGGCAGGGGGTTGGACTGGATGATCTCCAGAGGTCCCTTCCAACCCCATATCATTCTGTGATTCTGTGATTTTCCATCTTTGATGCAATGTACTGCCTTGGTGAGTCCTGGTGACGCCTTTGAGTGTGAGGGATGCACATACACAGCTTTACATCGCACTAAATAAAAGCAAAGCCAAGAAAATCTTCCCAGTGAGCCCAAACTCTATTTTTTTTTCCTGCCCAACCTGAACGCTGCCCAAGGCATGGCTAAGGTTAAATCTTTCCTTTTCATCCCCGTCTTCTGTGAAGACTGGACGACTTCGCTAAGTGTGATTGGAGCAGTTTGTTTTTAAGCTCCACATAAGCACTATGCTGGATTTATAGCGTTTTCATTCTTTCTGAATCGACCCGCTGGGAGCCATTAAACTTTTATTGCTCTCTGCAGTTGCCTGGCCGGAGCGGGATAGAGCGGCCCTGCTGCTGGAAACGCTCTGTCTTCAGCTGCTGGGGTTGTGTTGGAGGAGAGGGGATGTCGGGGAGAGACATTCCCATGTGCAGGGCCACCCAGGGCTTTGCTCTTTAGCTGTAAGGTGGTTTGGGTGTGATGGTTTTCCAGACATAGGGATATATCCTCCCTTAGGTCTTCCTATTTCCCACCGCTATTGACTGAGAATATCGCTGCTCGTCTTTAAAAGCTGGGGATGCAGGAGATTTAACACTATTATTGTTGTTGCATCCTTGGATTTTTGAGCTTATGAAGTACCTGGTGCGGGCTGACTCATGCTGTGTGCTTTGCTTGTGCTGGTGGGGACCTTGAAACGTGTCCTCCAAAGGATGCTCAGAACCACTGCAAAGGATGCCCAGAACCATCCCACAAAGGATGCTGGGCTTCATGGGGGGTATATTGCACGTCTTGCCTGTTACATCCACAAGCCTCGTACCTAAATATTCACCAAAGGAGCCTACCTTTTTAGGGGTGGGAAAATTTTATCGCATTTTATAATGTAGGGAAGGTGAACCATGGGTGCTGCAGCCTGAACTACCTGATTTGAAGCACTTTTGGCAGAGGGAGGGAGAAGAGCCTCCCAGTAAGGGTGTTTTTCTCACCATGGAATAGGTTTTCAGGGTAGGTGAGATGAGTGCCTTGTTGAGGTGCTGGTCCCCCTCCAGCAGTGCTGAGGTTAAATGCCCAGCTTGTAGGTGGCTAAAGCTGGGGGAGATGTTTCCTACTTGGGAGAAGAGGGACCAAGCTAAGGGCTGGGCTAGATTAAACCGAGGAGGTGTTCCCTGGCCTGGATCTCTTGTGTCTAAGCTGCTGTCCCTCAAACGAAGCAGCTGGAAAGGTCCTGGTAGGAATTTTTCTTGGTATTGCAACCTGTGGCTCCTGTCCCACTCTTCCCCACTGCACTCAGACCTTCACCACCGAGGGCTTCCTCTCCAACAAGGCCCTTCTACAAGAGAAAATGCCATTTCTGGGTTTTTCTTTTTGTCT
The DNA here is from genome assembly GCF_001431845.1 of Calidris pugnax. NCBI lineage: Eukaryota > Metazoa > Chordata > Aves > Charadriiformes > Scolopacidae > Calidris > Calidris pugnax. Next base: position 643,099 of record NW_015090837.1, read on the forward strand.
GATCTTTCTTCAGCCCTTCCCCTGGGGTCCTGCCAGAGCTGGGGTGCGTTGGGTCAGGGATCGACCGCCCCTGGGGCTCCCCTGTTGGACCCGTGACATGGGGCAACCAGAATCCTGCAAAAATGATGGAACCAGACCCAGAGTGGACACTTTTTTCCCCGCTGAAGGAAGGTTTGCGTTATCCCCTCGTAGCTCCGAGAAGGCCAGCGTAGGGTACTTCTGTCGGCATGTTTTCTAATTTAATTACTTATCCTTGTCTCAAATTGTTTATGGTACACTAGGCTATTAAATGTGCCATAAGCAAATGGCTCTTGAAAGAGGAAGAGGATTTATTTGTTTTAGCAACCACTCCAACAAAAGTCTATTTCCTCAGCTAATTAAGATTCCATTCGCTAATTTAAATGTTATGCTAATTAAAGCATAATTCTGAAACTGTAAAAAGGAACTTAAAAAAAAAAGGGGGGGGAGAAAGAAAGAAACAGCAAGTAAGAAAGAAAACTGGTTGGCCTTTAGGAATTACATTAAATTTATTGCGTTGTTGTAACAATGGTGAGCGGAGTAATTATTTCATTTGCCTCTCATGTGCTATTCATGCTGTTGCTTTTATTCATTTCCCCCCCCATTCTCGCACTTCATCTCATTAACACCCGCTCTCTCCCCTCTAATGGGCATCATCTTGCGATGGTTTAAGATGAATTGTGAGCGTGATCCCTGTGTATCTCGGAGAGGGGCCACACGGAGAGTATTTGAGCTTGTTTGTCTTCCAACCCAAGCTGAGACAATGCTCCATGGCCAAGCTCGCTAACGGAGTTACACAGCGCTCGCTTTAATTAAAATATAAATAATCCAGTTTGGGGGAGAGAAAAAAAAAAGGCAAAAGTAGGAGCAAAGTCTGTTTTGCTTTGTGTTTTCTTTATTAGATCTTGCTCTACGGGCAGAGATCTGGACTGGCTCCCGTTCTCAGTTCACCCATCCCATTCTTGCTGTGTAACTTAGAAAAATAGTAGCACCGAGCTCTTAAAAAGGAGAATTAGTTCTCTGGAGACTTGGGTAAGATTGTAGACTGGAAACTTAAATGCGTTGGGGAGCAGGGGAAGCTTCATTTCAAGTGGGGAAACTGGACTTGCTGGTGTAGCTTTGGTGGAAGCTGTTGGTTGAAGGCTGAGTGCGAGAAGTCCGTTGTCTACGTTGAGTGTGGTTGATCCCCCAGAGGTTCCTCACCCACCGAGGGCTCCCTGGGAGAGACGTCAGGCTGTGGTTAGAGATGGGCACCAGGACCTCAGCCTGAGCATCATCTCCTTGCTCTGGTTCTCACCTTGCTGACGTTGCCCGCTCCGGGGTCGCCGTGGATGAGGCTCTGACGTTGGCTCGAGCCTCCGGAGGCCGTGATGAAAGGGCAGAGCCGTCTACAAAGTGGAGAAAAATCAAGTTACCAAGAGCCAAGTATGTGCTTGTACTGGGAAGGAGATAATAAAAGGAGAAGGGGGAGATGAAAGACGGCCTGTCTGGGAGGAGCAAGCTGTGAACACCAACAAAATGGAGGTTGTACAGACCCAGTTTTATCCCCCCCCTCCCCGTGCGTCCTCCTTGCTGTCAGGCTCCCCGTCTGCCCCCACGTCCCTCTTTGTCCCCCCTGCTCCTGGCTGCTCCATCCTGGGGGAGAGGATTTGCAGAAAGTTGCTTTGCAAGTCGCTGTCTTGCTGTGTTAATAATATTAATAATGAAAATCAGGCAGGAGTTTATTATTTTTGCTTTAATTTATGCGTTTGGGGTTTTTTAAGAGGAAACCAATTAAGATTCTCTGATGAGCCCTCCAGCTCCCAGCGGCTTTGGGAAACACTTGCCATGAAATGTATTCAATCTGCAGCCAATACCTTTGTGTGTGGTCCTGATAAATAAATTTGGGTGATGCTTTAATAACTGATGTGACTCCTTCTCCCTCCCCAGCCCCAATCCTACCACCACCTTGTCTGGCAGCTCCGTCCTTTGGTGGCAGAGGCTGGACTGGAGCAAACTGGAGTTTGTAGAAAAGCCAGTGTAAATTCGAGGCAGGGCTGGTTGACTTTCTGCCCTGCTTGGTGGTGCAGGTTGTGAGTTTTTATCTCGGGTGTGGAGCTGTGGGATGTTGCATGTGTAGGCTTGGAATGATGCTTGGGATGCTCCCAGTCGTAGGCATCTTTGGGGTGTTCATAGAATCATGGAATCATAGAATGGTTATCTCGGGTGTGGAGTTGTGGGATGTTGCCTGCGTCGGCTTGGTGTGATGCTTGGGGTGCTCCCAGTCCTAGGCATCTTTGGGGTGTTCATGGAATCATAGAATGGTTTGGGTTGGAAGGGACCTTGAAGATCATGAAGTTCCAACCCCCCTGCCCTGGGCAGGGACACCTCCCACCAGACCAGGTTGCTCCAAGCCCCCTCCAACCTGCCCTTGAACCCCTCTAGGGATGGGGCAGCCACAGCTTCTATTCCAGGCTCTCCCCACCCTCACAGCAAAGAAGTTCTTCCCCACATCTCATCTCCATCTCCTCTCTTTTAGTTTAAAGCCATTCCCCCTTGTCCCATGGCTCGTCTCCCTGATCCAGAGTCCCTCCCCAGCTCTCCTGGAGCCCCTTGAGGGACTTGAAGGGGCTCTAAGGTCTCCCTGGAGTCTTCTCCTCTCCAGGTTTAACCTCCCCAACTCAGCCTGTCCTTGTAGCAGAGGGTCTCCAGCATCTTTGTGGCCTCCTCTGGCCCTGCCATGGCTCGTCTCCCTGATCCAGAGTCCCTCCCCAGCTCTCCTGGAGCCCCTTGAGGGACTTGAAGGGGCTCTAAGGTCTCCCTGGAGTCTTCTCCTCTCCAGGTTTAACCTCCCCAACTCATCCTGTCCTTGTAGCAGAGGGTCTCCAGCCCTTGGAGCATCTTTGTAGCCTCCTCTGGCCCCGCTCCAACAAATCCATGCCCTTTCCATGCTGAGGACTCTAGAGATGGACATAGTACTGTGTTGCACCGTGTCTGTGGAGAGATGGAGACAGCAGGTCCTAATCCATGCCCTTCCCATGCTGAGGACTCTAGAGATGGACACAGTACTGTGTTGCAGCATGTCTGTGGAGAGATGGAGACAGCAGGTCCTTGTTCCTGGGCCAGGAGCTGGCTCAATCCCTTTCCCCATCACCAGTCCCTCCCATCCATCCCTTCCTTCTCCCTCCAGCTGTGCTCCAGCTGTGGAGCATCTCTCCATCCCAGCTCAGCCTCTTCGCGCTGCCGAGCCTGGGCCCTCACTCTGGCCCCATGAGCAGCACCTGCTGTTCCCATCCTCGTCCGCAGATATATTTAAACTTTGATCTTGATGGGAAGTGACTGGTGATACATTAAAGCCATATGTTTTAGATGGAACGGCGAGGACGTGTAAGCTCAGTGATATTCACATCTAGAGAGAGCTGGGAACTTGTAGTGCCACCCACGCTTGGTATTTCTGCTAGCTCTGCGAGGCTCACACAGCTGTGGAAGGCAGAGTGGGAGCGAGATCTTCTGCTTAAGGGATTTTGTAGAGAGAGATGGATTAGATAGATTTGATGGAAACTGATAGTTTATGAAAATGAATTCACCTGCTTCTCAATTCGGTTCTTGATGCCAGGAGAGAGAAAAAAGGAAAGGAAGAAAAAAGGCGAGAAGGGGGGAGAGGGGAAAAAAAAAAAAACAAAGTTAATTAAAGTGCAGTTTTGATGTGCTGTGCTGGACCGTTTTCTTTTTAACTGTTCAGCAAGTGGGAGCTCTTCATGTCGGCTTGCCAGGGAGGAGTAAGCAAAGCGATGCTGCTTCCTGGGATCTCCCTTCATCTCCTTTGGCCGCCTAATCGGCAGCTTAGGAGAATAAAGTGGGACTGTGTCAAAAGAAGTGAGCAGAACCGTGTTGACCGTGGGCACTTGGCAGCATGAAAAGAAAAGCACGTCGCTCGTGATGCGGTTATCTCCAAAGCCATCGGAAGGTCTCCTGCCAGGAGATGAATGTAGTGCTGCTAATGCAGCACCTGGCTGGAGGAGGTTGCACTCTTTGCTGGCTGTTACACCTCTCCGTTGCATTTGGCCACTGGAAGGTGTTGGGGAGGGAGCCAGATGTTGGGTAGGAATGAAACAAAATCGCCCCAACCCAACCCTCAAACTTGCTTGAGTCACCAGGAAGTTGGCAAACCCAAACCACAGGCATTTATTTCTGTTGGAGAGAGGGGGTCAGGGAGGATTTTGGGGGACTTTCCATCCAAAGCCACGTAATGAGGTTTGGAAAACCAGGGAGGACTGAAAAAATAGGGCTGCAGGAGGAATCAGAACCTGCTTCTCAAAGGCTTGGGGCTTTTTAGTCTGGAGAAGAGACTGGCTGTTACACCTCTCCGTTGCATTTGGCCACTGGAAGGTGTTGGGGAGGGAGCCAGATGTTGGGTAGGAATGAAACAAAATCGCCCCAACCCAACCCTCAAACTTGCTTGAGTCACCAGGAAGTTGGCAAACCCAAACCACAGGCATTTATTTCTGTTGGAGAGAGGGGGTCAGGGAGGATTTTGGGGGACTTTCCATCCAAAGCCAGGTAACAAGGTTTGGAAAACCAGGGAGGACTGAAAAAATAGGGCTGCAGGAGGAATCAGAACCTGCTTCTCAAAGGCTTGGGGCTTTTTAGTCTGGAGAAGAGAAGGCTGAGGGGGGAACTGATCGATGCCTATCAATACTTCAAGGGTGGGTGCCAGGAGGATGGGGCCAGGCTTTTTTTCAGTGGTGCCCAGGGACAGGACAAGAGGAAATGGGCACAAAATTGAACATAGGAAGTTCTACCTAAAGATGAGGAGGAACTTCTTTGCTGTGAGGGTGGCAGAGCCCTGGCAGAGGCTGCCCAGGGAGGTGGTGGAGTCTCCTTCTCTGGAGACATTCAAACCCCACCTGGACACGTTCCTGTGGGACCTGCTCTGGGTGGACCTGCTCTGGCAGGGGGTTGGAGGAGATGATCTCCAGAGGTCCCTTCCAACCCCATGGGATTCTGTGATTCTGTGAAATCTGCCTTTTGCCTTGGTCTGGGTGCTCAGTGGGGCCTTTCCTTTCTTCCCTGCGCGGGGGAACCCACAAGCAGCCTCATATTATGTACCCACGTGGTGAAATCTCACTGTTGGGGCAATTAAAGGCTGGAGAGCTGCCTGGGGTATCACCAGAGCAGGCGAGATCCAGGAGCTGAACCGTGTCCTTCATTGCCATCTATTGATACTCTTATTGCTAACGAACTATTAGCTTGGAAAGGCACAGGCAGCTCCTCAAACTCCACATGACCTTAGGCAAACCACTTCATCTCTGTGCTTCGGTTCCTTCATCTAGACAACAGGAATAATAATTCTTATTTTCTCTCAACCCGTGTCACTCTTTCAATATAAATATGAACTCCTTTGGGCAAGAAGTGTCTCTGGGAACACGTGAAGAATAGCGAGTGTTTGGAGGTGGCGTCACCCAGACCTTTATCAAGGGGCTGCGTGCAGCTGCAGAGAACCTTTTTAAAAAAAGGTTGAGAGGAAAAAGAAAAAAAGGGAAAAAAAGCCCACAGAAAGTTTAAAACTGAACGTGTGGGTAAATTGAGGCATGTAAGTCTGGCCCGGGAGCGCGAGGGAAGCATCTCTGCCTGGTTGGTTTATCAGAGGGAGGTTAAGAGGTGATTTGATTGTGGTCTACATATTTGTCTGTGGGGGAGAAGCTGCTGAAAATAGACAGGTCTTTAATCTAGCAGCAAAAGAGTGTATCAGGATCCAGTGTTGGAAGGTGAAGCTGGACTCGTTTACCATAGAAGCGGCTTCCAATTTTTGAAGAGAGGGTAATTAATCACTGCAACGACTTACTCTGAACCGCAGCAGGGCTGCCATAACCTGTAAGCTTTAAGTTTAAGAAAGAGGGTTTTGGAGAGGCACAAGAAAAGCGAGGACCCACTGGCATCCCCGGGGATGGGGGCTGCTCCCCTTCAGAAAGCCAGGGATTGCTCCCTTTGGGGGGTTCACCCCCATTTGGATGATTCTTGGAGGTCCCCAGGTGCATGGAGCAATAGCGGGTGCATTAAGCACTAATCACTGCCAGGCCTCCAGGGAGCAGGAGAGTCACTCTGCAGCTTCCCCCCCCCGCCAACCCCTTTAAAAAGAGTTTTTAAAAATCAATATAAATACATAAAGAGGCCATAAATCTAGGAAGACACCCGCAGCTCCCTCCGGAGCCCTCTGCCCGGTGGGGATGGGGAGGAAGGGCTGAGAGTGCTCTGACCTCCCCGAGGTGGATGGGAGGGAGATGGGTCAGTGCTGGAGAAGCCAATGTCCCCTCCAAGACTGGAGAAAAGGGGGGTTTGCACCCATGAAGGGCCCCAAGGGCTATGTTTTGCATCTGGTTTAAGCTATAGGACATCCCCAGCTGGCTCCTCACCAGGGGAAGAGGCTGGCTTTGGGAGCGTTATGCTAATTTGGAGGCAGAGGCTGGGGATTGCTTGGAAAAACAAGAACAGCAGCCCCTTGTCTTCGCTCCCCCTCAACTCCTCGGGTTGGATTTGCTTTCTCAGCGCCTGAGCTCGCAGCTCTGGGGGCCCTTCCTTACTCCCAGTCTAATTTATTTGTGTTGAACAGCCTCGCCTGCCTTTGGCACGGACGGGTGGAAGTGATGGGCACGTTTCTTTGGCGGGGGGGAATGGGGACCCATCCCGTCTTTCTCTCATTTCACCCCCCTTCTGGGCAGGAGGGGTGTTTTCTTGGGAAACATCCTCCCTGTCTTTGGGAACTTGGGGTTAATAGCGAAGCGCGTCGCCCTGCTAACGAGGAAATCGTAGATTAATTGTGAAAGGTGGTGCAGCGGGTCCCTCCCAGTGCTCCCTCATCCACGTTGTTGATGGTACAAGGTAGTTAAAGCCCTTCCCAAGGGGCGATATATTCTTATAAAGCAGAAGATGCTGCGTGCTCCCCTCCTGCCCTGGCCAAACCAATGCTACCTGGGGCAAATAAAAAAACATATGAGCTGGTTGGCATATGCAGTGATGCCCTTTACCTGAGCAACGTGTCCTCCTCCCTCTGGTGTGCAGCAGGGAAGCAGCTCTGCCTTGGCAAGAGCCCTTCCAAGGGGGGGAATATTTATTTATGCGTGGCATCTCCCAGTTTAACTGCTTGGGATACCCTCGCTGGGTGCCGGGGAGGAGAATTCATCCCCCTTTTTGCTCCCTGCGGGATCTTGGGCACCCTGAAATCTCTCCCCGCTGCCCTTTTCCCCGTGGTGGGAGGCTGTTTGTCTGGTTCTTGGCACGGAGGATCTTTTCTGGGGCTTTTGCAGCAAACGCTGCTCTACTTGGTAATCACAGGCTGTTAGCAGCCTGCGGAGGGTAGCCCGGCTCAACACCAACACTGCGAGGAGAGATAATGGTAAATAACCAGCAGCTATTGGTGAAGGTTGAAGTAAAATAAATGGATCCAATTTTCAGTCTGTCTTTTGTTATTTTTATATATATATATATATATTTATTTCTTTTCTTGCTCCGTCCTTTCTTCCAGTGTGACAGGCTGAGCCCTGCGCCCAAACTGGGGGTGCCCCTGGTCTTTCTCCTGTTTCTCCCCCTGCGTTCCAATTTTTTTTAAGTGTTGAGGGGGAGTCACGAAAAACCCCACCTGACTTCTCGTCAAAGGATAAGCTGGGAAGGAAAATGCCTGATTGCTGCTAAGTGGATGGAGGAGGGGAAAAGGGGGGGCTCCAGGCGTCTCCTAACGTCGTAAATAAATCTCTTCCTCAGTCTTGCTGCCCACACGTCAACAAAATTCACTTTCAACCTGTTCTTGCTGTCGGGGTGGTGGTTCCTGTGAGAAGTCCTGGTGGGCTGGTGGTGCGAACGCGGCGGTGGGAGGCGAAGGGTCCCTGTGCCCCCGCGGGGGCGGCTGCGGGCCCCGCTCGCTGACCCCTGCTCCAGCCTTTCAAATCCCTGCGATGGAAACATAATAGTTTTCCCACCTTGCACATCATCCTCCTTGTCAAAACAGCGAGGGCTCCTCGCAGGACCTCTTCCAGGGCTTAAAACACCTCCAGAAATTCCTCCGCAGCCACTCGCTTTTCTGTTTTACATCCAGGAGCTCTGCTGTCGGGCTGCTTTTCTTCCTTTGTGGTATCTTTCTCATGATTGGCTTGGAGGAAATGGGAGGATGGAATCCTGATGGCATTTTCTGTCAAGCCCTGGAATTGCGTGTTCCTGGGAGGGAAGGGTTTTTGCTGGTCCCACTGTTGGCGGAGAACAAGGGATGCTCTGGACCCCCTTGTCCAACGCAAAGCGTTTTTGGGGCCACGCTGAAGTGCTGCAAACAATTTCCTAGAATCATAGAATTGAACGGGTTGGAAGGGACCTTCCAGATCCTCTGGTCCAACCATCAACCTGACACTGGCAAAAAACATCACTAGAACATACCACTAAGTGCTCCGTTTACCTGTGTTTTAAATACTTCCAGGGATTTGGGTGCTTGGGCTGGGCACGGGGGGATCACTGGAGCCCCGGGTGCCCGCAGGTGTCAGGGCAGCCCCTTCCAGCTCTGCTCAGGAAAGACAAATATGCAAAGCAGGGTTTAATTAAACAGGCAGTGCGCTGGCTCGTTAAGTGGCTGCTCGGAGTGAAGAGAAAGCCTTGCTGACAGCCCCATCAGCCTGGTCTCTGAAGCGTCGCTGGCAGGAGCAGGGACCGAGGAGATGTCCCTTTCACACCCGTGTCTTTAAACCCTGATGACAAGCAACGAGCTGTCTCTTTTTCCAAGTTCTCCGATGCAAAAGCGTTGTCAGATTTCCTCAGAAACTTCTGGAACTTCCTGCCCTCGGCGTGAATCCTTGGTGGTGCCACAGAGCGGGGTCGTTGCTCGAGGGTGGCTTTGGTAGAGATGCTGCGTGCGTGGTACCCACCACCAAGGAGGCTCCAGGGACTGGATGAGCATCATCCCCATGGGTAGAGGTTTCCCTGGACGTGGGGCTCTGCCGAGGCCACGTGATGATACCTTGATACCTGCTTTTCAGATATCCCCTTCAGAAAGACACGGGGAGTCAGTAACTCAAATAGCGTAGGGGGAATCTTCTCAAAGAGCAAGGTCACCTCCGAAAAAAAGGCGAGATGAAGAGGCTCTGGGGCACCTTTTTTACAGCTAAAGAGCTTCCCAGCTCAGAAAAGGCAGCCTTGGTGACCTTCCCCACCCCGCGCTCAGAGGGGAGAAGCCCAGGCAGCTCTCGTGGCTGCGGTGAGCGATGCCCAAGCCCTTTTCTTCTCCCCCTTTTAAAATTTATATTTTCCATAAAGCTAACCCTGGACCTCCGGTGAAGGTCAGCTTCTGCTGAACAGTCGTGGGGAGATGAGAAGAAAAGGGTCTTCTCTCTCTTCTTTAAGGCCTCTCTCTCTCCTTTTCTTTTTTCCTTGAGCCTCTGAGTGAAATTCCATAAGGGCTCGGTGAAAGAGCACTCACACAAGACTCTAATTTCAGGTGTGAATATGGAGACGTTTTTCATTAGGAAACATATGGCGTTAAGGTTAAAGAAAAAAAAAAAAAAAGGATGAAGTTTGACAGCCAGGAACAAAGCAATGAAATAATAACTACAGGTGGGCAAAGCCTCCAGCAGGGTTTGCAAACAACAAAACCGAGCCAGGGGCGGTTCAGATCCAAGTGTTATTGTTACTTATTAAGAGTTGGTGGAAAAATTTTACAGGGGAAGAGGTTTTGTTTTTGACAGGAACTTGGGTTTTCGTCAAAAGTGAAATTTCCATGGGAAGCGTTCGCCTTCTGTGGGAAATGTGGGCATCTGGTAGGAGACAAAAGAAAGAGCTAAAAAAGCAAAAAGAGAAGTCAGAAAGCAGCTGAGGAATTTAGGGGTGAAGTCCCTGGTGAAGTCCCCTGTTCCAAATACAGACTGGGAGGGTGACTCACGGGTAACCGGGTGGTTGGTCACCCAACCTGTGCTGAGGAGCAGCAGGTCTGACCTTCAGCTCAAGGGATGGAGGTCGCTGGCTCCATCCCTGATACCAAACACTGGTCCCATCTCCCCATCTTCATCTTGGGTTAAACACATGGCAATTTCGCCGCCTGTAAGAAGACATTTCCTTGCTTCTTTCCTTTGGGACTTTGTGGAAGTCTTCTGCCTCCTCGTCTAATTTATCCTCATTGCTTGGAAGTGTTGCCTGATGGGTAGACATCTACTCTCAGATGTCTGCGAGGCAGCCGCTCTATGAAACTTCTATTATTTCTCTTTCTGCCTAGTAAATAGGGGTTAAAGCTATTAATATTCTTGGTGAAGTACTGGGGGAGATGCTGATTAAAAGCACTGGATGGGTGGTAGATCGTCGCTGCTGGAGCGTTGGGTCCAGCCTCCCATCCCTCCTCGGGGCCTTGGAGAAAGTGGAGCTCGGGAGCCCAAATGTCAACACTGAGGCTCCTCTTTCTTCTCCGCTCTTTGAATCCCGGGTCCCGAGCGGCGGCGCGATTTAATGGTGAATATTTTATACCCTCCAAATGATGTTTTTGTGGGATTCCGCGCGTCTCGCCTGCTGTGCCTGCGCTGGTCTCGGAGGACGGCTGCCTTTGTTGTACGTGTCAAGCTTGACGAGGCGCCGTTTTTCCAAATGGATAATTCCCTTCCTTCAACCGTCGAGGAAATTGTTTCCTTCCTGGAAAGGCTGCTCTTGTCGCTTGAGCGAGGCTTTGGCTGCCAGCGAGGCGACTGGAGGAAAATATGTCAAACCACTGCAGGTGACCTTGAGAAAAAGGCATTGGATGGGTGTGTTGAGGGGGTGGCTTCCTTATATTTTTTTACATTCCTCTTTTTGTGGCTGGGAAGAGCTTCAGTGCAGGGGTGGGAAGGTGGCAGATGTGGGTTATCGAACCCCCAAGGTTGTTGCCGTCCTTGCGAGTCCCTCTCTATATATATAATTTCCCATTAGTACCCAATACGGGGCTGGAAGGGTTTTGAGATAACGACAAATTTGATCGGAATGTGCTGGTTTCCCATCAACAGGCAGGGCAGCCTGGAGAACAAGCCGGGGGCAGGGGGGAGCAGGTTTTCTCCCCAAAAAGGAGACATTAAAATAGAAAAATGGCAAAGCAGTGTGTATTTAAACGGGGAGATGAGCGGGATGAGACACAAGGCAGTAGAAAGACCCGAGTGAGGAGATCAGATTTGGGGTTTGCCCCCCCCATCTTCCAGTTTCAGACATCCCATTCTGCCTCGAGCTTGATAAAAACAGGGTGGATGTGGTGTATATTGGCCTGGAGATAGTGGAGCCTGTCCCGTCCTACCCCCTGCGAGGCAGGAGCAGGATGGAGCCCACCTGGTGATGCTAGAGGTTGGGGAGGGGGGGTCACGCTCTGCAGGTGGCTGCATCCCCCTGACCCCCCCCCACAACCACATCTTCAAAGGGCTTTGACTTCGGGGACCTGCGGGATGAAAGGTGCCATAGAAACACGAGTTTTATTAATGCCATGGAAGGTTGCCAGCCGTAATTAAAGCCGCGAGACGCTCGCCCGGTTGCACTTGACGGAGCCGGGGAGGAGATGTTTCTGGTTGGGTTGGATCCGTGCTGCTTTTGTAGCCCCCTCGGCTTCACCTGGTGCCTGAGGTCTCCGTGAAGAACTCACGGAGCCCTGGGTGATGTGCACCAGGGCACGGCCTACGTGATCTGAACGCTGACGAGCCGGCCAAGTTCTTCCTCTCGGCGGGCCCCGGTTTGCTCGCAAAGTTGGGATAAATTGGATGGGAATGAAGTAACTTGGAGGAGTTCAGTCAAGTAGCGCCTTGTGTGGGATTTCGCCGGCGTTTTTCCCTGCATATTTGTCTCGGAGAGGAGGAGTGTGGAGAAGGAGGTGGGGAAGGAGCAGACTAAGAAGAGGAGGCAACCTTTCATAGCTGCGTAGAGATCTCTCTCCTCCTTCCCCGCTCTTGCAGCAAGCCATCTGCTGCAGCTCAGCAGGCTTTAGCCCAGTCAAACTGTGGGGTTTTTTTTTCACCACCCCTCCCCAACCTCGTCAATCGTTGCTTGCAAATTCAAGCAGGTGCAATCATAGAGGCTATAAATGCACCGTTTTTGGAGGAGACGTCTTTGCAAACATGGTTTCTGGAGGGACTTGGGGTTAGCTTCGTGGTGCCTGTTTTTTGCCCTCTAAAAGTCTGGTCCGTGGTAGGTTCCTTCATAGTCACCAGAGCCATGGGTGAGCCAAGAGTTACTGCTCAATTCCTGCATCTCTCTGTTGGTGACAGATGAAAACCTGGAGGGTTTGCTCAACAGGGTACATTTAGAAGGCAGAAAGTGGATGAGGTGATGCTTGGTGGGGTTTTTGGAGGGGATTTTTTTCCTATTTGAGTGAAATCTGAATGGAGGGGCCAACTGGGACCTCTCTTTGGGCTCCTCCCCTTAAACATTGCAGTTGGCTTTAATCAGCTTCTGGGGAATTGTCCCATCCTTGGTGTACTCCAGGGGATGGAGGTGATGGCTTAACCTCAATATGACAGAAATGTCTGGTCCAGGATATAGTACATAGGATATGACAAGAGATGGATCATCCACAAGATGATGAGAGACTTAAGCAACCTGCTCTAGTGGGAGATGTCTCTGCCCATCGCAGGGGGGTTAGCACTTGATGATCTTTAAGGTCCCTTCCAACTCTGACCATTCTATGACTTCTGTTGGATCCAGCCTACAGACACAGTCCCACTGCTCTTTCCTCTCTGTTCTGTGAGAATCATAGAATAGTTTGGGTTGGAAGGCTGTCCTCTCTCGTCCACGCTGTTGGATCCAGCCTACAGACACAGTCCTGCTACTCTACCATCTCTGTTCTGCAAGAATCATAGAGTAGTTTGGGTTGGAAGGGACCATGAAGATCATGAAGTTCCATCCCCCTGCCCAGGGCAGGGACACAAGTTCCATTCCCCTGCCCCGGGCAGGGACACCTCCCACCACACCAGGTTGCTCCAAGCCCTCTCCAACCTTGGCCATGAACCCCTCCAGGGATGGGGCAGCCACAGCTTCTGCCCCTTGAGGGACTGGAAGGGGCTCCAAGGTCTCCCTGGAACCTTCTCTTCTCCAGGTTGAACCCCCCCAACTCTCTCATCCTGTCCTCCCAGCATCTTCATAGCCCTCTGATGTTAAACACACCCCTGAGCGGCGCAAGGATGGTTTGGAGGTGGGTTTTCTCCAAAGCGCCGCCTTCTTCCTTCCAACGACGCCTTCCCGGCCGCGGGGCTAAAAATGGAGAAGGTGGGCGAGGAGCTCTCCCCCATCTGCTTGCCCATTTCTCCTGGCAAATCGGATGGGAAGGTGGCCCGGCGGCTCCCCGTCCCCGTGGGAGGCTGGGCGGCGAGGGCGCGGGCACGCGGGGTTATTTTTAATAAAAAACGTGCAGTCGGCACCGGCAGAAAGTGCCAGATTGCCAGCCCCCGGCCAAGAATTTGGGGCTTGAGAGAGCTGAGGTGGGAATTCAGCGAGACAGGCTGCTTTTTTTTATTTTTCTTATACCCCCAGAGGGATGTCCCGGCTGCGTGGATTAAACACACCCCTGAGCGGCGCAAGGATGGTTTGGAGGTGGGTTTTCTCCAAAGCGCCGCCTTCTTCCTTCCAACGACGCCTTCCCGGCCGCGGGGCTAAAAATGGAGAAGGTGGGCGAGGAGCTCTCCCCCATCTGCTTGCCCATTTCTCCTGGCAAATCGGATGGGAAGGTGGCCCGGCGGCTCCCCGTCCCCGTGGGAGGCTGGGCGGCGAGGGCGCGGGCACGCGGGGTTATTTTTAATAAAAAACGTGCAGTCGGCACCGGCAGAAAGTGCCAGATTGCCAGCCCCCGGCCAAGAATTTGGGGCTTGAGAGAGCTGAGGTGGGAATTCAGCGAGACAGGCTGCTTTTTTTTATTTTTCTTATACCCCCAGAGGGATGTCCCGGCTGCGTGGAGAGGATTGGAGCATCCCTGGATGGACCAGTCCTCCTGCACTGCGCCGAGGACATCCCAGGCAGCCTTCCCCTCCCTCTTCTGCCCATCCCCTCTCCTCGGTGGCCATGCAGTGGGGTGGGACAGTGGCCTCAGCCCATCTCGGGTCCCATTTACACCGTTGATATGATGGAGGGATGCCAGATGAGCTGGGGTTCTGCTGTTTCTCCCCCAGAAGGGGAGAGCCGACAGCCCTGAGCCGAAGGGAAGCCGGCTGCTTCCTCCGCTGCGGCAAAAAAAAGGGGGTTTTTGGCTTATTCCTGACCTAGAAATCGGGCCAGCCACCCAGAGGTGAAAAGCTCTGCATCCCATTACCCGTCCCCGGAGCCTTTTAATCTTCTGAGCTGAAGATCTTTTGATCTGAGGAGCTCTGTAGCGCAGCCCAGTCTGGCCAGGCGGTGTTGAATGTTTAAAAACCCTCCTCGGCTGCTCTCGCTGCCGGGGAGCGACGCAGGGTTGAAAACTGTTCCTCTCGTGGCTGGGTTGAAGGTGCTGGGGGGACACCATGGCACCTGCCAAACCCCCTTGGGTTCCTGAGCAGGTCCTGAAGGTAGAGCAGCATCTCTGGGGCGTGGGGCTGCTCTCCCGTGATGGGGCATAGGGCATCACAGAATCTTCTAGGTTGGAAGGGACCTTAAAGATCATCTTGTCCAACCGTCAACCTAACCATCCCTGCTGACCCCTTAGGAGAACCCTGCCTGGTCCTCAAGCTGGAGCAGCTCCTCCTGAATGTCCCCAAAGGTGGGGATAAAGGCTTGGAAAACCCACCGAGGGTGGGTTTTGGCACTGGTGATGCTCTCCTGGCGCTGGGGCTCGCGGGGAGAGGCAACCCCTTGGCTGTCCCCAAACCCTGGAGCTAAAAGCTCATGGTGGGGGGGGAGATTCTGGCAGCTGATGCCGTGTCCTTCAAAAACCCCTTTGATTTCTAACCTTCAAAGCTGCCCATCGGAGCTGCCTCTTCAGCAATGAGGAGTATTTTTTGGAGAGCTGTTATCTGCCTGCGCCGTGTGGCGTTCGAGCTGCCGAGATGTTCCTCTGATGCTTTTCTGGCTGCAAATGGTTGCCGTTTGCTGGAGCTCGGAAGGGTTTTGGGGCTTTTAGGGGATGCTGACGTGGCTGGAGGAGGGAGCTGTGGGCTGGCAGGGCCAACATCCTTGGGCTCTGACCTTCCACAGGGTTTGCTGCCCGATGAGGTTCGGGTTTAGTGCTGCCTGGCAGCTCCTTGCAGGAAGATCAGCTGTTGTTGGAGGTGGTGCCGATGATTCGAGCGCTGATGTGCTCCTCTCACAAAATGCAATTAGTCATTTCCGCCGGCGCAAGGGCCTGAACTAATTGCGGCTTAGTGCTGAAGAGCAAGTCCTCCTGCACCTCTGCCTTGGTCTGGGTGACGCCGGAGGAGCTTTGCCTCCTGGTGGCTTTTGTTGCTGATGTTCAAGTCCTTCTCCATGTTGCATCCTCCTTTTTAGCATCCCGGTGTTTGCTGTCGTGCCCTGAGTGCTGGTGAGGTGGAGGAGGCAGAGGATGGGTGTTGATGGAGCCAAGGGGGTCCATCAGTGATAGGGCAGCAGTGGGGAAGGGGGAGAGAGGAACCGCTTCACAGAATCATGGATGGGCAAGGGTTGGAAGGGACCTCTGGAGATCATCTAGTCCAACCTCCCCACCAAAGCAGGGTCACCCAGAGCAGGCTGGACAGGGATGCGTCCTGGTGGGTTTGGAATATCTCCAGTGGAGACTGCACACCCTCTCTGGGCAGCCTGTTCCAGGGCTCTGGCACCCTCAGACCAAAAAAAAAAAAATTATCCTCCTGTTGGGATGGAATTTCCCAAGTTCCAGTTTGGGGAAAAAAAAGATTATCCTCCTGATGGGATGGAATTTCCCAAGTTCCAGTTTGGGCCTGTTGCCCCATTACCCCTGAGAAGAGTCTGGCCCTGTCCTCTTGCCACGCGCCCTTTTTGATATTCATAGAATGAATCATAGAATGGTTCAGGTTGGAAGGGAACTTAAAGATCATCTTCTTCCACCCCTCTGCCCTGGGCAGGGACACCTCCCACCACACCAAGTTGCTCCAAGCCCCCTCCAACCTGCCCTTGAACCCCTCCAGGGATGGGGCAGCCACAGCTTCTTGGGGCAACCTGGGCCAGGCTCTCACCACCCTCACACCAAAGAAGTTCTTCCCCACATCTCATCTCCATCTCCCCTCTTTCAGTGTCCAACCCTTCCCCCTCATCCTATGGCCCGTCCTATATTGATAAGCATCAATGAAGTCCTCTGCCACCCCCTCACCAGGAGCCATCACAGAGGGGCTGGTATTTACTTGTTTCCTGGGCTGGAGGAAGGTCATACGTAGTTTTTCTGCCTGGTGGGGATGCCGTGGTGTGGGCTCAGCCCTGCCCTCCGTGCTGTCACCATCTCTGCACCCTGGGGACCCGTTTTCTCTCCTCGGTGGGAGCTGAGGAGCAGTTTGTTGGCTGGCAGGCTGCCTCGGAGCGATGCGCGGTGCCAAGAAGTTGGCTTGGGTGAGATTCTTCCCCTTTTGGTACCCGGTGTCGGGTGCCTTAAAGGAGCCTTCCTCCCTCTGCGCTGCCTGTAAGGATGTCTGGTCGTGAGTAGGAAAGCACCTCGGGTCAATTGGTGTTTCTGAAAAACCTTAATTAAGTGCTTTTTTGCTTCTATTGAGCTCCCTGCCCTTAAAAACCAGCCTTGAAATTGCAAGGCATTATGGACACTTCAGGGTTTCTTTATCATCTTAACTTTTCTGCGTAGGGTTTCTTCCTTGCTGGAGCAACCACCTCTTCCCTCTTTCTTCCCTAGTGCCAACCCCTGCTTCCCCTGGGATCTGCTGGGGGGTGGTGGGGTGGTGTTTGGGGTTTTGGGATCTCCCCAGAAGGGCTGCAGCATCCCATCCCTGCCGGAACCTTTTCCCACTGAGTCTCGATGGGTTGGTTTGAAAAATAAAGTGGTTTTTTTTTTTTTTTGCGAAACCTTTTCCCACTGAATCTCGATGGGTTGATTTGAAAAATAAAGTGGGTTGGTGTTTTTTGTGCTCATGGGGTGCACTTAGGTCTGTGGGGTCCTGGGGCTTGGGTGTGCACAGCATCATTCGGTGGGGTGTGCTTAAGTCTGCGGGGTGCTGGGGCTTGGGTGTGCACAGCATCATTCGGTGTCATGCTGAGATTTGGATCCAGGTGGGATTTGGATCCAGGTGGGATTTGGAACCGGATGGGACTTGGATCTGGGTAGGATTTGCAGGTTTTCTGCTTTTCCTCCTCCTCCCTGTCCCCATGCCACGCTGTTCCCAGCTCTCCTGCCCTGGCTGCAACTGGGTTTGTCTTAAACTCTCCCCCTCCTCCTCCTCCTCTCTTCTTATTATAGCGGTCGTATTGTTTTAAGCTGCAAGCGCCGCGCATTGTGAGTTTGCATAAAGGACGTGTTGTGGAAGGGAATTGTATTGTACATACTGGCTGTGAGCTTCCTTTTAAACTACACCCCTGTCACCAGGCAGCTTTCCACAGGTTGGTTGCCGAGCGAGCAGCTGAGAACCTGTGGGAAGACCCAAATGGCACTTAAATTATATTTGCTCTTTGATTTCCGAGACATTTAGTACCATTTAATAGAATCAGAATGCAATTTAAACTCTGCCAAGTGGGGGAGGCTGCCTCGGGAGAAGTGACACTGCCATCGCTGGGGAAACAAAAAAAAAAAAATTAAAAAAAAAAACTTAAGTGAGCAAAAACCAGCGGGGTCGCGTTTACTATCCGGATAATTATTATTAAATAAAGAGCAGAGTGGGACTCGCTGTGCGCTCGGAGTGGCATTAACCCCCTCGGTGCTGTGTGATGCTCTGGGTTGGATGCAGCTGGAGGGGGGATGGAGGGGGGGGGGACACCTGCAGATGGGAAGAGGCTGATGACGATGCTGAGCGTCAGCCAGAATTAACCGGGGGAGCTTTTAATTGGGGGCTGATTTCCATGCCCGCGGTGTTGCCGTACCAGCAGCTCCCCCGATGCTCCCCTTGCCCCCGGGGGTGCTTTCGTGCCAACAGACGTTTTCTCCACCAGGAAGCTGGTTTATTTAAAAAATAATGCAGGAAAAGGGAGCGTTTCCCCAAGACAGGAGCTGGGCTGTGCTGACCAGGCTCCCCAGCACGGCTGGGAGACAGCACTGCAGGGAGCTCTGCCTTTCCTGCTTCCCTGGTTTCTGCCTTAAAGGATGGTGGAGGCATCTTGTTTGACTTTGAGGCAATCTTTTTTCCTTTTTTTCTTTTTTTTTTTCCTTTTTCCTCTTTTTTTTTCTTTTTTTTTTCCCCCTCCTTTTTTCTTGTTTTCCTTTTTCCTTTTTCTTTTCTTTTTTCCTCCTTTTCTTTTTTCCTCTTCATGTTTTTTAATTATTTTTTTTTTTTAGTTTTCTCCTCCTTTTTTCTTTTTTTTCCCTCCTTTTTTTCTTGTTTTCCTTTTTCCTGTTTTTTTTTTTCTTTTTTCCTCTTCTTTTCTTTTTTCATCTTCCTGTTTTTTTAATTTTTTTTTTTAGTTTTCTCCTCCTTTTTTCTTTTTTTACCTCCTGTTTTTTTTTGGTTTTTCTTTTTTCCCCTTTTCCTTTTCCTTTTCCTTTTTTTGCTTGCTTGCTTGTTTGTTGATTTGTTTTTTTCAATTTTACTTTAAACTGGCCGTTTCCCTCAGGAAATCTTTAGGTTTGGCAGCTTGATTTGTTTTTCTATTTTATTTTAAACTGGCCATTTCCCTCAGGAAATCTTTAGGTTTGGCAGCACCAAATTCTCCCCAGGCTGCAAAAGGAGCAGTTCTAGCCCGATGGCATCCACTCGGGCAACCTCCCTGGCAATGCCCTGTGTGGGGAGGTCTCCAATGCAGCGAGGCAACCCTGTGGGCAGACTATTTCCAGCCGTTGTTCCCTGCCTGTAGAAAGGAGATAATAGCACTTTCCTACCTGGCGAGGGGTTCGCAGAGGACAAGTCTATTAAAGATTGTGAGGTGCTAAAGATGCTTTGCTGATTGGGGCCGCGCAAGTAGTAGCTGAGGTATCTGGTTTAGGAAAAGGTTTGTGGTTGCGAAATCAGAAGATTGCCTTTTTTTTTTTTTTTTTTTTTTTTTTCCCCCCAGCTCTCCCTGGCACCTGGAAATCAAATGGGTTTGTTAAAATT
>NW_015090837.1:681858-682109 GCF_001431845.1 Calidris pugnax
CTTTTTTTTTTTTCCTTTTTTTTTTTTTTTTTCTTGCTTGTTTGTTGATTTGTTTTTCTATTTTATTTTAAACTGGCCATTTCCCTCAGGAAATCTTTAGGTTTGGCAGCACCAAATTCTCCCCAGGCTGCAAAAGGAGCAGTTCTAGCCTGATGGCATCCACTCGGGCAACCTCCCTGGCAATGCCCTGCTTAAATTAAGCCTTTTTTTTTTTTTTTGTGGGGAGGGCTCCAAGTCAGCGAGACAACCCT
>NW_015090837.1:682220-696346 GCF_001431845.1 Calidris pugnax
TTTTTTTTTTTTTTTTTTTTTTTTTTTTTTTATTGCCCGCCAGCTCTGCCTGGCACCTGGAAATCAAATGGAGTTGTTAAAATTTATTTTTTGCCTGAAAAAAAAATATAGTAAGCCGGGAGATAACATACGCGCGGCGATGATATATTGCATTCCTCAAGCCCCAGCCAGCTCTGCCTGGCACCTGGAAATCAAATGGAGTTGTTAAAATTTATTTTTTGCCTGAAAAAAAAATATAGTAAGCTGGGAGATAACGTACGTGAGGCGATGATATATTGCATTCCTCAAGCCCCAAAGCTTCCTTCTTAGGCAGCAGGGAAACACGTCCAAGCTGCAGATGTAGGAACTGAGGCACTGAGAATTGAGATGGTGGTGTTCACCTACCCTGTGGTAGGAGCACTCTTGCTCTTGGCATCCTCCAGATCCAACTGCCCAGGAGACCATCTGGTGGACCAGAAGGTCCATAGACCCCAGGATGGGTTGGATGGATGAGACTTGCGGGGAGGGAAGACTCCCCCCAGTATGTCCAGTAGTCATCTTCTGGATTGTCCAAGCACCCTGAGATCCCTGTTCATGACAGCTCTGGTGCTGTGGGGTGTCAGTATGGAAGTATTTTCCCAGCTCTAAAGTCTCTGGTTGCTTGAAGATGAGTTTCCTCCTGGCAAACGTTGAGTTCTGGTAGAGCAGCCATGGGAGATGCAGGTGCCAGGGCCACATCCCTCCGCTGATATAATAGGTGTGAATTTATGTCTGCATCTCTCAAATAGCTTGATATGTCCAATCCTCCTGGATAAAGGCGAGGGATTGAATTATTACAAAGGGACAATATTTCATTTCCTATAAGTGCCTTAATCTCGTGAGTAAATATTACAGCTTTGTGCTATAATCCCTAAGCTGGTATATCTCTTCCTTTCCCAGTTACCTTTTGTGTTGATTTACATTTAATATGTTGCCATTAAATCTCTTTCTCTCTCTGAGGCCTATTATAAGTGCAGTATTTATTCTGTTGAGTCTTTTTAGTCACATTTGTATTGTATTCTAATGTGCTCGCACAAAAGGCTGCTGGGCACATTCCTGAGATATTTGCATCTTTTTCTTCCTTACTTTTGTCTCCGCTGCTGAAAACACACGCTGTTTTGGCCCTGCACCCGAAGTGGTGTTCCTCATACTGATGAGATGCCTACAGGAAAGCCCCTTTGCTAATTCTTGGGCTTTCCTGGTCCTCCTGGTGTCTCACCTGGTAGATCCGAGCATCCTGGCGAGTGGAAAAAACTGAATCACTTGGGGAGATCTTCATCTCTTCCTTTTATCCTTGGGCTCAGGGTTTGTGTGAACCCACCTGATTTGTTAGGATGCTACAGGAGAGGTTTCTCTGGAGGTTTTCCGTCAAAATTGATGGTTTCAGGCACTGGGTTTGGTCTTTGCCTGACTGACAGGGAGCACAAGGGGGTGTTTTTCCACCACCTGGGAGAAAGTGGGTGTTTACTCTCAAATGATTGACCTCCTTGAGCATGTGTTCCCTGGGGTAGTGCTAATTTACTCTGCAATTTTGGCAATTCTGGGACAATGCAGGGCTTTTCTGGCTCCTTACCTCAATGGTAGGTCTTTCTAACCCGCTCCCCAGATATCTGAGGGTCTCTATAGCCAGTTGGTACTTTGGGGAGGGGGGATGAAGAATAATTGAAAGGTTTCTTTGAGCTGGGTGTCCCTGAGGGACTTTGCCCTGGATGGTTGTGGTTTGGGGGTGCATGGGAGGGATGGTGGGTTTGGGGAAGATCAGAGGTGCTGGGAGATGGTGGAGGGGGATGACTCCATGCTCTCCTGGAGGCTGTGAAATTTGGGGTGGGGTGTGTGTCATCTCCACCTCCTTTTCCTACCTGAAAGAGGAGAGCACTGTTCCCAGGGGCGCAGGAGAAAGCGGGGAGTGTTTTGCCTGGTTGTTGACCCCGTCTGCCCTCCGTGGGCACTGCTTGGACTCGCTCATCTCTGCGACCTGGCTGCTTTTTGGGTCCTGTTCCTGTGCTTCCAGGGCTGTAAACTTAGTTTTGGAGGGAGGTTTGAGAGTTTGGGGGTGTCTGCTGCCTGGGCTGCTGATTTCCTTGTGCAAATCCCTATACTTTCCTCTGTCCCCTCAATATAATTGCTTTGCTCCTTTCTAAAGTGCTTGGATCTCTACAGATTAAGGGTGCTCAGCAGGAGCTATTATTATTGTGATGTTTTTATTGCATAGAGAGACTGAGATATGAAAGGACTCCTTCAGCTTAGGCTTTTAGAGGTAGAGAACATTGGCCAGAACAGATCTGGGTGGAAACAACCACCCCCAAGAGACAACCTCAAGCAGTGAAGAGCTGAGGTCATCTGCCGGGGTTGGAAGAGAGACTTGTGCTCAAAAGTGCAGGTTTCCACCAGCAGCCTGAGTGTCAGCTCTTCTCTGGAGCATCCTTGCCCAGAAGAAGCAGTGCTGAGCGTCCCTCCTTCCCACCCAGCCCTTTGTGGAGGGTTGTGGTGTAAAGCACGAGGTCCCACAAACTCCACTCTCTGTGGGGACGCTGTAAGTAAAGCCTGTCCCACAGAGCTGGGAAAAATACCCATGCAGTATCACAGAATCCTAGAATAGTTCAGGTTAGAAGGGAACTTAAAGATCATTGGGTTCCAGCCCCCCTTGCAGGGACATCTCCCACCAGAGCAGGTTGCTCCAAGCCCCCTCCAACCTGCCCTTGAACCCCTCCAGGGATGGGGCAGCCACAGCTTCTCTGGCCAACCTGGGCCAGGCTCTCACCACCCTCACAGCAAAGAAGTTCTTCCCCGCATCTCAGCTCCATCTCCCCTCTTTCAGTGTCAAACCCTTCCCCCTCGTCCCATGGCTCCTCTCCCTGATCCAGAGTCCCTCCCCAGCTTTCCTGGAGCCCCTTGAGGGACTGGAAGAGGCTCCAAGGTCTCCCTGGAGTCTTCTCTTCTCCAGGTTTAAACCCCCCAACTCCCTCAGCCTGTTCTCGTAGCAGAGGTTGTCCAGCCCTTGGAGCATCTCTGTGGCCTCCTCTGGACCCAATGTTGACTAATGGTCAGAATAAAAGTGCCACCAAACCAGGTTGTCCTGGTGTCCCCTGTGTCACATCACCACCACCACCACCACATCTTCTAGGGACAGGTCTTCTGGCAGAGGCAGTGCCAGTCCCTTTGCTGGGCCCACTCCATCAATTAGCACGGACTAAGCACCACCCACCTTTCCCTCCGAGACTCGAGTCTTGGATTAAGGTTCTGCAGGATGTAAAAGAAAAAAGGAGAAAAGACAAATATCCAGGGGTAGTTGCAAAATGGCTGCGTTTCTGAGCTGTGCTGATGGGGCCTACAGCAAAGGAGGGAAAAACAAACATTGGCGGTTGGGGGACACACAGAAATGATGCTTTAATCTCCTTTAAAATCACCCCGCTCTGTTTGATTTTAAATCTTCCATCCTCACCGGAGTCATTCTTCTGCACAGCGTAAAGCTACCAGGGGAGCTGGGGGGAGAAGGGAGAAAAAAAAAAATAAAAAAATTAATTGAATCCTTAGGTTTGAGTGATGGCTACTCCGAGAGCTTGTCAACCCGATGGTAAATCTTGGGGGGTGTTAATTGCTTCGAAATCCCCTTCCTCTCGTCAGCAGTTCCCCACCTTCCCCGTGGTCCCCCATCTCTCCTGTTGGCTGCCCGTGCCCGGCTCGGGGTATCGGGGGGAGGCTGGGGGTGAGAGGGAGAGGAGCCTTTTCCTTATTCTGTTTCAAATGGCTCCTGTTTGCTGATAAGGTTAATTGATTTCTTTTGCTTTAATTAAAGAAATTCAATTTCCACTTAATGAGAAAGATTTTGGTGTGACACGTGTAAATGGCAAAGTGAGGAGTGCCAGGCGAGGGGAGAGGGGAGGGAGGTGGGAGGCTCTGGAGGAGGTGGGGGGCAGGCAACGGTGGTCACCCCAACCCTGGGCATCCTCCTCATCTCCCCTGAGCAAGATGCAGCCCCGAGCTCCACCTCCTGTGGTACCCAGGTACATCGGTGTCCGCCACCAAACGTGCTTTGCACTTCAACTGTTGCACCCCCTCTCTGTCTGTCAGAGAATAATATGCCTTTTTTTTTTGAGAATACCCTTTTTTTTGATGCTTTTACTAAATCACTGCAGTGGGATTGGCAGGGCTGTATGTGTGTGATGGCAGCTCTCTATTAGGGGTGGGAATGACTCTACGGGTTTGTGGCGTGGTTGGTTTGGTACTGTCTGTGCCCGTGGTGGGATGGAGTCCCCACCATCCTGTGGTGACCCATTTGGACCACTGCTTTGCTGGGTGATTTGTGCCACTTACTGACACCAAAAGGGTGGGTGTCAAGAGGATGGGGCCAGGCTCTTCTCAGTGCTCCCAGTGACAGGACGAGGGGCAACGGGCACAGAATGGGACATGGGAAGTTCCATCTGAACATGAGGAGGAACTTCTTGACTTTCAGGGTGGCAGAGCCCTGGAAGAGGCTGCCCAGAGAGATGGTGGAGGCTTCTTCTCTGGAGACATTCCAGACCCACCTGGACACCTTCCTGTGGGACCTGCCTTAGAAGGACCTGCTTTGACAGGGGGTTGGACTAGATGATCTCCAGAGGTCCCTTCCAACCCCGTATCATTCTGTGATTCTGTGTGTTGCCCAAAACTCTTTGGGTAGGCTCTGGAAGATGCTTCCAGCAGACCTGGGGGAGATGCTGTCCCCAGGCAGGGGACCAGGAACATCAGCATCCCAGCCTCACATCCCCCGTGCAGCAAGGGGGGCTCCTTTCCTGGCCCTGGGCTGCCTTGTTTGCACCGAAACTGGTATCAACAGGAGAGGAGGGTGGCGGTGGGGAGGGGGAACGGGAGAGAGAGAGAGAGAGAGAGAGTCACTTCTCATCAAGTTGATCAATCTTTCTGCTGTTGAAGCCTCTCAATGAGTTGAATGTGATTTTCTCTGCCTGGCGCGCAAGGTGGAAGTCGATCACTTTCAATTTTCAGCATGCAGAACCCGCACTCTATCAAGCTGTTGCCTCGCATAACCATGATTGCTGCTGGCGAGGGCTTCCAGCTCCCCCCGGGGAGCCGTGACGAGGGAGGGGGGCTGGATGCCGGCAGCAGAGCCCCTACCATTGGGAACGGGGGGGCTCTTGCTTGTTTGTCACCTGCCGGGGGTGACAACCAGCTCCGGTGGCCGTGAGGGGCAGGTTTTTTGGGGGATGAAAAGGGTGAGAGCTTTGTGTGGGGCTTGAGAGGTGGCTTCTTCACTGTGAGGGTGGTGGAGCACTGGAACAGGTTGCCCAGGGAGGTGGTTGAGGCCCCTTCCCTGGAGATATTCAAGGAGAGGCTCGACGAGGCCTAGTTGGTCTAGTTGGGGGTGGCCCTGCTGACTGCGGGGAGGTGGGACTAGATGACCTTTGGAGGTCCCTTCTATGGGGCAATTCTATGATTCTATGTTTGTGGCAGGGCCATCCCCTGGTGTCAGCTTTGTGTCCCCCCTCAGGGTTAGGGGTAGGGGAAGGAGCTTTGAGACCTTGCAACTCGTTGCATGGAAGCCCAAAGGCTCTAGAGGCCCTTCAGGCAACGGGAAAAGCGCGGAGCAGCGTTAACCTGCCCGGGGAGCACGGAGATGCTCTTGGCTGCCCTACAAATTCCCATTTCTCAGGAAAGCATCCCAGAGGAGGGATGTGACAGGGTTGTGGGGACGGCGTGTGTCGGGCCTGTTGTCTGCAGCCCCCCCGGGGGCGGGTGGTGAGCGCAGGCCGGGGAGCCTCCTGCCCACCGCACACAGGCCAGAGGCAGCAGATAAGAGAAAGCGATTTCTGGTTTTAATTAACTGAGCTTTCATTTAAGGATAAACAAAGGCCATGTTTGTGTGCTGACAGCTGGCTGTCCTTCTGGGTCAGATAAGGAGGCAAGTTATTGCCTCCGAGCTGCGAGAGGGACCAGGAGAGAGTCCAAGAAGCGGGGAGACGTGAACAAACGCCGAGTGAACCTACCCCCCGGCAGCCGGGATGCTTTATTGTGTGTGTGTGTGTGTTAAAACAGCCAACCCCCTGCCTATTCATCTCCCTGCCCCTGTGTGGGAGCTGCTCTCCTGCCATTGTCTGGGCAGATCCCCAAACTGGGGAGCGCTGGGGAGGCCATCTGAGGTTTCTTCTGGGTCCTGGAGGCTTTGCTGGCTTTGGGAAGGGTGGTCGCCCGTCCTTGTGTGAGAAGTGTTCTTTCGGAGGAGACTGAGGGTGCCAGTGTCCCCCATGTGTGCTCCAGCAAGAGGAGGGCAATGCCCCAAGGCAGGGCACTGGTTTGTTCTGGGCTCACTGGGAGCAAAGGCTCCTTCAGGAAGAGCGGGTAGTACCAGGTGGAACACCAGCTTTGCCATTTCATCGAATGTTTCAGGTTGGAAGGGACCTTAAAGACCATCCATTCCCCCCTCCTGCCCTGGGCAGGGCCACCTCCCACCAGAGCAGGTTGCTCCAAGCCCCTTCCAACCTGCCCTTGAACCCCACCAGGGATGGGGCAGCTTCTCTGGGCAGCCTGAGCCAGACTCTCACCACCCTCAGAGTGAAACATTTCTTCCTGATACCTGAATTAAGTGTTTGGAGACCCGAGGAACTGCAGCATACTCAGGATTGTCACCTGGACGGTTGCGTTCGGCGTGGGGAAAGGAGCTCTCCCAGGTCTTCTGCTGCTGGTAGGTAGCAGTTAAACTGGTGGAGGAGCGAAAACGCCTCTCGATGGCTGATGATTCAGAAATTCAGTCAACCTACGTGGCACCTTCCCCCAATCTTGTGAGGAGAGAGTGTTTGCAGTGTGTGCCACCGCTGTGTTCTGGCTTAGAGGAGGCTGGGGGGTGCTGGGTGTAGGCATGAGCAGGGGGGTACTGCTCCCTATAGGTACCAGACTCACCCTGTAGGTATCTACGTGGGCTTCTGGTGAACCAAAGCACCAGGACAGTCACCTCCAGGTCTCTGGGACTCGTTGCAGGGGAAAGTAGATGTTCTGCTGTGCACATCTGGGGGTTATACAGGGAGCAGAGAGCCTCCCCCCCCCCGTTCAGCTCTTGTCTGAGATGGATGCTGCAGGGAAGATTGCATTGGGTGTTTTCTAAGCTTGAACAGAGCTTTAATTTTCTTTTTCCACCGCCAGAAAGTCTTGTTGAGACCACGGTTGTGACCACGATGAACATGTTTTCCGGAAGTTTCTGCACAGTTCAGGGTTTTCAGATGTCTTTGTGAAAAATCAAACAGCAAAACCTGATGTTTTTCAGGCTGTGGCTTTTGCACATCCTCCCTTCGTAACTGAAATCAAGTAGAATTATGTTAATGTCTTAGCTTATTTTTTACTGGACTTCCTGCTTGTTCTTTTTCACTGAAGAGAGAGAAGAAAAAAAACTTCAATGGCTTTGTGGGACGTGGAGGAAAAAAGTTTGGTTTTCCTCTAATCTTCAGCAAAAACAAGTTGGCAGTTTGGGTCCGGTTCTAGCCTTGGCACATTTTCTCCTTGTACCTAATTTAAGGTGACCGCTGTAAGATCTGCTCTAGTTTCACATTCCTCAGCCTTGTGTTTTTGCACTTCCAAGACTCTGTGATGGATCTTAAGGAGTCTGCATTATGCAGCCCCGTATCCATCTGTTGTCCTTACAAGTTAAACAGCCTGAAAAAAAATGGATTAGAGCCTCGGCTCCTATAATGAAGCAGCAATTTGTCTCCAGATCCTGCTCCAGGTGTAACAGAGCTAACGAGCTGGCTGGCCTTGAGCATCAGAGAATGTTAAATACCTTTTCGGTGGAGAAAAAGCTCGAGTGAGGAAGAGAAAGCGGGGTTGGGAGGGAAGAAGAGGTGAGAAATGGGGGAGTGGGAGGAGGTGGTCCCTGTTGAGCACTGGCCAGGCTGGACCTGGTGTTGGGCATGCTCTCCAAGATGTCTTTGGAGGCAGTTGTGAAGCACCCAGTGGTGCCAGGCTGTTTTTTGGGGAACGTGGAGGGGAGGAGGATCCCTGATAACACCATTTGTTTGCTTTTCCAACACTGGGACTTCAAGGCTTTGTGTGTGCCGAGCCTCTTAGCGACTCTCACAGAGTGTGGGTTAATGGAAGGGGTCCCTCCAGATCCACTCCTGCTGCTTTCCAGGAGAAAAAAAGCCAGGTGTATTAAGGCAGGTTAAAAAAAGGTGGCGAGAAAATAAGGAGGGGAGGAAGGTCTCATTCCATTATGCGGGAGAAAATACCTGCCAATTAAAGAGAATGAGCTGAAAGTGGTATGTGTGGGGAGGGAGAGGGAAGGGGGGATTGTGCAGGCTCCCGGGAGAAAGACAGTTGCCTTCAGTGGGGCTGATTTGCCTGCAGTGGAGTAGCCAGAGGAGAAGATGGAGAGGAAGAGGATGGGCTGGTAGGGTAATTCCTTTTTTTTTTTTTTCACGGTGAGGAAGGTTTGGTTATGAAAGGGAGAGGAGAGAGGGAGGG
This sequence comes from Calidris pugnax, assembly GCF_001431845.1. Taxonomy (NCBI): domain Eukaryota; kingdom Metazoa; phylum Chordata; class Aves; order Charadriiformes; family Scolopacidae; genus Calidris; species Calidris pugnax. The sequence continues at coordinate 690,684 of NW_015090837.1, forward strand.
GAGGCCAGGTTGATGGAGATCACGTTCCATTCAATTTGGAGAAAAGGCAAGAGAGAGAAAAGAAGATGAGCCTGAAATGAGGCTTAATTTTAATGAAGGAAAATTCTCCACTAAGTAAGGAGAGTTGAAAGGGAGGGGAGAGGAGGGTTTGAAAATGATAGGAGCCTGACGTGCTTTTGTGGTGGAGAGATTTCGTTTTCTTTCTTTTTTCCCTTTGGTAGGTAGTGGAAGGTGGGGGAGAAAAGAGAGGGGAGATCTAATAAATGAATTGCAACACCTGAGAGGAGGTGGCCCCGCGGTCACTCTGGGGTCTTGCTCAGGACTCCATGTGTGGAATGTAAATTGCCTTTTTTTCCCCCCTATGTCTGTGCCCCCCCACGATGCGCCGAGACAGGTTGGGTCTGGGTTCAAGCCTCGTCATTGATTTTTCACTTGGAACTGACTCCCTTAATGCGTACTGGGGGAGGGGGTGGAAGCAGCCGGGGGACCACCTGATGGATGGGGCCATGAAGAATGATGACAGGAGGCCCTTGCTCGGGGGGGTTACGGGGTAGGATTTGGGGACTGGAGGGTGCAGGGTGGGAAGGAGGGGTCCAGCGCCGGGCAGTTGTAGCTGGCACATCAAATGAAGCAGTTCCTGTCCTGCTGCCCAAGATGAATTTTCTGCTCGGGCCCCCGAGAGGCGACTGCACTCAGGATGCACACTCGTTCCCAGCTACCGATTTCCATTAGAAGAAGTTAAAAATACATGAATGGTTTCCTTTGCCTTATTTTCTTTGTCTTCCGAGCACGGGAGTTGCAGCGCCTCGCACACGACCGTGGCGCAGCCACTATCAAGGAGGGGAGATCCAGGGAGGGACTGGTGGAAAATGGGGCTTCTGTGGGGTGGGTGGCAGTGCCAGACCCTTTTGCAGTGGGATTTTACTGCTTTAGGTGCTGGTGTAAACACACCAGGAACCTTCGTGATCCTTTGCTGGCACAAACCCCTCAGACAGGCTTGAAACGTTTGGCTGAGTACCTGTTTCTGTTGTTTTTCTGGCTGCCCTTGGGTTGGTGGGAATTAGTGGGTATTTCATAGATTTATTTTTTTTTGTTTGTTTGTTTCAATCTGTTTCACAGATTTCTGCTCCTTCCCCAAATCTCCTGCCTGCCTGCTCCATGGTGTGGGTACGCAGGCAGAGGGAAGCGCAGTTAAAAGCTCGGCTCATCTTCTGCGCAATTCCCCTCGCAGGACTTGGTTGGTTTAAGGCTTTTGAAAAGACAAACACGTCCTCCAGGGACAAAGAAATCCATCTTGTTTCGAAATGCTTCCGTGTTTATGGGTACAAATTCAAATAGCGAGCCCAGGTGAAGCTCACCGTTGGCTAATTTATTCTCTTGCTAAGGTGGTTTTTGGGTACACGCAGACTTCTTGTTCTTGATGAATAATGCTTAGTAGGTGTTAAAGCAGTATTTGTGTAAAGCTGGCTGAAGAAATGAGAGGCAAATTGCCTGCGATTGCTGGTTCCTAATCAACTCCCTCCCCTGTCCAAGCTCTTACCCTTCCTCTTCACCGAAGGATCTGAGGATGCTCCAGAAGGGAGGGAGATCCTGGTGATTTCATTTCCCAGGCTCTGTCGTTTTCCCCCTTGCCAGGAGACAGCCGTGAAGTGGGTGCCAGCCCCTTCCTAAAGCAATTTCTTAAGGGATGTGAGGCTCTGGTTTTGTTCTGCCAGGTAAAGTGCTCCCTTCCTTCTGATCTGTGACTTTTGGGAGGTGGCTCTGAGGCGGGGTGTGTAATCTCAGACTTTGGACTTTTTTTTTCTCTCCGTAATCCGAGGCTTAGATCCTTGATTCGGTGTGGATGATTCCCTCCTGCTCCCCTCTTGCCCCCAAATCCTTTCCCTTTGAAATAACACCTGCTCATATCCCTGTGTCTGTCGTGGGGAGGCAGAAAGATCTTCTCATCACGAGGAAACGCAGTCCTCTCCATCCCCCCTACCGCCACACATCCTCTTCCAAAATACTGCATAATGTCAGACTAAATCCTTATCAGAAATTTTAATGAGCAAAATAAAACCTGAAATCTGTGTGATTAAAATCAAATCTTCCCTCTTCTGCTCTGCTGGAGCTGGCTGCCAAAACAGAGTCGCAACGCTGACAATGGGAGGCCCCTCATATTTAATTACCTCCGGCTTCAGTCGGTGCTTTAGATAGACGTCCTCTGTGGTCCCTGCTGGGGCCGTGGATAACCTCGAAGAGCAAACACAGGGTAGTTAAAGTGATCTCCACTAAAATGTTTGGCGAGGGCTGGTGCTCTGTGCTGGTGGAGATGGCCCACTTCTGCCCCCTCCAGCATCGCCAGGTCTCTAGGGATGAGAGTTGGCCAACGTCGGCTCCAAGTGTTGTTTTTTCTTCTCTCCAATGATGGTCTTCACTTAATGCTTGCGGAGGACTTTTCCATGGGTCACGTGGAGGACTTTTCCATGGGTCACAGTGGAGGACTTTTCCATGGGTCACGGTTGCTTGCAGCATCTGCCCTGAAGACACTCCACCTGTCCACCCACCGCTCTACCAAATGCCTTTTGACTTCTCCCATCAGCCTTGCAGCTCCCACGCTGCTGAGCGCCCAGCTGTCTTTCCCTACCCCATAGAGATCTCCCTTTTCCCACATCAGCTGCCTGTAGGGCCTTGAAGATGTGTCATAGTCCTTTGCAGTTGTTGTTAGGAAAGGGGACGTAGTGCCACCAGCTACCACCATCCAAAGTACCTCCCTTCAGACCCACGGTGGAGGCTCACCAAAAAGAGAGGAAGAGGTGGATGCTGGTGGTTCTTGGCCACAACCTCAGTGCCATACTGCAGTGCCTCGCACACGACCGTGGCACAGCCGCTATCGAGGGGAGATCCAGGGAGGGACTGGTGGAAAATGGGGCTTCTGTGGGGTGGGTGGCAGTGCCAGACCCTTTTGCAGTGGGATTTTACTGCTTTAGGTGCTGGTGTAAACACACCAGGAACCTTCGTGATCCTTTGCTGGCACAAACCCCTCAGACAGGCTTGAAACGTTTGGCTGAGTACCTGTTTCTGTTGTTTTTCTGGCTGCCCTTGGGTTGGTGGGAATTAGTGGGTATTTCATAGATTTATTTTTTTTTGTTTGTTTGTTTCAATCTGTTTCACAGATTTCTGCTCCTTCCCCAAATCTCCTGCCTGCCTGCTCCATGGTGTGGGTACGCAGGCAGAGGGAAGCGCAGTTAAAAGCTCGGCTCATCTTCTGCGCAATTCCCCTCGCAGGACTTGGTTGGTTTAAGGCTTTTGAAAAGACAAACACGTCCTCCAGGGACAAAGAAATCCATCTTGTTTCGAAATGCTTCCGTGTTTATGGGTACAAATTCAAATAGCGAGCCCAGGTGAAGCTCACCGTTGGCTAATTTATTCTCTTGCTAAGGTGGTTTTTGGGTACACGCAGACTTCTTGTTCTTGATGAATAATGCTTAGTAGGTGTTAAAGCAGTATTTGTGTAAAGCTGGCTGAAGAAATGAGAGGCAAATTGCCTGCGATTGCTGGTTCCTAATCAACTCCCTCCCCTGTCCAAGCTCTTACCCTTCCTCTTCACCGAAGGATCTGAGGATGCTCCAGAAGGGAGGGAGATCCTGGTGATTTCATTTCCCAGGCTCTGTCGTTTTCCCCCTTGCCAGGAGACAGCCGTGAAGTGGGTGCCAGCCCCTTCCTAAAGCAATTTCTTAAGGGATGTGAGGCTCTGGTTTTGTTCTGCCAGGTAAAGTGCTCCCTTCCTTCTGATCTGTGACTTTTGGGAGGTGGCTCTGAGGCGGGGTGTGTAATCTCAGACTTTGGACTTTTTTTTTCTCTCCGTAATCCGAGGCTTAGATCCTTGATTCGGTGTGGATGATTCCCTCCTGCTCCCCTCTTGCCCCCAAATCCTTTCCCTTTGAAATAACACCTGCTCATATCCCTGTGTCTGTCGTGGGGAGGCAGAAAGATCTTCTCATCACGAGGAAACGCAGTCCTCTCCATCCCCCCTACCGCCACACATCCTCTTCCAAAATACTGCATAATGTCAGACTAAATCCTTATCAGAAATTTTAATGAGCAAAATAAAACCTGAAATCTGTGTGATTAAAATCAAATCTTCCCTCTTCTGCTCTGCTGGAGCTGGCTGCCAAAACAGAGTCGCAACGCTGACAATGGGAGGCCCCTCATATTTAATTACCTCCGGCTTCAGTCGGTGCTTTAGATAGACGTCCTCTGTGGTCCCTGCTGGGGCCGTGGATAACCTCGAAGAGCAAACACAGGGTAGTTAAAGTGATCTCCACTAAAATGTTTGGCGAGGGCTGGTGCTCTGTGCTGGTGGAGATGGCCCACTTCTGCCCCCTCCAGCATCGCCAGGTCTCTAGGGATGAGAGTTGGCCAACGTCGGCTCCAAGTGTTGTTTTTTCTTCTCTCCAATGATGGTCTTCACTTAATGCTTGTGGAGGACTTTTCCATGGGTCACGTGGAGGACTTTTCCATGGGTCACAGTGGAGGACTTTTCCATGGGTCACGGTTGCTTGCAGCATCTGCCCTGAAGACACTCCACCTGTCCACCCACCGCTCTACCAAATGCCTTTTGACTTCTCCCATCAGCCTTGCAGCTCCCACACTGCCAAGTGCCCAGCTGTCTTTCCCTACCCCATAGAGATCTCCCTTTTCCCACATCAGCTGCCTGTAGGGCCTTGAAGATGTGTCATAGTCCTTTGCAGTTGTTGTTAGGAAAGGGGACGTAGTGCCACCAGCTACCACCATCCAAAGTACCTCCCTTCAGACCCACGGTGGAGGCTCACCAAAAAGAGAGGAAGAGGTGGATGCTGGTGGTTCTTGGCCACAACCTCAGTGCCATTCCAGCTCCACACCCCCACTGTTGGCATGACAAGTCCCCCTTTCAGCTCCTTTCTTGAAAACGTGGTGTCCCTCAGCTCCACGGTGCCTTTCAGCTTCCTCTGGACACTCCTTGCAGCAGACTCCCAGTCGCAGGTCCACGCAGTGCTTCAGTGAATTAATTGACTTATCTCCCCTCTTACTTCCATTCCTGGATTAATTCCTTGGGTACCTTTCAAAATCACCATCTGACTTTCCCGAAGTCTCTTGAATTATGTCTTCACCCGTATCCTCCGTCATTTGTCTCCTTCCAAGAGGCTGTTTCATTTCATTTGTCCTTCGAAGGGAGCGGGAGCATATTTCATGAGCCGTAGAATTGAATCAAATAGAAGAGAGCAGGGAGCACTCACCTGAGCTCAGACCTTTCCCCATTAGAAAGAGAAAGAGATAATTAAGAGATACTCAGGAGGTGCAGCCAGCCCGTGTTTCTGGCAGGCATCTTCCCTGCCTGCTTTGCCCAGAATGCAGGATGCTTAAATTATCATAATTCAATGGCAATAATTCGGGAATCTAGATAGAAATAAGAGATAGAATGAATGCTGGGACGTGGAGAGCCTTGGTAGCAATGACCTTGCCACATCTTAAAACCCACTAAGCCGGGGTGACTCGGAGCTGGTGAGGCAATAATGAGGTGAAGATATGCAGATGGCCGTGTCCCCTTCGGTCCCTTGTGACATTGCTCACAAGCAGTTGGACAGGATGGCCCTTGTGACAGTGGGATATCGACTCCTCGTTGCTCTTCCCTTTCTCTCTCT
>NW_015090837.1:697893-734802 GCF_001431845.1 Calidris pugnax
CTTGGGGGGGGGGGGGGGGGGGAAGATAATAAAGGTAGTGGAAGGTGGGGGAGAAAAGAGAGGGGAGATCTAATAAATGAATTGCAACACCTGAGAGGAGGTGGCCCCGCGGTCACTCTGGGGTCTTGCTCAGGACTCCATGTGTGGAATGTAAATTGCCTTTTTTTCCCCCCTATGTCTGTGCCCCCCCACGATGCGCCGAGACAGGTTGGGTCTGGGTTCAAGCCTCGTCATTGATTTTTCACTTGGAACTGACTCCCTTAATGCGTACTGGGGGAGGGGGTGGAAGCAGCCGGGGGACCACCTGATGGATGGGGCCATGAAGAATGATGACAGGAGGCCCTTGCTCGGGGGGGTTACGGGGTAGGATTTGGGGACTGGAGGGTGCAGGGTGGGAAGGAGGGGTCCAGCGCCGGGCAGTTGTAGCTGGCACATCAAATGAAGCAGTTCCCATCCTGCTGCCCAAGATGAATTTTCTGCTCGGGCCCCCGAGAGGCGACTGCACTCAGGATGCACACTCGTTCCCAGCTACCGATTTCCATTAGAAGAAGTTAAAAATACATGAATGGTTTCCTTTGCCTTATTTTCTTTGTCTTCCGAGCACGGGAGTTGCAGCGCCTCGCACACGACCGTGGCGCAGCCACTATCAAGGAGGGGAGATCCAGGGAGGGACTGGTGGAAAATGGGGCTTCTGTGGGGTGGGTGGCAGTGCCAGACCCTTTTGCAGTGGGATTTTACTGCTTTAGGTGCTGGTGTAAACACACCAGGAACCTTCGTGATCCTTTGCTGGCACAAACCCCTCAGACAGGCTTGAAACGTTTGGCTGAGTACCTGTTTCTGTTGTTTTTCTGGCTGCCCTTGGGTTGGTGGGAATTAGTGGGTATTTCATAGATTTATTTTTTTTTGTTTGTTTGTTTCAATCTGTTTCACAGATTTCTGCTCCTTCCCCAAATCTCCTGCCTGCCTGCTCCATGGTGTGGGTACGCAGGCAGAGGGAAGCGCAGTTAAAAGCTCGGCTCATCTTCTGCGCAATTCCCCTCGCAGGACTTGGTTGGTTTAAGGCTTTTGAAAAGACAAACACGTCCTCCAGGGACAAAGAAATCCATCTTGTTTCGAAATGCTTCCGTGTTTATGGGTACAAATTCAAATAGCGAGCCCAGGTGAAGCTCACCGTTGGCTAATTTATTCTCTTGCTAAGGTGGTTTTTGGGTACACGCAGACTTCTTGTTCTTGATGAATAATGCTTAGTAGGTGTTAAAGCAGTATTTGTGTAAAGCTGGCTGAAGAAATGAGAGGCAAATTGCCTGCGATTGCTGGTTCCTAATCAACTCCCTCCCCTGTCCAAGCTCTTACCCTTCCTCTTCACCGAAGGATCTGAGGATGCTCCAGAAGGGAGGGAGATCCTGGTGATTTCATTTCCCAGGCTCTGTCGTTTTCCCCCTTGCCAGGAGACAGCCGTGAAGTGGGTGCCAGCCCCTTCCTAAAGCAATTTCTTAAGGGATGTGAGGCTCTGGTTTTGTTCTGCCAGGTAAAGTGCTCCCTTCCTTCTGATCTGTGACTTTTGGGAGGTGGCTCTGAGGTGGGGTGTGTAATCTCAGACTTTGGACTTTTTTTTTCTCTCCGTAATCCGAGGCTTAGATCCTTGATTCGGTGTGGATGATTCCCTCCTGCTCCCCTCTTGCCCCCAAATCCTTTCCCTTTGAAATAACACCTGCTCATATCCCTGTGTCTGTCGTGGGGAGGCAGAAAGATCTTCTCATCACGAGGAAACGCAGTCCTCTCCATCCCCCCTACCGCCACACATCCTCTTCCAAAATACTGCATAATGTCAGACTAAATCCTTATCAGAAATTTTAATGAGCAAAATAAAACCTGAAATCTGTGTGATTAAAATCAAATCTTCCCTCTTCTGCTCTGCTGGAGCTGGCTGCCAAAACAGAGTCGCAACGCTGACAATGGGAGGCCCCTCATATTTAATTACCTCCGGCTTCAGTCGGTGCTTTAGATAGACGTCCTCTGTGGTCCCTGCTGGGGCCGTGGATAACCTCGAAGAGCAAACACAGGGTAGTTAAAGTGATCTCCACTAAAATGTTTGGCGAGGGCTGGTGCTCTGTGCTGGTGGAGATGGCCCACTTCTGCCCCCTCCAGCATCGCCAGGTCTCTAGGGATGAGAGTTGGCCAACGTCGGCTCCAAGTGTTGTTTTTTCTTCTCTCCAATGATGGTCTTCACTTAATGCTTGTGGAGGACTTTTCCATGGGTCACGTGGAGGACTTTTCCATGGGTCACAGTGGAGGACTTTTCCATGGGTCACAGTGGAGGACTTTTCCATGGGTCACAGTGGAGGACTTTTCCATGGGTCACGGTTGCTTGCAGCATCTGCCCTGAAGACACTCCACCTGTCCACCCACCGCTCTACCAAATGCCTTTTGACTTCTCCCATCAGCCTTGCAGCTCCCACGCTGCTGAGCGCCCAGCTGTCTTTCCCTACCCCATAGAGATCTCCCTTTTCCCACATCAGCTGCCTGTAGGGCCTTGAAGATGTGTCATAGTCCTTTGCAGTTGTTGTTAGGAAAGGGGACGTAGTGCCACCAGCTACCACCATCCAAAGTACCTCCCTTCAGACCCACGGTGGAGGCTCACCAAAAAGAGAGGAAGAGGTGGATGCTGGTGGTTCTTGGCCACAACCTCAGTGCCATTCCAGCTCCACACCCCCACTGTTGGCATGACAAGTCCCCCTTTCAGCTCCTTTCTTGAAAACGTGGTGTCCCTCAGCTCCACGGTGCCTTTCAGCTTCCTCTGGACACTCCTTGCAGCAGACTCCCAGTCGCAGGTCCACGCAGTGCTTCAGTGAATTAATTGACTTATCTCCCCTCTTACTTCCATTCCTGGATTAATTCCTTGGGTACCTTTCAAAATCACCATCTGACTTTCCCGAAGTCTCTTGAATTATGTCTTCACCCGTATCCTCCGTCATTTGTCTCCTTCCAAGAGGCTGTTTCATTTCATTTGTCCTTCGAAGGGAGCGGGAGCATATTTCATGAGCCGTAGAATTGAATCAAATAGAAGAGAGCAGGGAGCACTCACCTGAGCTCAGACCTTTCCCCATTAGAAAGAGAAAGAGATAATTAAGAGATACTCAGGAGGTGCAGCCAGCCCGTGTTTCTGGCAGGCATCTTCCCTGCCTGCTTTGCCCAGAATGCAGGATGCTTAAATTATCATAATTCAATGGCAATAATTCGGGAATCTAGATAGAAATAAGAGATAGAATGACCTTTCAGCCCCTTTCTTGAAAATGTGGTGTCCCTCAGCTCCATGGTGCCTTTCAGCTTCCTCTGGACACTCCTTGCAGCAGACTCCCAGTCGCAGGTCCACGCAGTGCTTCAGTGAATTAATTGACTTATCTCCCCTCTTACTTCCATTCCTGGATTAATTCCTTGGGTACCTTTCAAAATCACCATCTGACTTTCCCGAAGTCTCTTGAATTATGTCTTCACCCGTATCCTCCGTCATTTGTCTCCTTCCAAGAGGCTGTTTCATTTCATTTGTCCTTCGAAGGGAGCGGGAGCATATTTCATGAGCCGTAGAATTGAATCAAATAGAAGAGAGCAGGGAGCACTCACCTGAGCTCAGACCTTTCCCCATTAGAAAGAGAAAGAGATAATTAAGAGATACTCAGGAGGTGCAGCCAGCCCGTGTTTCTGGCAGGCATCTTCCCTGCCTGCTTTGCCCAGAATGCAGGATGCTTAAATTATCATAATTCAATGGCAATAATTCGGGAATCTAGATAGAAATAAGAGATAGAATGAATGCTGGGACGTGGAGAACCTTGGTAGCAATGACCTTGCCACATCTTAAAACCCACTAAGCCGGGGTGACTCGGAGCTGGTGAGACAATAATGAGGTGAAGATATGCAGATGGCCGTGTCCCCTTCGGTCCCTTGTGACATTGCTCACAAGCAGTTGGACAGGATGGCCCTTGTGACAGTGGGATATCGACTCCTCGTTGCTCTTCCCTTTCTCTCTCTCTTTTTTTTTTTTTTTTTGGTAAATTGAGAGGCAGGAGTAATTATGCCGAGATTAGAGCGCTAATCATCGCTTGCAAATGGAGGGGGGGGGGGGGGAGCGTATTGAGAGGAAGTATGGATTGACTGACAGTGTGAGTCTGAGAGGAGCCACGCAACTGTCACCCTTCCAGCATACGTCTCCTTGACCTCGCCAATCGAACGGTGCTGGCGCGTGGGCAGCGACGGGTCAGAAATCTGTAAAAATCCCATCTTGATTAATGTCAGCACGGCCAGATACTCTCCTTTTCTCCATAACTAAGCGTTGAGCTTGCTGGGAGGAAAATACTTCGGGGGCTGGCGTGTGAGGCAGCTTTGTGTGCGCTTCACTTGATGTTCTCCTAGAAAGGCTGGGCTGGAATAAAGCATCTCCTCTCAGAAAAGCGTAGTCACACTGGGTAGGAGAGGAAGGCGTTGCAAAGACTGGCGTAGTACAGTCCTCTTGGCTTCCTGAGGGTTTTTTTTGCAGCAAACCTTTTTATCAGAAAAGAGCAGAGAGAAATGTCTCGTTGAAGTTGTTGTTGCCTTTTTGCTCTTTCCCAGAAGTAAAAGCCCTCTGGGGCTGGAAACGTAGATGTTCCCTGGAGGACTGGCAACTCTTGCCTCCTAATTTCATTTCGTTTGACAATAATAAAATATAAACCCACGATTAAATCCGTATTAATAGATGCAGTTGCACATAGTCATGGGGGCTGTTGAATTAAGGTCCGATCCTGCTCGGTCCCAGTTCTTCTTGACTGCAGTGGGGGCTTGAGGGTTTCTAGGCTCTCGTGGGGTACTCAGGATCTTGCAGGGTTGAGGCTTTTAATTTTGCAGATCATCAAAGGCAAACCAATCCATCAATTATCAACGCTTCAGCTTGCTGCTGAATAAATGAGAGTATTACCGTGTATCAATTAGTAGCATCGGATGCCCTGGAACGATAACAGAGGAGCCGGCTTGTGAGACGTGCCTGGCATCTGCCAGTGCTGGGATGGCAGTGGGTGTGGGGTTTGGTCTGTTGGGGGAGAGAAGATGATGCTGGAGAGTTTGACTCAAATGAGAAAGCCATTGAGGTGCTGGAGGGGGTCCAGAGAAGGGCAACGGAGCTGGAGGGGTCTGGAGGACAAGTCTTGTGAGGAGAGGCTGAGGGATCTGGGGGGGTTCAGCCTGGAGAAAAGGAGGCTGAGGGGAGACCTTCTCGCTCTCTCCAACTCCCTGAAAGGAGGGTGTAGCCAGGGAGGGTCAGTCTCTTCTCCCAAGTCCCAGGTGATGGGACAAGAGGAAATGGCCTCAAGTTGCCCCAGGGGAGGTTTAGGATGGATATTGGGAAAATTTTTTACACTGAAAGGGTTAAGAAACATGGGAATGGGCTGCCCAGGGGAGTGGTGGAGTCACCATCCCTGGAGGTGCTTAAAATCGGGGCAGACGTGGTGCTGAGGGACGTGGTTTAGTGGTGGTTTTTGTCAGTGTTAGGTTGGTGCCTGGACTCGATGACCTGAAAGGTCCCTTCCGACCTCGACAGTTTTTCTGATTCTGTGATTTATGGGAAAAAAAAGAAGGTGTAGATGCTCATAGCTTGGTCCAAACCCATCTCCTCTTCAGATGTTGTAGCCCGTGTGTACGGTAACTCGTTAGAGTGGTTGGCTGCTGAGAATCTAATTATGCTTGGAAGTGCTGAGAGATTTGGGATGCATTTTGTTATATTATTTCTTTAAGGGACCTGCTTCTGTGCTGTCAGATGAGTAGGCCGTTCAGCTCAAGGAGCAGCATTCCTGACCTCCTGCTCTGCACTCTTGTGCTCTTTTCTCCCCCCCCCCATCCTCTTTCCCAGCATTTTGGGGTGTGACATGAATAGGTTCATTGGAAATGCTGATCTGGATCCCCCCCAGTCGCTGCGGGAGCTCTTCCCAGTTTCCTGGGCACCCCTCGGGGAGCGGGGCACGCTGGCACGGCGCCGGGTCCTGTCCCCTGCGCCCCCGTCTCCGTGGGGGTTTGTCCTTCATCCCAATCGGGGCAGAGGTGGTGCTGAGGGACGTGGTTTAGTGGTGGTTTTTGTCAGTGTTAGGTTGGTGCCTGGACTCGATGACCTGAAAGGTCCCTTCCGACCTCGACAGTTTTTCTGATTCTGTGATTTATGGGAAAAAAAAGAAGGTGTAGATGCTCATAGCTTGGTCCAAACCCATCTCCTCTTCAGATGTTGTAGCCCGTGTGTACGGTAACTCGTTAGAGTGGTTGGCTGCTGAGAATCTAATTATGCTTGGAAGTGCTGAGAGATTTGGGATGCATTTTGTTATATTATTTCTTTAAGGGACCTGCTTCTGTGCTGTCAGATGAGTAGGCCGTTCAGCTCAAGGAGCAGCATTCCTGACCTCCTGCTCTGCACTCTTGTGCTCTTTTCTCCCCCCCCATCCTCTTTCCCATCGTTTTGGGGTGTGACATGAATAGGTTCATTGGAAATGCTGATCTGGATCCCCCCCAGTCGCTGCGGGAGCTCTTCCCAGTTTCCTGGGCACCCCTCGGGGAGCGGGGCACGCTGGCACGGCGCCGGGTCCTGTCCCCTGCGCCCCCGTCTCCGTGGGGGTTTGTCCTTCATCCCCCTCCCTTCGTCACCACCAGGCTCTCATTATGTCTTCAGATCCACGCGCTCTTTTCTCCCTTTATTTATTTATCATTATTATTATTCGGGGCATTGAGCAGAGCTTGGTGAATAGCGCATTTTTTCTGCTCATTTGCCGGCTGGCAAAATTCCTTTTAAATAAAAAAAAAAAAAAAAGAGAGAGGGGGAAAAAAAAAAAAAAAAAGCTCAGACTTTCCCCCTGCAAGCCCCACTGCTTTGTTTTGATTTCATGTATTTAAATGTATTCCCAAGGGGTTTAAATAAAACAGAAGGAAACTCTGTGACGGGCCTTTGAACCGAATGCTCTGCATGTTTTCGTGCTTCAGCATCTTTTGAAGTTGTTCGTTTCTTCCCCTTCCTTGGAAGAATCCAGCGGGTTCAATGTGGGAAATGTTTTGGGGTCACCCAAACCTTTGGGTTTGTTTTTTTTTTTTTTTTTTTTAGAGGAGGAAGTTGGATAGTTCAGGTTTCCTTTCCCTCTAGTTAAAAAAAAAAAATGGGTCTTGAAGCTTTTCGTGGGCTGGGAGTACCTTTTTGGGACATTTATGGTGACCTGGGGTGGCACAAGCTGGTCCTTCCTCCTCCATGTCCTCTCCTGGACTCGCTGCCTCGTGCAATAGCCTTAAACATTCCTGGCATGTTGTATATTTAAAGACCATTCATATAGCACTTCTCTTTAACAGCTACAGGAGGGCACCTGAGGGATTCGAGCTGATCTTTGTCACAAGTGTTTAGTGCTTGATACACATGTTTATTATGTATTTCAGCTGAATTAGAGTCAATGAGCTATCTACATAAATATAATGTGTGTGTGAACAAAACACACGTCCCCTCCCCAAATAGGCCATTTCCTGTGCAGGAGCTCTAGAGAGTCGCAGGGATTTCTGATTCTTACTCCTGTTGTAATTGGCATTAAAATATAATACTCTCCCTTCAAAGAGAGGCTCCCATACTGTGAAAATGCCTTTTCTGTCCAGGTGGGGGCCAAATAATAGCAAATTATAAGCATGGAAAATATTTAGAACAAAAAAAAAAAGAGAGAGAGGAAAGAGGACTCTGAATTATCAGAGCTGATCCATAGCTTGCAGTCTCGTATGATTTGTCTTTTGAATATACCATACGAACCAGCTATGAATAAAATCAGTCAATTTAACCCAAAATCAATGCTCTTTTGTAGAAGTGCTTAAAAATCTAAGTGGAAGGGAAAGCTTTGAAGCTGCCTATCCCTTGGTAAGCGCAGCACTTACCCGACGTTTGATTTGTAGCAGGAAGTCCCTTGGTCTCCCCGTGCCCGGCACAGCACCTTCATTAGAAAAGCTGATGAGTAATTAGCAAAATGTGTGGAAAATGACTAAATTAATTTTTTTTTAAAGGAAAACGATGTGGTGTTGGTTTTTTTTTTTTTTTTCTCTTTCTTCCTTTCCATGTTTGTCACACGTGGCTTCCACGAGCCCTGCTCCAACGAGGTTGCCTGCTGGCTCCCTGGGAGTCCTGAGTGGATCCAGGGAATTGTTGGGGACACGTGTCCCCCTGGCAAGGGCCAGGCACGTCTTGTAGGAAGCGCGGTGCTTCCTTTGTCTGCCCGGTGCCTCCAGGGAAAAGCCCGTTTGCTTCTCCACCTTGGGAGAGCTGCCAAGGCTGGCAGCCGGCTTCGCTTCTCAGCAGGTTGGCAGGCTTGGCATCTTCCTGAGGGATCCAGGCCAGCCAGGTTGGCTCTTGCCACCGGATTAAGAGTCTGCGGCGTGATAAAGACGTGCAAAGTGGTTCCCTCGTCTCCCTTTCCCAGGGATGCTGGCGGTCTCGTGGGTGTTGGGATAACTGCCCCGGTGGAGGTGGTGGAGGTGCTCTCCTAGAGTCAAGCCCTTGCCCCCTTGGCTCCGCTCGTTGGCTACTGCCGGTTTTATCCAATCCAAATTTGCTGCCTGGGCAAGATACTTAGTCCCTGTACAGCACAGATGGTTGAAACCCCATTGAATGAGATGTTTAGAAATGGCCGGGATGTTGCAGCCAAGGAATCAAGCCTTGACAGGTCGCCGTGGAGGTGCCTGGTGACCCCACGCTCTCTCTTTTGAGTCCAAGTCAAGAGCTCTGTGATTGAGCAGCTGTGATCTGGCAGGGCTGGGGGGATTAAAAGGCTGCTTGGGTCTGGCTGAAAGGATTTTGCCCCTTTTGCTGTCATATCTTGGCACCCCAGATGTGCAAACATGCTTTTTCCAAAGCACCCCTGAAGGAGATCCAGACCCTGCTGGGAGCTGAGGCTGAGGAGGCTGTGGGATGTGCCCAAGGTCTTGCTTGGGAGGCTGTGGCTGAGCAGGAGAGTGATCCCTCTGAGTCCCAGACCCCACTTCCACCAGTAACACCTCTTATCTTCCAACTTCACCCATTTACTTGGGATACTGAGGTGATCTAGGGGTTTGCATGGGAGAATTACATGGTTATGACTGGGCTGGGGGAGAAAGGGCCATTCCTGGAGCAGGTCCATGAGATGGTTTTGCTCTTTCTGGGGTGTCAGGTCTCCTGCAGACCCACATTTGGCAAATTGCTTTAATGGGGTAAAGTCTTGGGTGTCATCTGAGCAATCTGCAGTCTTGAGGAGGTGGGGATGGTGGTGGTGGTGGTCCTGATCTTGCAAGTCCTTAGGTATCAATTACTGAAGTGAGAGGTTTTGTTCTCTCTCTTTGTTTCGATCAATTGTTGATAAATAGCTCAGTGCTTGTGATGGATGTTGTGATCAGAAGTTTGAACTTACCCTGGGCCTGTCAAATTTGATGTATATCAGATGTCGGCACTAATTAATACAAATGCTTCGCAGCGCTCGAAGAAATCAACACCTTGGAAAAGCAAGAGTTTGACCAAAAAGGACCAACTTTTCTCTTTTGTCCTCAAAGACCTTGTGTTCATTTCAGTTATTTCTTGGGTGTTGCGATGGTTGTGGTGTCAAAATGCAGCGTGGTTTTGAACCAGTCAGTGTGGTTGAACCTCGTAGGCTGGTAGATCACAGAATCCCATGGCATTGGAAGGGACCTCTGGAGATCATCCAGTCCAACCCCCTGCCAGAGCAGGTCCACCCAGAGCAGGTCCCACAGGAACGTGTCCAGGTGGGGTTTGGATGTCTCCAGAGAAGGAGACTCCACCACCTCCCTGGGCAGCCTCTTCCAGGGCTCTGCCACCCTCACAGTGAAGAAGTTCCTCCTCATGTTTAGGTGGAACTTCTTACGTTCAAGTTTGTGCCCATTTCCTCTTGTCCTGTCACTGGGCACCACTGAAAAAAGCCTGGCCCCATCCTCCTGACACCCACCCTTGAAGTATTTATGGGCGTTGATCAGATCCCCCTTCCGCCTTCTCTTCTCCAGACCAAAAAGACCCAAGTCCCTCAGCCTCTCCTCGTAAGGGAGATGCACATTAAGAGAGATACTACATTAATGCCTAGAGACCCCAACCCAAGTCATGTCCTGCAGCGTAGGAAGACACAGTCTTTCTTCCAGAAAGCTTATTTCAAAATGAACACAGCTCTTGGAGGGGAGGAGGAGAAAGAAGAGCGTGCCATGGCTTGCAGAAGGGTTTGCAGCTGGTCGCTGGCGTGGCCATGAGTACAACCTGATCTCCAGTGGCTCTGCCTTCCCTGTATCTGCTGCTTTCCTTTCCCAAGCTGGCACTTCGAGCAGGTTAATAACAGAAATTAAACAAAACCAAAAGCGACTCTGGCTAAATCCCTGGAGGTGTTCAAAAGACGGGTTGATGTAGTGCTGGGAGGTATGGTTTGGTGATGATGCTCCTTGTTTGTTGTGTGGGTGTCTATTTTTGTCAGTGAGGTTGACGGTTGGACAAGATGATCTTTAAGGTCCCTTCCAACCTAGAAGATTCTGTGATTCTGTGAAATAAACCCATTTTTTGCGGCGTAGCCTATGTATAGCTAGAGGAGCAAAGGCAGCCCTTCAGTCGGAGGGACGTGGGGAGGTTAATATGTGTGCAGCTGGTTTGGCCAATTAATTTCCATGACCATTAAACTCCAGTTGGCCAAGCCTTGCGCACACATCGCAGTTGAGACGTCTTGGATGGCGGGGAGCTGGAAGCTTGGTCTTTCCCCCCACTTGAGAGTCAGTAAGATGTTGCTGGTGAAAGGTGCTGGAGAGATAAAACACGGCGGGGGTTTTTTTAATCTTTGTTGTTGTTTTTTACGTTTTAATTGGCTGGCAGCTCTCATCGTTTCCCCCCACCACCAGCACCACCATCCAGCCCGCGTTCGGTTCGCTGTGTAATTCCGCACACAATACGCGCACGCTGAGGTGTGGTTTCAAGGTCTTAGCGTGTTTAGCAAATATTTCAGCCCAAACGATCTGTTCAGCTGTTACATTGATTGCCAAGATTACAGCGCGACAACAAACATTATTTGGGGGGGGTGGGGGGATGTGGGGATCGGAGACGAAATTACAGCCCACTCTCTCTCTCCGGCGTCTGCGGCGAGGAGCAGATGCACCGTTAATTCTTTTTTTCTTTTTTTTTCTGTTTTTTGTGCTGCAATGTCCATTACCCGGCGCTACGGCATTAGCATCCCCGCCAGCCGTGCCTGACGGCGGGAGGCTGTAAACCCCGTGCCGTGCCATGCCAGGGCGTTTGATTGGGGTGTTTTGTTTTTTTTTTGTGTGTTTTTTTGACTACCGAAGGGCCGCCGGCGCGGTGGAAGCCAAGGCAGGACAGGTGGTAGAGGTTGGCAGAGTCGGGGCGAACGGCTGGGATGCACAAAGTCAGGCTGGAAGCGGCCGCAGACCAGTGTGGGATGGTGGCACCACTGGCCAACCCTGCAGGTTGGGTTGGTTTTTTTGTTTTTTTTTTCTTTCCATGAGAGTAGCTGGGCTTGGACAGATGGAACAACCGCCTGATGATAAACCTGATTATTTTGGAAGGAGTAGTGGTGGGCAAATGGGGTGTCCTCTCTTGGTAAGCTGGCCTAGGGACCCTTCTGGACCCGATGGTGGGGCACAGTTGTGTTGCTTTGGGTCTCAAACTTCTGCTTGAACCCAAATCCATCGGCTTACAGATGGCGTGTGGCTCTGAAGCTGGTGCAGCAGAGGGTGGAGGAGTTGGGCTTTGGCTCCATCCCTGCAGGATGTTTGAACGCTGCTGCTGCAGGCGGTCTGACCTTGAGAGCTGAGCTGGCTACCAAAGGCAGTGAGAACCTGGCCACCGTGAGCTGGCCTGCCTCAGTTTCCCCTGTCTCTAGTGTCCTAGGGGGGGCTCTACGTGATGGTAGCACATTGTGATGGGTGTTGCTAGGGTGTTGTGAGGGGTGATGCTGGTGTGTTGTGATGCGTGGTACCAGGGCATTGTGACGTGCTGACATCCCAGGTTCCTCCTTGCCATCTCCAAGGGCAAGGAGAAGACAGCCCCGTGTGCCCCCTCGGGTGGAGCGGCAGCAGGACGTGCCAGGTGAGGAGGAGGAGGAGGAGGATGACTTCCTTGAGGGGAAAAGAAGTCTGACTCCTTTGCCGTCCTTCCCGACGGCTCTCCCTGTGGTGCCTTCCCTAAATATATGCTTTTCACCTCTCATATAGAAAGAGTAAAATATCTGCTCTAACACATGGAGCTGCCGCGCACGGAATGAGGTCACCGCGCTTGATCTTGTTATGAACTTCTTTAATTTATTTTTTTTCTTATGGTTGGAATTATCAACTGTGTAGTGGCCATGGAGGAGGTAAGAGGAATATTCAGCCTCGTTGCACGTTACTGCCTTGGAGTTTGGAGCAGGGGGGGCTTTGCAGCCCCGAGGACAAGGTTGGTTGGGGTTTCTCTGACCTTGAACGTGCTGCTCCCATCCTGCCCGATGCCCTCGTCAGGTTTCTGGCAGAGAGGAGCAGCCGGGCTGGAAAAGTTAATTCAAGGAGTTTCCTGCTTCTTGTCCTCATGCAGGCAAGGGGGGGGAGGTCACCCTTGTTATTAAAGTTACATTTATTGATAGCTCTTCAGGAGTCTGTATAGAGTTAATAAGGGGTTAGCAGATGTTGGAAACATATTGCAGATATTAGTAGTAGATTGGTATAAATCCATCAGTAGATGATGCTCCTGGTGGCCACGTGCCACGGCTATAAACTGAGCACTGACTCATTGGCCAAGTATTCGGCAATCCATGAACTATTTGCCTCTATTACACCTTCTTTAACTCCCTGTTGACCAGCTGAGAGTCCTTCTCCGGGAAGGTTGGACTGAAATAACACGAAGTCCAAAAAAATTCTCCCAACGCCTCTACCCAAATTCTTGGGTAGTGTTTAGTGTGAGGAAGAGGAGGCTGAGGGGAGACCTCATCACTCTCTACAACTACGTGAAAGGACTCTGTAGAGAGGTTGGTGCTGGTCTCTTCTCACAGGTAATTACAGAACGAGAGGGAATGGCTTCAAGCTCCAACAGGGTAGGTTTAGATTGAACATTAGGAAGGAATTTTTCACCGAAAGAGTGGTCGGGCATTGGAACAGGCTGCCCAGGGAGGGGGTGGAGTCACCATCCCTGGATGTGTTTAAGGCCCGTTGAGATGCAGTGCTAAGGGACATGGTGTAGGGGAGGACTTTGTAGAGTAGGGGAGATGGTTGGACTCGATGATCCCAAGGGTCTCTTCCAACCTAGACGAGTCTATGATCCTATGATTTGTAAATCTGATTTGTGCCTTTGCCTTGGAACCCGCTCGGAGCTCCCTCCTCAGCCCGTCTCTCCCGTTTATTAAAGCATCTTTGTGATAGAGGCGCAAAAAGGAGGTGATCAAAGGGAAGGAGGAGGATGGAGCGAGATCAAATATCCGATTTCTGAATGTTTTCCGCTAAAGTGACAGCGAGGGAGCGGGAGCGAACGGCGTGCCCAATATCGCCGCTTTTCCACCGCTTTCTCTTCCAAATGTCACCCCGTAAAAATAAAAACTGGAGGGAAAGGGAAGAGCCAGGCAGCGCGAGGGACACATCAGAGCTTTGTGTCTTGCTAAATGACACGCGTCGAATGCCGGAGCGGCCCCGGTGCCTTTTATAGGAGCTGCTCCTGTTAATGAGTACCCAGCCTTCCCTGCCTGCCGGGGAATGTCAGCTCTAAAATACAGCAAAGCCTGTCTCAGGCAGCCGCTCCAGGGAGCCACAAATACGGGTTGCTGCCAGAGATGGCTCAGAATTGCTCTCCACGGCCCCCGTCTTCTGCCGTGACCAAGGAGAGCTCGTCTGCCTTGTGCCAAGTGGGGGAAGATGACAAAAGTGGTCTGGAGCCAGCTCCTGGCTGGTGATGTGCACCGTGACAGAGTCCTTCACTCATCCAGGGAGGTATTTCTGCCTTTCTCCAATTGCCTCTGGCTCTTTGGTGGTCCTCTTCCTCCACTCTGGCTGGAGGTCGGCGTAGGGGTGTCCCTCACTGGTTTTCTTCTGCATCAGGGAAGGTCTTTATGCGTTTGAACACCTCAGTTTAGCCTTGCTTTGGGGTTTGCAGCAGGGTGGGAAGCCAAGGAAAAACTGGTGTAAAATTATTACGTGGGTGGCTCATGAACGTCTCAACCTCACACCGACGTTTCCGATTTTCTTTAGTTCCTGCCTCCTGGTGTCCAGCTCTAAAATTTCTGCTTCATTGTCATGCAATTTCTGCATTCATTGTCATTTCAGGGGAGGTTCAGGCTGGATATTAGGAAAAAATTTTTCACTGAAAGGGTTCTCAGCCATTGGAATGGGCTGCCCAGGGAGGTGGTTGAGGCCCCATCCCTGGAGGTGTTCAAAAGACGGGTTGATGTAGTGCTGGGAGGTCTGGTTTAGTGATGATGCTCCTTGTTTGTTGTGTGGGTGTCTATTTTTGTCAGTGAGGTTGACGGTTGGACAAGATGATCTTTAAGGTCCCTTCCAACCTAGAAGATTCTGTGATTCTGTGATTCCTACCTTTGATTGATCTGGAGATGAGGTGATGTCACCCACGTGGTCCCATAACTTCCCAGGGCTAGTCTGGAGCCCACACTGCGGCTTGCTGGTGACTGTGGGCTCTTGTGGGACTTTGAGCAACCTGCTCTAGTGGGAGGTGTCCCTGCCCATGGCAGCGGTGTTGGAAGTAGGTGATCTTTGAGGTCCCTTCCAACCCAAATCGTTCTATGACTCTAAGATTATCTGCGGTGTGGCCAGCTGGAGGTCAGCGTAGGGGTGTCCCTCACTGCATCGGGGAAGGTCTTTATGCATTTGAACACCTCGGTTTAGCCTTGCTTTGGGGTTTGCAACAGGGTGGGAAGCCAGGGAAAAACTGCTGTAAAATTATTACGTGGGTGGCACATCTCAACCTCACACTGACATTTCCGATTTTCTTTAGTTCCTACCTCCTGGTGTCCAGCTAAAATTTCTGCTTCATTGTCGTTCCTACCTTTGATTGATCTGGAGATGAGGTGATGTCACCCACGTGGTCCCATAACTTCCCAGGGCTAGTCTGGAGCCCACACTGCAGCTTGCTGGTGACTGTGGGCTCTCGTGGGACTTTAAGCAACCTGGTCTAGTGGGAAGTGTCCCTGCCCATGGCAGTGGTGTTGGAAGTAGTTGATCTTTAAGGTCCCTTCCAACCCAAATCATTCTATGACTCCATGATTATCTGCAGTGTGGCCGGTTGGGATTTGTTTGGAAAATTACTTGTGATGACTCTAAGATTATCTGCGGTGTGGCCGGTTGGGATTTCTTTGGAAAATTACTTCTGAATGTTGCTTGCAGCTTATGGGAAGTGTGATGAGTTGCATGTCAGCTCCTCTCCTTCCCACCTCGTGGAGGCATGATTATCTGCAGTGTGGCCGGTTGGGATTTGTTTGGAAAATTACTTGTGATGATGAGTTTCTTGCAGCTTATGGGAAGTGTGATGGGTTGCAGGTCAGCTCCTCTCCTTCCCACCTCGTGGAGGTAGAGGAAGGCAGCAGAGAAGAAGGTGCAAGCTTGCTGGTGACTGTGGGCTCTCGTGGGACTTTAAGCAACCTGGTCTAGTGGGAAGTGTCCCTGCCCATGGCAGTGGTGTTGGAAGTAGTTGATCTTTAAGGGCTTGCTGGTGACTGTGGGCTCTTGTGGGACTTTGAGCAACCTGCTCTAGTGGGAGGTGTCCCTGCCCATGGCAGCGGTGTTGGAAGTAGGTGATCTTTGAGGTCCCTTCCAACCCAAATCGTTCTATGACTCTAAGATTATCTGCGGTGTGGCCGGTTGGGATTTCTTTGGAAAATTACTTCTGAATGTTGCTTGCAGCTTATGGGAAGTGTGATGAGTTGCATGTCAGCTCCTCTCCTTCCCACCTCGTGGAGGTAGAGGAAGGCAGCAGAGAAGAAGGTGCACGGAGAAGTCCATGGTGGGCTTAAACTCAGTTTCCAGGCGAGAAACATCTTCATTTCACAGCTATTTTGGTCATCTTGCTTGGGGGTTTTAGAGCCTTTTGCACCTTGGGGATGCGTTCTCCTGGACCTTGCACCTTCCTGCAGGACTTTGGGGGTCCCAGCAGAGGAGAAGACGTAGGGGAGCGCCCATACGTGGTGTTCAGTAATGTCTCCTGGTGGGATGGCACGGGCTGGGGAGTTTTTTCTGGGGAGAAAAGTCTGGAAAGTGGCTGTGGACCCCCAGCACTTGTAAAACAGAGGAGGAGAGTTTGCCAAGTGTTTCCCTTCCTTCATCCAGCGGGAGGTGAGGTCTCCTCTGGCCTGGCTGCTGGTCCCTCTGCGGTTCTGCTGAGTGATGGAGGCAGCGTGGGGGAGCGTGGGTGGGTGTAATGTGGCCCGTTACCATAGCATCTGAGTGCTTCTGCAACGCTGATGTCGCGGCAAAATGGGTTGGCATTATTATTGCCATTAGAGAGATGGGAAACTGAGGTGTGGGGGACTCAGGAACCGACCTGGGCTTTGTGATACGCTCCCTATTTTGGGAACACGGACCCCAGGTGGCTCTGAAGGAGGAGTTTGGGAGAGCTGGGTGTCAGTGGGGAACAGAAAACCCCAGGGAGACGCTTTTCCCATCTGAAAGACTCGCCGTCGTTCAAAAAGGAACTATTTCAGAAATATTGTTAATGGTTGCACTCGTTGGTAATAATCGCAATGGCTTTTTGAGCCGCGTTGTGCCCCTCTTGCGTTTACTTTCATTTGTTTGTTTATTTATTTTGATAATCCCCACTTCACAGAAGGGATCTGCAGCTGGGAATTAGTGGCCTGTCAAGGCAATTTCTCACCCTCTTCACCCGGGGCAGCTGGTTAGTTTACATTCAGGATACTTTAGAAAAGAATTGTCTGGAGCCCATAATTCATTTATTACTCACTTCAAAACACTCGTGTGTGACTTCGCCTCTTTTGAGTTTTCCTGAGTCTTAAGCAGTTGACATTTGCTGGAATTATTTTGTCCTTAATTACCTCTATTTCTGATGAAAGAGAATTAAGGCGTAATCAACATCCCCGAAGTATCTGGAGTCAGACAATTGCAGAATGGGTTCATTCTCAGCAATACTATATATCATGAGGACAGCTTTTTTTTTAAATCTACTTGGTTTTTTTTATTGTTTATTTATACAGAGCTCATTGTGTGTTTTACTTTAGCATTTTGTATATATTCCATCTCTTTCTCTACTACTGGTGTCTGGAAGGAGCAGGGATGTTTGTATTGAATTTCATGCTCACTTATACCCTGGCGTAGTTTTTGCTCGAGAGTTCTGACATAGCTTTAAGAACCATGGCTGGTTAAATATTGTGTTTCCAATTTTAGTTGGGTTTCCTTATTATTATTTTGAGCCATTCCCAGCCACCGTAGCGTGCCGCCAGCTTATTGCACAGGCGCTATTTAAAATACCCGTGTCTTGTTAAAAATAATAAAGGTTTAAAGTGTTATTCTCTCTCGGAGTGTCTTTTAGCTGGTAATGACCTTTCTGCTTCTGCAGGTGAAGGAAAAGAGGTGGTTGTGCTTTATTACTGGAGGAGCCTAACGAGGCTGCGTTGGCCAATATCAAATTGCTGGCGAGCTGTTTGACCTCCTATTTGCTTCTAATTTCTGTGAGCTGATGCTAAATCAACCTGTCATTTGGTATCTCGCCTTTTGTCACCGTCACCCAAAGATTTGGTGCTTCTGAGCGGGAGAGAGGAACCGAGGGAAACTCCTTAAGAGCATATTAGAGTTTGCGAAGTGTGTAGGTAGTTGTTTGGGGATATAAATGGGACAAATTACGGAGTGAGGGCTGTGGGGAGAGGAGATGCTGGTGCCTCGCCTGGAGAAATGTAGGGAGCAGGAAGGGAAAACACGGCCTTTAAAAGCCAGATTTCGTAGGTAGTTGTTTGGGGATATAAATGGGACAAATTACGGAGTGAGGGCTGTGGGGAGAGGAGATGCTGGTGCCTCGCCTGGAGAAATGTAGGGAGCAGGAAGGGAAAACACGGCCTTTAAAAGCCAGATTTCACCTGGTGGGATTCCACATTTATTCTTACTCGGTGGTTTCAGCGCCGATTACGCGGGTTTACAAGATTTATTCTTCTCCCTAACTGCTGGGGCTGCAAAATCAAGCTGCATTCACCCGGCTTCTTAGCTCATCACTAATAATAAAGATCCTTCAATGGGACTCGAGCTGACAGTTGTGCTGAGGACAGTCGTTGCGGGAGCCGGCGCCAAGAGCGAGAAGACGTTATTGTTTGGCATGAACCATTGTACCCACGTAACACCGCTCCTTCAGAGGCTCTTAAAACGCTGCTCAGTTGTTAAAGATTCTCAATATCTCTGTCAGGGAGCTGGCATTCAAGATTTCCTGCTGCGGGGGAAACAGAGGCAAGGGGGGGGATGAAAAGGGAGATGGAAAATGGAGATCCTCCAAATTCTGCATCGGAAACATGGTCTGTAGGAGATACGGTCCATAACTCTGGTGTGGGAAGCGTCTCAATTCCCCTCTTTTGGACAATTGCTGCAGAAATGTTAGTTGTATAAGCACTTGTGGGCTATGGTGGATGGGTGCTGTGACGGGAGCTGGGTGGAGATGGCTTTTTTCGTGGTGGCCAAGTGGTGTGTTGTGGTGTGTCTGTTGTTCTCTAGCTGCTGGAAACCAGCCTTTGGCCGTCAAGGAGTTTTTTTCTGAGCATTTAAAAACGCCTAATATTCTGCACTTGCAAAATAGTGGGCAAAAGGCATTGAATGGAAAACTCACTCCATTATATTTATTGATATATATATCTATATATTATATATATAGATATATAAAACCACTGCAGAAGGCAGAGCCATAACCTTTTAGTAGGTGTTTATGGTTGGGTTCTGCTGTATTGTTGTTCCTTTTTCTGGGGAGCATTTTGCAGACACGGTTGTCCGAGCAAGTTATTCTTGCATAAACAACCCAGGGACCAGCTTGGTTCATCTCTTGGTTCATGGTCATGTGGCTGGGCTTTGGGGAAGCTGCTCATTCAGGGTTGCTCACGATGGGTTTGCCTGAGTCTTGCTTGGGTGGGAGAAGAGGAGCTCCTTTGGAGGGCAAGTTCTGCTTGTTTTGCAGCATCGAGAGAAAGGGACCAAGAAAAGACAGAGTTGCAATAAGAGATAGGGCTGGGAAGGAAAATTCCTGACCTCCCCTGTTGTGGAGATGACCCAGGTATAAAATTGCCTCCGTATTTAAGTCCGAGGGAGAATTGCTTTCCAGGGATGAGGGCCACCCCCTGGCCAGCCCCTACTGAAGTGCTGCCGTGTCCCTTAATTGGGCTGTTAAAGCGTGAGGGAGCAAAAATGTGGTAATGACCTTCCTTGAAACAAAGCTGGAGAGAAGAGGGGAAGATGTGGAAGTGTTTTAGCAATCTGTGACCCGGTGCTTAGCGCCGGGCTCTTGGCTGTGGGGAAGATGAGGGTGATATCTGTCTCCAAAGAGATAGCAGCGTTGTGGAAACACAGCCGAGTAAATCACCGCTCCCCAAGCAGAGCCAGCCCTTATAAATCAACAATAATATCTCAGCCCTCGCTGAGTGCACGTCTGAGACACTGTACACAGCTCCAGTCACCGTGTTACAGAGAAGGAAATTACAGAATAAGAGAAGGTGAGAATTAGGGCAACGGGACCAGAGCTCTGTGAATATCGGGTATTTTTTTTTTTTCGTGGCACTTCTGAACAATTGGGGTCAGATTGTTTTTGATTTTTCCTATAAAATCAAAGTAACACCCGAAATGAAATATCAGACAGTGGAAAGAAAACCCTAAAATGTTTTGAAAAACATCACGCCCTTCTCCAGACATGGTTTTTATTTTTCTGGAAGCCAAAAATACATTCAAGAAGATTGGCATGAATTCCCTTAGACATTCAGCAGAGGAAGGTGTGAATTTCTGGTGGAGCCAATTCTCATTTTCTTGGACTCCAAAATAGATTGGAAAAAAGGTGATGGGTGGAGAATCAAAGGGACCTAAGCCTCCTCCTCTGTGCAAGATGAGAAGAGAGGGAGCAGAGCTGCTGGATGCTGTGGCAGAGGAGAGTAGGGCTGGTGAGAGCAGTGCCTTCAGAAGAAGAGCTTGTTTGGGCTGTAAGGACAAGGCAAGGGGAAGGAGAACATTAGAAGCTATTTTGAGTTGTTGTACCCGAATGATACGCACTTAGATGGTCATGACTTAAGTAAGATGAGTGTTCCTGAGGAAGGCTGGCTTGCCTCTGGGGTTTTGGCTGGAGGAGAATGATCACAGAATCACAGAATCTTTGGGGTTGGAAGGGACCTCTGGAGATCATCTCATCCAACGCCCTGCCAAGGCAGGGTCACCCAGAGCAGGTGGCACAGGAACCCGTCCAGGAGGGTTTGGAATATCTCCAGAGAAGGACACTACACACCCTCTCTGGCCCTCCTGTCCCAGAGCTCTGCCACTCTCACAGGAAAGAATTTTTTCCTCATGTTCAGGTGGAATCTCCCATCTTCCAGTTTGTACCCGTTGCCCCTTGTCCTGAGGAATCTCCCGTGTTCCAGTTTGTGCCCGTTGCCCCTTGTCCTGTCACTGGGCACCACTGGAAAGAATCTGGACTCATCCTCTTGCCACCCACCCTTTAGATATTGCTCAGCGTTGATGAGGTCCCCTCTCAGTCTTGTCTTCTCCAGATGAAGAGAAGTCTCTTCTCCAGGCCCTAAGTCTCTCAGCCTTTCCTCAGCAGAAGAGATGCTCCATTGCCTTGATCATCTTTGTAGCCTCTACCGCCTTGATCACCTTTGTAGCCTCTACTGGACTCCCTTCTGGAACTGGAGAGCCCAGGACTGGACTCTACTGGACTCCCTTCCGCAACTGGAGAGCCCAGGACTGGACCCCAGTGCTCCAGATGTGGCCTCACCAGGGCAGAGCAGATGGGGAGAATGACCTCCCTCCACCTGAGAGGCCATAATTCCCTTGGCCCTATTTCCCTTGGATGGCAGTGGCAGCAAAACCCAAACCCCACAGGTCTTGGATGTGCCGCTTTCATCGTCTCTTAACGGCGAAGGTGGGAAGCGCAATATTGCTGAGCGATACGTTCATAATAAGGCTCCTTTATTAATGCTCCGTAATGACCTTGCCGGGGCACAGTTGAGTGCCTTGTCATCCGTCCTCAGCTTATTAGAGGCGTCGGCGGGATCCGGCGTTGCCCGACTGCGAGTGACTCTTTTATCTCAGCTGCCATCAATATCGCGCGCGGCAATCGCGGAGTCATGATGGGCTTGTTCCCAAGGGCCTTGGATACGTCTCAAACCCTCTTCGTGACTTGCTATTTTAAGAGTCGCATTTATAAGGGGGGGGGGAAAAATAGACAGTCGCAGTCGACCAACGGTGAAGCAGATGGGAAGAATGACCTCCCTCCTCCTGAGAGGCCATGATTCCCCTGGCCCTATTTCCCTTGGATGGCAGTGGCAGCAAAACCCAGACCCTACAGGTCTTGGATGTGCCGCTTTCATCGTCTCTTAACGGCGAAGGTGGGAAGCGCAATATTGCTGAGCGATACGTTCATAATAAGGCTCCTTTATTAATGCTCCGTAATGACCTTGCCGGGGCACAGTTGAG
The DNA here is from genome assembly GCF_001431845.1 of Calidris pugnax. NCBI lineage: Eukaryota > Metazoa > Chordata > Aves > Charadriiformes > Scolopacidae > Calidris > Calidris pugnax. The sequence goes on from NW_015090837.1 coordinate 719,521, forward strand.
TGCCTTGTCATCCGTCCTCAGCTTATTAGAGGCGTCGGCGGGATCCGGCGTTGCCCGACTGCGAGTGACTCTTTTATCTCAGCTGCCATCAATATCGCGCGCGGCAATCGCGGAGTCATGATGGGCTTGTTCCCAAGGGCCTTGGATACGTCTCAAACCCTCTTCGTGACTTGCTATTTTAAGAGTCGCATTTATAAGGGGGGGGGGGAAAATAGACAGTCGCAGTCGACCAACGGTGTCTTTCCTATCAACAGCAGAGATAAAATACCCTTTTTCTCCTTCCTTCTGCTGGTGCCAGGCGAGGCAAGAAATCCTGTTGATTCATGGGCTTGGGGTGGCCATTGTCTCCGAAGCCTACTAATCACCGGCATTAACGGAGCCAACTGGAGAAGTGGGTCAGGGCTCGGCCTGAGTTAGAAGGAGGGGGTGTCACCGGGAAGAAAAACGAGTGGAAAGCTCAGAGATGATGTCGGAGAGGGGGGGATTTCTGCAGTCAGAGGCTGGGAGAGAGCTGAGAGGAGCGAAGCTCTGGTATCTCCGCGGCAGATACGAGCAAACACCTTGTGCCGTTGTAAATGGGCGAAATTGAATTGCTTGTAAATTTAAAAAGATAGCGTGTTTCTATCAATAACGGGAGGCTTAAATAATAGACTTTGGTCTGACTACCAATCTCCTTTCCCCGTTTAGGGAGAAAGTCTCCACGCGGCAGCTTGTAGCTCTATCTATCACGCGCCTTATCAGGGGGTGTACTACAAGTTCTCCTACCCAAGTCATCATCTTTTTCTTTGTCTCTTCATCCTCTTCTGTACTTGAGCGCGTGGTTTCTCTCATGCTGCCTGCGGGCGGGCAACGTGATGGCTCAGCCCAAACCATTGCTCGGATTCCGCCGTTGGAAAGGAGCTGGAAGCAAAGTGTTTGTGAATGGTGTCCATCCTGTGTGCATCCCAGCGTGGTTATGGGAATTTTGGGGGTCTAGAAAGAGCCAAATCCTTCTCTTTTTGGGCACTCCTGTGTTTGGTAGCGTCCCCAAGCGTTTCACCTGGCTGAGTGTTGGCTTTCCCCATCTCTTCTGGGGATGGCAGGTTGGACTCGGGACCGGTGCGGTGCAGGAGACCCATATGGTGGGACCTTGGTCGTGCCCTTGGAAACTGGGGGACGCCAAGTTGGGAGCTCCCCCGTTGCCTCCTCAGCTGAATTAAACATTTATCGGTTTGTGCCCCGCTGCCACCCTGTTAAAAGAAGCAGGGATTGGGAATTAGTGCGGCACAGTGGAAGGGACAGGCAAAACAAGTCCGAGGCTCCGAACAACAAATTATTCTTGAATCAAACATCTCATTAATGGCTGCAGTGTCGCCACTCTGCTTTGCATAATTAAGTTTCATGGGGCGTTACAATTAACAGTTGTGCCGCAACGTAGGTAGGAACAATCTCCCGTTTATTTACCCTGGCTGTATCTGAAAGTGCTGTGTGGTGAATAAGATGCATTTACAAGTAGATTAGGGTGCATTCTGGGTCATAAATTGAGTAAGGCTGTAATTGCTTTCCAACAAAGGAGAGCTGCAAATAAGACAGGCCGCCTCTCTCTTTTTTTTTTTCTTTCCCTTTTCCCCTCCCAAACCCCCTTTTTTCCTGTTGATGTGTGTCTGAAAATCCTCATTCCCAGCTAAATAACACAGTTACGGCATTGAAAACCTTGTAGAAGCTTTTTCAAGTTGACAGCTCCTACTCTGTAATATTTCAAGGCATATTTTCCCCCTTCGTCGTCGTCGTCATCTTCTTCCTTCTTGAGACTCCACTGCAGAGACTTGTTTTAAAACCCGCATATTGTGGCTTTGTGTGTTATCAGTCAAATATCCGCGTGTGCATCCATGATGGGGAGGAGGGAGAGGGGAGATGCTTGGGTTTCAGGCACTTGGAATTAACTGGGAAAGAAGCCAAAATGTCATTAGAAGCACTCGGATACGGCAGAATGCAAACCACCTCCAGTCTATATTCAGATACGAAGGCAGGCCCAGGAATTAAACATTTATCGAGGCGGGGGGATTAAAGCCTGACCACAAATACTCCTCTTGGTGAAGGGCTTTCCCTGGGAGGAAGGGAGGATCTGGAGAGTTCGCAATGCCTCTTGCGCGCTGTTGAGGAGCAAGAGAAGCTCTCGCCGCCTGGAAACTCTCTAGGCCAAATGAGCTTTTCTTGCTTCAAATATTTCTTAATCGTAGTTTCTTATAGGATTATGAAGAGGCTGGTGGAGAATGTTAAAAAAAAAAAAAAATAGGGTTTTTTTCAGCCTCATGAGTATTTCTCGGGTGGCTGGTAAGACTTGGAGCCGGAGTAGCTCAAAAGGGAGAGAAAGATTCAGCTTCTCCTCCTTGTTATGCACTTAAGGAAAAGCTGCCATTTCCTGCTAAAAACCCATTTGTCTTGCAAATTTCTATAATGAGCAGATTTTGGAATAAATACCATGTAATCTGCAGTGACAGTTCTCTCATTTCTTTTTTATTAGTTCAATCTTCTCAGCATCTGAAACACGTAGCAGTGGAGTCTCAGAAGAGGTTCAGGCAGCTCTGTGGGAGTTTTTTTAACACCTTGGCACACAGCTCTGCCAATCGCTCTCCCATCGCATCCCTCCCCTCCCCTCTCCCTTACCTTCCATTTATTTATTCAATTGTAGGTTTTAGCAGCATCTGTCCGTAGCCCCAGGCACCCTTTAAGTAATTTAGAGTACACACAGTCGTGCATTAGCGAGACGTGCCCCGTCACGTCATCCTCAATCCCTACAACAGCCTGTGGAGCTACAGCTGATGGGTCCAGCCAACCATCTCGCTTGGTTTTCCATGTTCCCAGATGCCTGGGTCAAAAATGGAAGGGCTTCCCGTGTATCCCAAAGGGATATCTTAATATTTATCCTGCCTACGAGGCAGATTTTTTGATGGGGCTTGGCAAGGGTGGGATTTCTCTTTGTCCTAGAGAAGGTCAAGCTGGTCTTTCTGAAAGCAAAGAGTGAAGAGAGTGTTGTGTTTGTCCCATGGTTGTGGTCTTGGCCGCTGGGGCTGGAGCTCGGGTAGGATGTCCTCATCTGGAGGATGTCCTCATCTGGAGGATGTCCTCATCTGGAGGATGTCCTCATCTAGAGCTTGGGAAAGGTGGATCCTGCTCGTGGCTGTGGGTGCAAGGGCTTCTCCACGGGTGGTGGGGTGAGTTGAGCTTCCCAGGGAGCAGGGCACCAGGGCTGGTGTTGGAAATGCTTGATGGATTTCGGGAGTGTAGAGATGGGAAAGCACGTTAGACCTTGGCCTAGGATGTGCAATATTGCTGTTAGGAAAAAAAAAACACAACCCAACTATATAAGAAAAAGCAATAAGCAACTCTCTGTGTTGATTTAAGTTTTGGGGATGGGAAGAGGCAGCTCTTGCCTCTGAAGCTGCATCCTCCTTTCCTGTGGGTCTGAACAGGGCCAGTGGAAAAACCAGCTAAATGAGACTGCAAGAAATAAGTAAGAAAACAAAGAACCCGCAGGATGGCCTCTGTCACCGGGTGCCACTCAAGCTGCCCTTTACCAAAAAGCATTTAAAATTTGAGTTTTTCCCTTCGTGTTTCCTCCGGTCTGCAAGTGAATTACAAATTCCATTGCTTTTGAAATGTGTGGTGTTATAACACTCGGTGTTCTCTAACCTTTATTTTTCTTTCTTCTGTTTTTTTTTTTCCTCATAGGTAAGTGGCATTTGCTTAATGTTGAACTTGCTTGAAGGTCCAGAGTTGGGGGGTTGTGAAACGTCCTTGCCCGGTTCGAGGTTCCTTGGCAGGTAAACCCAGATCTTTTTATTTCTTTTTTTTTTCCTAACTCCTGTGTCTCCAACCCAAGCTGTTCTCTCTCTTTTCTGATGTGTCTGAAGCGGGTTGATGTGGCACGGGGGGAGGGTGAAGGTGTGTGAGCTTCATTTCCAGTTCACTGCTTGGAGGAGTTGAGTTGTGATTTGGATTGGCAGCTCCAACGGGGGAAAGCCCGAGGTTCAAAATCCTGCCCCCCAAAAAGGTGATGCTGAGACTCACCGGGCTCCATCCAGCCACCTTTTTCCTTTCAGCAAGGCTGCAAATTGTCACGGAGCCTGTTGCTGGGGTAGAAACTCCAAGGGGTTTGTCCGTGGCAGAGCCGGGGTGGGTTCCCTGGAGGAGGCCTTGAGTGAAGTTTTGCAAAGCTTCGGAGCTGTGTTTCCAGGAAAATGATGCTTAAACTCTCTCTCACCTCCCCCTGACCTTTTAAAACAACTATCACGTGCGTCGCTTTCAAATATTTCCATTGTACGGAGATTTTCACAGTCAATAGCAGTGCGGAGCCGTTTTCTCCCTCCAGCCCCTTTTAGCCCTAAAACCCCACGCCAGCTGGTATTTTCTTTGCTCCAAGCCCACCCCTGGTTTGGTACCGAGCCCCAAACAGCCTGGGTGAGATGTCCCCATCCCAGCTGCTGCCCAGGGCCGGGAGCTCCGTGCTGAGCAAGGTCTCACTGTGTCGTATAACTCTCAGCAGCTCATTCCCAGCGTGTCACTTCTTCTCGGGTCGCCGTATTATCTCGCCCTGGCAGATGCAGTGAGGTAGAAATACAAGGCTATTTTGCAATGCAGTTTATTAAGATGTGTTTTTAGAGCTGGTTTTGGGGAGTGTGGAGGGGGGGGAGCACGGGATGGAAATGCTAATCATCATCTTCGACGATGTATTGACCTGCCTTCTGCCATACCCCGCTGCCTCGGGGAAGGAGGGGAGCATGGGCTGGGATTTCGGGGTGCTTCAGCCCTGCCTTTCCCCTCCTGCACCCAGTTATTTGTTTATTTTCTTATTTTACTTTTTTGGTGTTTTATTTTATTTTTTTTTTGGACCTGGTAGTTGTCTCGCTGGGGGAAGGGAGTCATCTGGCTTCTGCAAGAAACAAATGACAGTGCACGAGTACCGGGCTGCCTTCTCCTGCTCCCCCAGAAAAAGGTGTCATTATTTTTCCCCTTTTGTTTTAGACTTCTGTGAACCAAAAGGGCTCGAGGATTTTAATGGTCTATCTCAAAGATTGAGAGGCCCTTTATGTGTCAAGCCACAATCCCATCCTAGGCTGCGCTGGCCTCTGTTTGATTTTATGAAGCTTATTTTGGATAGATGGTATTTTTATAGCTCCTGCCTTGCTTCACCGATAGCCATATTGATGTAGCGCTACAGGACAGGGCTAATAAATAGTTTATAAAACTGTAGGTTCATTCTCCCAGGTGATCTACAGCTGTGTCTGAGCAGACTGCAAATCACCGTCCCGGTGACGCCGAGCCTCCGTGCCACCACGGCCCCGGGCAGACCCATGGCACACCACCAGGATGACAGCAAAGCAGAGCTTTCTCTTGGCAAAACTTGTGCCAAACTTGCCCCTTTTCAGTGATGTTTTGCCCCATTTAGGGGATCATGGAGCTCGGCGTTGGGTTAGAGCAGGTTGTCCTGGTCAACCAGGAGGAGAAGGTCTGCTCTCAGCCCTGCCCGTGGGCTCTGTGGGGATGTCCTTTTGTGTAACCATCTGTTTCTCTTAACCCTGGATGGCTCCTGTCCCAGGACATACTCCCCACCTCTCAGAGACATCAGCATTTCTTCCACTTTTTCCATGGAAAGCTGTTGCCAGGTAGATTCTCTCTCTTCTTTAGGAAAGGTGTGACCACTTGGTGACACGGTGTCCGAGAAGGCTTGGTCCCAACCTTGACCAGATGGATGTGGTTCCCAGCCTTTTCCAGAGTCCATCTCTGGACACATCTCTCTCTGGCCCATGGGTGTACCTACCATCCAGCCTTGAAAGCATCTGAGATACCTGTGTTTGATGTAGGGAGTGTTTGTGTGCAGATTTGGGTTTATGGGCTGTGTGACCGATGGGATCTGCTGAAGGGCTTCTCGTCTGTGACCGTGGTGTCCATGGGGGTTGTACCCATGGGGTTGAGAGGAGCCAGCTCAGATCCAAGCGGAGCCCTTTCGAAGATCCCACCCTGTTGTTTTACTCCTAAACGCTTATTTAGAGAGATGCTTTTTGAGTGCTGAGGTCTGGTGTCTCCTTGGCTTGTTCTTCGTTCTCCGTAGCTGGCTTTTTACTTCTCCCCCTGAGCTGTGTGTCTGAAAACCCAGGGCTGCCTGCTTGGATCCAAGGCTACGTCACGTTGCTTCCTTTGGGGTATTAGAAACACGAGCCTCCCTCGTTTCTCCCACTTTTCAATCTGATGACACTTGGGATTGAAGAGTCAATGAGGCTTTTCTCTTCGTGGATGGCGGCGTAGCCTCTAATGGGATCTTAAAAGGGACGTGAGGCATCTTTATGAGTCTGGCTGTGTTGAAGCTGGGTTTGGTTTCTAGAAACACAGGCGCTGATTAAAGTGTGTTTGTGAAGAAGCAGGGGCAGCTCGTGAGTGTGAGATGTACCCAGACACGTGTATATTTTTTGCCATGCCAGGAGTGCCGTGCGTCCCCTTCGGGGTCTGTGCTCCCTTCCAAGGGGTCTCTGGGCATTAACCAGCAGAAAGACTTGCCCTGTCATCACTGAGGACTTCATTCCTTTGCAAATAGCTCAGAAGACAGAAAAAAGCAAACCTAACCCGCAGCCTTCACCCCCCGTCCCCACCCTGCTGGCGTTTGGCAAATGAGAAAATCCTCAAGCCGTATTTTTTTTTATTGCTGTGTTCAGTTACCACGTTGTCCTTTTCTTTGGAGAGGAAAGGCAGTTGGGGAGACATATGGAGGTGCTTGTTCTTCTGATTGCTGTGGGTGTTGCCTGCCGTGTCCTCAAAATTGGGGCTCTGGGGGCCCGTTTTGTTTCCCTTCCCCTCAGCTTCCACTGCCCATGGGGGTTAGGTCCATATTGCTGGTGCTTTCCCTCTCCAAGAGGCCTCTTTTACTGCTTTAGGGTATTTTCCCCTGCGAGCTGTACAATTTGGAGGTTAATTTGGCTGTTACTGCGTTATTGCTACTGCCATGATGTTATTACAAGGGCTTATTACAACCACTGCAGTGATTGATAGTTCTTCAGGTGCATCATTGCCACAAGGAGGGGGGGGTTCAGCCTGACTTAGGGGCACCCAAGCTCTGTTTTATCCAGGGTGAGCCTAAGGCACCCAAAACCTCCAAAAAACCATATGGATTTAGGGTGCGTGGGAATGGCTAAGCAACAACAGGAAACAGGAGGACCGCAGAGGTGATGTATCCAAAACTGGGACCTCCTCGAGGACCTCTGGAAGGGAGTCTTGGGCTTTGGAGGAATAACTGGCTCTGAGGGATGAGTGGGTGATACTGATACAGCCGTTTTGGAAGCAGCACATATCGTGTTTGATGCCAGCTTGCCTGAGAAAAGGTGGGAAAAGACCCCTGGGGGTTGTTTGTGTCTTTTAATTTGTTCCCTGAACCAGCCTAGGACAAATTAGCGTGTTGGCGGAGGGAACCTTAGGCTGTCCCTGCTTGTTTTCTTCCTTGTTATAACTACTTTACGGTGGAGTTTAAAAGACTGGAGTCTCCAGATAGCTCAGCTGAACGTTTTCTTCTTTAGTGCTGGGCATGAAAGAGAAGTGCAGCCCTTCTTCCAGCTCCGCCGCGGAGTTCAATGAGAGAGAGGTTTGGAGTTCGATGCATTTATTAGTAACATCAGGGCAGAGGAATGTGCACAGATTCGTTGCCAGCTCCAGGCTTTAAACTGGCTTGCTTTGCTTTTTTTGTTTGTTTTTTTTTTTTGCCTCCCCCCCCTCAATTTAGAAACGGGGGAAAGCCCGAGGTTCAAAATCCTGCCCCCCAAAAAGGTGATGCTGAGACTCACCGGGCTCCATCCAGCCACCTTTTTCCTTTCAGCAAGGCTGCAAATTGTCACGGAGCCTGTTGCTGGGGTAGAAACTCCAAGGGGTTTGTCCGTGGCAGAGCCGGGGTGGGTTCCCTGGAGGAGGCCTTGAGTGAAGTTTTGCAAAGCTTCGGAGCTGTGTTTCCAGGAAAACGATGCTTAAACTCCCTCTCACCTCCCCCTGACCTTTTAAAACAACTATCACGTGCGTAGCTTTCAAATATTTCCATTGTACGGAGATTTTCACAGTCAATAGCGGTGCGGAGCCGTTTTCTCCCTCCAGCCCCTTTTAGCCCTAAAACCCCACGCCAGCTGGTATTTTCTTTGCTCCAAGCCCACCCCTGGTTTGGTACTGAGCCCCAAACAGCCTGGGTGAGATGTCCCCATCCCAGCTGCTGCCCGGGGCCGGGAGCTCCGTGCTGAGCAAGGTCTCACTGTGTCGTATAACTCTCAGCAGCTCATTCCCAGCGTGTCACTTCTTCTCGGGTCGCCGTATTATCTCGCCCTGGCAGATGCAGTGAGGTAGAAATACAAGGCTATTTTGCAATGCAGTTTATTAAGATGTGTTTTTAGAGCTGGTTTTGGGGAGTGTGGAGGGGGGGGAGCACGGGATGGAAATGCTAATCATCATCTTCGACGATGTATTGACCTGCCTTCTGCCATACCCCGCTGCCTCGGGGAAGGAGGGGAGCATGGGCTGGGATTTCGGGGTGCTTCAGCCCTGCCTTTCCCCTCCTGCACCCAGTTATTCGTTTATTTTCTTATTTTACTTTTTTGGTGTTTTATTTTATTTTTTTTTTGGACCTGGTAGTTGTCTCGCTGGGGGAAGGGAGTCATCTGGCTTCTGCAAGAAACAAATGACAGTGCACGAGTACCGGGCTGCCTTCTCCTGCTCCCCCAGAAAAAGGTGTCATTATTTTTCCCCTTTTGTTTTAGACTTCTGTGAACCAAAAGGGCTCGAGGATTTTAATGGTCTATCTCAAAGATTGAGAGGCCCTTTATGTGTCAAGCCACAATCCCATCCTAGGCTGCGCTGGCCTCTGTTTGATTTTATGAAGCTTATTTTGGATAGATGGTATTTTTATAGCTCCTGCCTTGCTTCACCGATAGCCATATTGATGTAGCGCTACAGGACAGGGCTAATAAATAGTTTATAAAACTGTAGGTTCATTCTCCCAGGTGATCTACAGCTGTGTCTGAGCAGACTGCAAATCACCGTCCCGGTGACGCCGAGCCTCCGTGCCACCACGGCCCCGGGCAGACCCATGGCACACCACCAGGATGACAGCAAAGCAGAGCTTTCTCTTGGCAAAACTTGTGCCAAACTTGCCCCTTTTCAGTGATGTTTTGCCCCATTTAGGGGATCATGGAGCTCGGCGTTGGGTTAGAGCAGGTTGTCCTGGTCAACCAGGAGGAGAAGGTCTGCTCTCAGCCCTGCCCGTGGGCTCTGTGGGGATGTCCTTTTGTGTAACCATCTGTTTCTCTTAACCCTGGATGGCTCCTGTCCCAGGACATACTCCCCACCTCTCAGAGACATCAGCATTTCTTCCACTTTTTCCATGGAAAGCTGTTGCCAGGTAGATTCTCTCTCTTCTTTAGGAAAGGTGTGACCACTTGGTGACACGGTGTCCGAGAAGGCTTGGTCCCAACCTTGACCAGATGGATGTGGTTCCCAGCCTTTTCCAGAGTCCATCTCTGGACACATCTCTCTCTGGCCCATGGGTGTACCTACCATCCAGCCTTGAAAGCATCTGAGATACCTGTGTTTGATGTAGGGAGTGTTTGTGTGCAGATTTGGGTTTATGGGCTGTGTGACCGATGGGATCTGCTGAAGGGCTTCTCGTCTGTGACCGTGGTGTCCATGGGGGTTGTACCCATGGGGTTGAGAGGAGCCAGCTCAGATCCAAGCGGAGCCCTTTCGAAGATCCCACCCTGTTGTTTTACTCCTAAACGCTTATTTAGAGAGATGCTTTTTGAGTGCTGAGGTCTGGTGTCTCCTTGGCTTGTTCTTCGTTCTCCGTAGCTGGCTTTTTACTTCTCCCCCTGAGCTGTGTGTCTGAAAACCCAGGGCTGCCTGCTTGGATCCAAGGCTACGTCACGTTGCTTCCTTTGGGGTATTAGAAACACGAGCCTCCCTCGTTTCTCCCACTTTTCAATCTGATGACACTTGGGATTGAAGAGTCAATGAGGCTTTTCTCTTCGTGGATGGCGGCGTAGCCTCTAATGGGATCTTAAAAGGGACGTGAGGCATCTTTATGAGTCTGGCTGTGTTGAAGCTGGGTTTGGTTTCTAGAAACACAGGCGCTGATTAAAGTGTGTTTGTGAAGAAGCAGGGGCAGCTCGTGAGTGTGAGATGTACCCAGACACGTGTATATTTTTTGCCATGCCAGGAGTGCCGTGCGTCCCCTTCGGGGTCTGTGCTCCCTTCCAAGGGGTCTCTGGGCATTAACCAGCAGAAAGACTTGCCCTGTCATCACTGAGGACTTCATTCCTTTGCAAATAGCTCAGAAGACAGAAAAAAGCAAACCTAACCCGCAGCCTTCACCCCCCGTCCCCACCCTGCTGGCGTTTGGCAAATGAGAAAATCCTCAAGCCGTATTTTTTTTTATTGCTGTGTTCAGTTACCACGTTGTCCTTTTCTTTGGAGAGGAAAGGCAGTTGGGGAGACATATGGAGGTGCTTGTTCTTCTGATTGCTGTGGGTGTTGCCTGCCGTGTCCTCAAAATTGGGGCTCTGGGGGCCCGTTTTGTTTCCCTTCCCCTCAGCTTCCACTGCCCATGGGGGTTAGGTCCATATTGCTGGTGCTTTCCCTCTCCAAGAGGCCTCTTTTACTGCTTTAGGGTATTTTCCCCTGCGAGCTGTACAATTTGGAGGTTAATTTGGCTGTTACTGCGTTATTGCTACTGCCATGATGTTATTACAAGGGCTTATTACAACCACTGCAGTGATTGATAGTTCTTCAGGTGCATCATTGCCACAAGGAGGGGGGGGTTCAGCCTGACTTAGGGGCACCCAAGCTCTGTTTTATCCAGGGTGAGCCTAAGGCACCCAAAACCTCCAAAAAACCATATGGATTTAGGGTGCGTGGGAATGGCTAAGCAACAACAGGAAACAGGAGGACCGCAGAGGTGATGTATCCAAAACTGGGACCTCCTCGAGGACCTCTGGAAGGGAGTCTTGGGCTTTGGAGGAATAACTGGCTCTGAGGGATGAGTGGGTGATACTGATACAGCCGTTTTGGAAGCAGCACATATCGTGTTTGATGCCAGCTTGCCTGAGAAAAGGTGGGAAAAGACCCCTGGGGGTTGTTTGTGTCTTTTAATTTGTTCCCTGAACCAGCCTAGGACAAATTAGCGTGTTGGCGGAGGGAACCTTAGGCTGTCCCTGCTTGTTTTCTTCCTTGTTATAACTACTTTACGGTGGAGTTTAAAAGACTGGAGTCTCCAGATAGCTCAGCTGAACGTTTTCTTCTTTAGTGCTGGGCATGAAAGAGAAGTGCAGCCCTTCTTCCAGCTCCGCCGCGGAGTTCAATGAGAGAGAGGTTTGGAGTTCGATGCATTTATTAGTAACATCAGGGCAGAGGAATGTGCACAGATTCGTTGCCAGCTCCAGGCTTTAAACTGGCTTGCTTTGCTTTTTTTGTTTGTTTTTTTTTTTTGCCTCCCCCCCCTCAATTTAGATTGCTCTCGCTCTTTCTGCGCTGATAGAGGAAAGTCCCAGCATGGGATGATGAGATCAAGTGCATGAAGTTTTGCAAAGCTTCGGAGCTGTGTTTCCAGGAAAATGATGCTTAAACTCTCTCTCACCTCCCCCTGACCTTTTAAAACAACTATCACGTGCGTAGCTTTCAAATATTTCCATTGTACGGAGATTTTCACAGTCAATAGCGGTGCGGAGCCGTTTTCTCCCTCCAGCCCCTTTTAGCCCTAAAACCCCACGCCAGCTGGTATTTTCTTTGCTCCAAGCCCACCCCTGGTTTGGTACTGAGCCCCAAACAGCCTGGGTGAGATGTCCCCATCCCAGCTGCTGCCCGGGGCCGGGAGCTCCGTGCTGAGCAAGGTCTCACTGTGTCGTATAACTCTCAGCAGCTCATTCCCAGCGTGTCACTTCTTCTCGGGTCGCCGTATTATCTCGCCCTGGCAGATGCAGTGAGGTAGAAATACAAGGCTATTTTGCAATGCAGTTTATTAAGATGTGTTTTTAGAGCTGGTTTTGGGGAGTGTGGAGGGGGGGGAGCACGGGATGGAAATGCTAATCATCATCTTCGACGATGTATTGACCTGCCTTCTGCCATACCCCGCTGCCTCGGGGAAGGAGGGGAGCATGGGCTGGGATTTCGGGGTGCTTCAGCCCTGCCTTTCCCCTCCTGCACCCAGTTATTTGTTTATTTTCTTATTTTACTTTTTTGGTGTTTTATTTTATTTTTTTTTTGGACCTGGTAGTTGTCTCGCTGGGGGAAGGGAGTCATCTGGCTTCTGCAAGAAACAAATGACAGTGCACGAGTACCGGGCTGCCTTCTCCTGCTCCCCCAGAAAAAAGGTGTCATTATTTTTCCCCTTTTGTTTTAGACTTCTGTGAACCAAAAGGGCTCGAGGATTTTAATGGTCTATCTCAAAGATTGAGAGGCCCTTTATGTGTCAAGCCACAATCCCATCCTAGGCTGCGCTGGCCTCTGTTTGATTTTATGAAGCTTATTTTGGATAGATGGTATTTTTATAGCTCCTGCCTTGCTTCACCGATAGCCATATTGATGTAGCGCTACAGGACAGGGCTAATAAATAGTTTATAAAACTGTAGGTTCATTCTCCCAGGTGATCTACAGCTGTGTCTGAGCAGACTGCAAATCACCGTCCCGGTGACGCCGAGCCTCCGTGCCACCACGGCCCCGGGCAGACCCATGGCACACCACCAGGATGACAGCAAAGCAGAGCTTTCTCTTGGCAAAACTTGTGCCAAACTTGCCCCTTTTCAGTGATGTTTTGCCCCATTTAGGGGATCATGGAGCTCGGCGTTGGGTTAGAGCAGGTTGTCCTGGTCACCCAGGAGGAGAAGGTCTGCTCTCAGCCCTGCCCGTGGGCTCTGTGGGGATGTCCTTTTGTGTAACCATCTGTTTCTCTTAACCCTGGATGGCTCCTGTCCCAGGACATACTCCCCACCTCTCAGAGACATCAGCATTTCTTCCACTTTTTCCATGGAAAGCTGTTGCCAGGTAGATTCTCTCTCTTCTTTAGGAAAGGTGTGACCACTTGGTGACACGGTGTCCGAGAAGGCTTGGTCCCAACCTTGACCAGATGGATGTGGTTCCCAGCCTTTTCCAGAGTCCATCTCTGGACACATCTCTCTCTGGCCCATGGGTGTACCTACCATCCAGCCTTGAAAGCATCTGAGATACCTGTGTTTGATGTAGGGAGTGTTTGTGTGCAGATTTGGGTTTATGGGCTGTGTGACCGATGGGATCTGCTGAAGGGCTTCTCGTCTGTGACCGTGGTGTCCATGGGGGTTGTACCCATGGGGTTGAGAGGAGCCAGCTCAGATCCAAGCGGAGCCCTTTCGAAGATCCCACCCTGTTGTTTTACTCCTAAACGCTTATTTAGAGAGATGCTTTTTGAGTGCTGAGGTCTGGTGTCTCCTTGGCTTGTTCTTCGTTCTCCGTAGCTGGCTTTTTACTTCTCCCCCTGAGCTGTGTGTCTGAAAACCCAGGGCTGCCTGCTTGGATCCAAGGCTACGTCACGTTGCTTCCTTTGGGGTATTAGAAACACGAGCCTCCCTCGTTTCTCCCACTTTTCAATCTGATGACACTTGGGATTGAAGAGTCAATGAGGCTTTTCTCTTCGTGGATGGCGGCGTAGCCTCTAATGGGATCTTAAAAGGGACGTGAGGCATCTTTATGAGTCTGGCTGTGTTGAAGCTGGGTTTGGTTTCTAGAAACACAGGCGCTGATTAAAGTGTGTTTGTGAAGAAGCAGGGGCAGCTCGTGAGTGTGAGATGTACCCAGACACGTGCATATATTGATTTTTGCCGTGCCAGGAGTGCCGTGCGTCCCCTTCGGGGTCTGTGCTCCCTTCCAAGGGGTCTCTGGGCATTAACCAGCAGAAAGACTTGCCCTGTCATCACTGAGGACTTCATTCCTTTGCAAATAGCTCAGAAGACAGAAAAAAGCAAACCTAACCCGCAGCCTTCACCCCCCGTCCCCACCCTGCTGGCGTTTGGCAAATGAGAAAATCCTCAAGCCGTATTTTTTTTTATTGCTGTGTTCAGTTACCACGTTGTCCTTTTCTTTGGAGAGGAAAGGCAGTTGGGGAGACATATGGAGGTGCTTGTTCTTCTGATTGCCGTGGGTGTTCCCTGCCGTGTCCTCAAAATTGGGGCTCTGGGGGCCCGTTTTGTTTCCCTTCCCCTCAGCTTCCACTGCCCATGGGGGTTAGGTCCATATTGCTGGTGCTTTCCCTCTCCAAGAGGCCTCTTTTACTGCTTTAGGGTATTTTCCCCTGCGAGCTGTACAATTTGGAGGTTAATTTGGCTGTTACTGCGTTATTGCTACTGCCATGATGTTATTACAAGGGCTTATTACAACCACTGCAGTGATTGATAGTTCTTCAGGTGCATCATTGCCACAAGGAGGGGGGGGTTCAGCCTGACTTAGGGGCACCCAAGCTCTGTTTTATCCAGGGTGAGCCTAAGGCACCCAAAACCTCCAAAAAACCATATGGATTTAGGGTGCGTGGGAATGGCTAAGCAACAACAGGAAACAGGAGGACCGCAGAGGTGATGTATCCAAAACTGGGACCTCCTCGAGGACCTCTGGAAGGGAGTCTTGGGCTTTGGAGGAATAACTGGCTCTGAGGGATGAGTGGGTGATACTGATACAGCCGTTTTGGAAGCAGCACATATCGTGTTTGATGCCAGCTTGCCTGAGAAAAGGTGGGAAAAGACCCCTGGGGGTTGTTTGTGTCTTTTAATTTGTTCCCTGAACCAGCCTAGGACAAATTAGCGTGTTGGCGGAGGGAACCTTAGGCTGTCCCTGCTTGTTTTCTTCCTTGTTATAACTACTTTACGGTGGAGTTTAAAAGACTGGAGTCTCCAGATAGCTCAGCTGAACGTTTTCTTCTTTAGTGCTGGGCATGAAAGAGAAGTGCAGCCCTTCTTCCAGCTCCGCCGCGGAGTTCAATGAGAGAGAGGTTTGGAGTTCGATGCATTTATTAGTAACATCAGGGCAGAGGAATGTGCACAGATTCGTTGCCAGCTCCAGGCTTTAAACTGGCTTGCTTTGCTTTTTTTGTTTGTTTTTTTTTTTTGCCTCCCCCCCCTCAATTTAGATTGCTCTCGCTCTTTCTGCGCTGATAGAGGAAAGTCCCAGCATGGGATGATGAGATCAAGTGCACGTCGGTGGCAAATGCAATTTGTAAAGCGTTGGTTGTATAAATGACATTGTGTATAAAAGAAATGTTGCAACACA
>NW_015090837.1:749303-761027 GCF_001431845.1 Calidris pugnax
CCTCTTGGTGAAGGGCTTTCCCTGGGAGGAAGGGAGGATCTGGAGAGTTCGCAATGCCTCTTGCGCGCTGTTGAGGAGCAAGAGAAGCTCTCGCCGCCTGGAAACTCTCTAGGCCAAATGAGCTTTTCTTGCTTCAAATATTTCTTAATCGTAGTTTCTTATAGGATTATGAAGAGGCTGGTGGAGAATGTTAAAAAAAAAAAAAAATAGGGTTTTTTTCAGCCTCATGAGTATTTCTCGGGTGGCTGGTAAGACTTGGAGCCGGAGTAGCTCAAAAGGGAGAGAAAGATTCAGCTTCTCCTCCTTGTTATGCACTTAAGGAAAAGCTGCCATTTCCTGCTAAAAACCCATTTGTCTTGCAAATTTCTATAATGAGCAGATTTTGGAATAAATACCATGTAATCTGCAGTGACAGTTCTCTCATTTCTTTTTTATTAGTTCAATCTTCTCAGCATCTGAAACACGTAGCAGTGGAGTCTCAGAAGAGGTTCAGGCAGCTCTGTGGGAGTTTTTTTAACACCTTGGCACACAGCTCTGCCAATCGCTCTCCCATCGCATCCCTCCCCTCCCCTCTCCCTTACCTTCCATTTATTTATTCAATTGTAGGTTTTAGCAGCATCTGTCCGTAGCCCCAGGCACCCTTTAAGTAATTTAGAGTACACACAGTCGTGCATTAGCGAGACGTGCCCCGTCACGTCATCCTCAATCCCTACAACAGCCTGTGGAGCTACAGCTGATGGGTCCAGCCAACCATCTCGCTTGGTTTTCCATGTTCCCAGATGCCTGGGTCAAAAATGGAAGGGCTTCCCGTGTATCCCAAAGGGATATCTTAATATTTATCCTGCCTACGAGGCAGATTTTTTGATGGGGCTTGGCAAGGGTGGGATTTCTCTTTGTCCTAGAGAAGGTCAAGCTGGTCTTTCTGAAAGCAAAGAGTGAAGAGAGTGTTGTGTTTGTCCCATGGTTGTGGTCTTGGCCGCTGGGGCTGGAGCTCGGGTAGGATGTCCTCATCTGGAGGATGTCCTCATCTGGAGGATGTCCTCATCTGGAGGATGTCCTCATCTAGAGCTTGGGAAAGGTGGATCCTGCTCGTGGCTGTGGGTGCAAGGGCTTCTCCACGGGTGGTGGGGTGAGTTGAGCTTCCCAGGGAGCAGGGCACCAGGGCTGGTGTTGGAAATGCTTGATGGATTTCGGGAGTGTAGAGATGGGAAAGCACGTTAGACCTTGGCCTAGGATGTGCAATATTGCTGTTAGGAAAAAAAAAACCACCACCCAAGCTATATAAGAAAAAGCAATAAGCAACTCTCTGTGTTGATTTAAGTTTTGGGGATGGGAAGAGGCAGCTCTTGCCTCTGAAGCTGCATCCTCCTTTCCTGTGGGTCTGAACAGGGCCAGTGGAAAAACCAGCTAAATGAGACTGCAAGAAATAAGTAAGAAAACAAAGAACCCGCAGGATGGCCTCTGTCACCGGGTGCCACTCAAGCTGCCCTTTACCAAAAAGCATTTAAAATTTGAGTTTTTCCCTTCGTGTTTCCTCCGGTCTGCAAGTGAATTACAAATTCCATTGCTTTTGAAATGTGTGGTGTTATAACACTCGGTGTTCTCTAACCTTTATTTTTCTTTCTTCTGTTTTTTTTTTTCCTCATAGGTAAGTGGCATTTGCTTAATGTTGAACTTGCTTGAAGGTCCAGAGTTGGGGGGTTGTGAAACGTCCTTGCCCGGTTCGAGGTTCCTTGGCAGGTAAACCCAGATCTTTTTATTTCTTTTTTTTTTCCTAACTCCTGCGTCTCCAACCCAAGCTGTTCTCTCTCTCTTCTGATGTGTCTGAAGCGGGTTGATGTGGCACGGGGGGAGGGTGAAGGTGTGTGAGCTTCATTTCCAGTTCACTGCTTGGAGGAGTTGAGTTGTGATTTGGATTGGCAGCTCCGATCCAGTTTGGGTTGAGCATCGCCATGCGGGAAAGCCCGAGGTTCAAAATCCCCCAAAAAGGTGATGCTGAGACACTCTGGGCTCCATCCAGCCACCTTTTTCCTTTCAGCAAGGCTGCAAATTGTCATGGAGCCTGTTGCTGGGGTAGAAACTCAAAGGGGTTTGTCCGTGGCAGAGCCGGGGTGGGTTCCCTGGAGGAGGCCTTGAGTGAAGTTTTGCAAAGCTTCGGAGCTGTGTTTCCAGGAAAATGATGCTTAAACTCTCTCTCACCTCCCCCTGACCTTTTAAAACAACTATCACGTGCGTAGCTTTCAAATATTTCCATTGTACGGAGATTTTCACAGTCAATAGCGGTGCGGAGCCGTTTTCTCCCTCCAGCCCCTTTTAGCCCTAAAACCCCACGCCAGCTGGTATTTTCTTTGCTCCAAGCCCACCCCTGGTTTGGTACTGAGCCCCAAACAGCCTGGGTGAGATGTCCCCATCCCAGCTGCTGCCCGGGGCCGGGAGCTCCGTGCTGAGCAAGGTCTCACTGTGTCGTATAACTCTCAGCAGCTCATTCCCAGCGTGTCACTTCTTCTCGGGTCGCCGTATTATCTCGCCCTGGCAGATGCAGTGAGGTAGAAATACAAGGCTATTTTGCAATGCAGTTTATTAAGATGTGTTTTTAGAGCTGGTTTTGGGGAGTGTGGAGGGGGGGGAGCACGGGATGGAAATGCTAATCATCATCTTCGACGATGTATTGACCTGCCTTCTGCCATACCCCGCTGCCTCGGGGAAGGAGGGGAGCATGGGCTGGGATTTCGGGGTGCTTCAGCCCTGCCTTTCCCCTCCTGCACCCAGTTATTTGTTTATTTTCTTATTTTACTTTTTTGGTGTTTTATTTTATTTTTTTTTTGGACCTGGTAGTTGTCTCGCTGGGGGAAGGGAGTCATCTGGCTTCTGCAAGAAACAAATGACAGTGCACGAGTACCGGGCTGCCTTCTCCTGCTCCCCCAGAAAAAAGGTGTCATTATTTTTCCCCTTTTGTTTTAGACTTCTGTGAACCAAAAGGGCTCGAGGATTTTAATGGTCTATCTCAAAGATTGAGAGGCCCTTTATGTGTCAAGCCACAATCCCATCCTAGGCTGCGCTGGCCTCTGTTTGATTTTATGAAGCTTATTTTGGATAGATGGTATTTTTATAGCTCCTGCCTTGCTTCACCGATAGCCATATTGATGTAGCGCTACAGGACAGGGCTAATAAATAGTTTATAAAACTGTAGGTTCATTCTCCCAGGTGATCTACAGCTGTGTCTGAGCAGACTGCAAATCACCGTCCCGGTGACGCCGAGCCTCCGTGCCACCACGGCCCCGGGCAGACCCATGGCACACCACCAGGATGACAGCAAAGCAGAGCTTTCTCTTGGCAAAACTTGTGCCAAACTTGCCCCTTTTCAGTGATGTTTTGCCCCATTTAGGGGATCATGGAGCTCGGCGTTGGGTTAGAGCAGGTTGTCCTGGTCAACCAGGAGGAGAAGGTCTGCTCTCAGCCCTGCCCGTGGGCTCTGTGGGGATGTCCTTTTGTGTAACCATCTGTTTCTCTTAACCCTGGATGGCTCCTGTCCCAGGACATACTCCCCACCTCTCAGAGACATCAGCATTTCTTCCACTTTTTCCATGGAAAGCTGTTGCCAGGTAGATTCTCTCTCTTCTTTAGGAAAGGTGTGACCACTTGGTGACACGGTGTCTGAGAAGGCTTGGTCCCAACCTTGACCAGATGGATGTGGTTCCCAGCCTTTTCCAGAGTCCATCTCTGGACACATCTCTCTCTGGCCCATGGGTGTACCTACCATCCAGCCTTGAAAGCATCTGAGATACCTGTGTTTGATGTAGGGAGTGTTTGTGTGCAGATTTGGGTTTATGGGCTGTGTGACCGATGGGATCTGCTGAAGGGCTTCTCGTCTGTGACCGTGGTGTCCATGGGGGTTGTACCCATGGGGTTGAGAGGAGCCAGCTCAGATCCAAGCGGAGCCCTTTCGAAGATCCCACCCTGTTGTTTTACTCCTAAACGCTTATTTAGAGAGATGCTTTTTAAGTGCTGAGGTCTGGTGTCTCCTTGGCTTGTTCTTCGTTCTCCGTAGCTGGCTTTTTACTTCTCCCCCTGAGCTGTGTGTCTGAAAACCCAGGGCTGCCTGCTTGGATCCAAGGCTACGTCACGTTGCTTCCTTTGGGGTATTAGAAACACGAGCCTCCCTCGTTTCTCCCACTTTTCAATCTGATGACACTTGGGATTGAAGAGTCAATGAGGCTTTTCTCTTCGTGGATGGCGGCGTAGCCTCTAATGGGATCTTAAAAGGGACGTGAGGCATCTTTATGAGTCTGGCTGTGTTGAAGCTGGGTTTGGTTTCTAGAAACACAGGCGCTGATTAAAGTGTGTTTGTGAAGAAGCAGGGGCAGCTCGTGAGTGTGAGATGTACCCAGACACGTGCATATATTGATTTTTGCCGTGCCAGGAGTGCCGTGCGTCCCCTTCGGGGTCTGTGCTCCCTTCCAAGGGGTCTCTGGGCATTAACCAGCAGAAAGACTTGCCCTGTCATCACTGAGGACTTCATTCCTTTGCAAATAGCTCAGAAGACAGAAAAAAGCAAACCTAACCCGCAGCCTTCACCCCCCGTCCCCACCCTGCTGGCGTTTGGCAAATGAGAAAATCCTCAAGCCGTATTTTTTTTTATTGCTGTGTTCAGTTACCACGTTGTCCTTTTCTTTGGAGAGGAAAGGCAGTTGGGGAGACATATGGAGGTGCTTGTTCTTCTGATTGCCGTGGGTGTTCCCTGCCGTGTCCTCAAAATTGGGGCTCTGGGGGCCCGTTTTGGCTTGGTCCCCTCAGCTTCCACTGCCCATGGGGGGTTAGGTCCATACTGCTGGTGCTCTCCCTCTCCAAGAGGCCTCTTTTACTGCTTTAGGGTGTTTTCCCCTGCGAGCTGTACAATTTGGAGGTTAATTTGGCTGCTACTACGTTATTGCTACTGCCATGATGTTATTACAAGGGCTTATTACAACCACTGCAGTGATTGATAGTTCTTCAGGTGCATCATTGCCACAAGGAGGGGGGGGGGTTCAGCCTGGCTTAGGGGCACCCAAGCTCTGTTTTATCCAGGGTGAGCCTAAGGCACCCAAAACCTCCAAAAAAAAATGGATTTAGGGTGCATGGGAATGGCTAAGCAAGAACAGGAACAGGAGGACCGCAGAGGTGATGTATCCAAAACTGGGACCTCCTCGAGGACCTCTGGAAGGGAGTCTTGGGCTTTGGAGGAATAACTGGCCCTAAGGGATGAGTGGGTGATACTGATACAGCCGTTTTGGAAGCAGCACATATCGTGTTTGATGCCAGCTTGCCTGAGAAAAGGTGGGAAAAGACCCCTGGGGGTTGTTTGTGTCTTTTAATTTGTTCCCTGAACCAACCTAGGACAAATTAGCGTGTTGGCGGAGGGAACCTTAGGCTGTCCCTGCTTGTTTTCTTCCTTGTTATAACTACTTTACGGTGGAGTTTAAAAGACTGGAGTCTCCAGATAGCTCAGCTGAACGTTTTCTTCTTTAGTGCTGGGCATGAAAGAGAAGTGCAGCCCTTCTTCCAGCTCCGCCGCGGAGTTCAATGAGAGAGAGGTTTGGAGTTCGATGCATTTATTAGTAGCATCAGGGCAGAGGAATGTGCACAGATTCGTTGCCAGCTCCAGGCTTTAAACTGGCTTGCTTTGCTTTTTTTGTTTGTTTTTTTTTTGCCTCCCCCCCTCAATTTAGATTGCTCTCGCTCTTTCTGCGCTGATAGAGGAAAGTCCCAGCATGGGATGATGAGATCAAGTGCACGTCGGTGGCAAATGCAATTTGTAAAGCGTTGGTTGTATAAATGACATTGTGTATAAAAGAAATGTTGCAACACAACCGTCCTAATGCAGCCATGTGACACCAATTTAATGCATTTTCCCCATTAAGCTGCTTGTTCAAGACATCTTTCGACCATTTTGAGTGCAGCAGTGGTGTGTAAGGCCTCTATTTTCTGAGTATTACTCATTTTGCAGCTAACAGATGTCACTGCCTATTTGTCCCTTATGGAAAAGTCCCTGTAAAGTTCAATGGGGATTAAATTTGTCAGGCTCTATAGAAACATAACAGGATTCTATGGAAATTACCCTGCAATCCTATAGAATGTAATAGATAATCTCCTCGTCTCTGGAGGTATTTTAACTCTTGGATAATTGTGGACCAGAATAGAAAATCTCCATTAAATTCAACGAGATGCTTCAAAAAAAAAAAAAAAAAATCCTATAGGAAAATGATCATTTTCTATTAAAATCAGCAGGACTTTTTCATCGGCACGTCGGTATTCATCGGGAGGTTTTATTCGTTTGCCAATCCTGCTAAAAAGTGTTTTGTCAGGAGGCTGATACTTGCTTTGTTCTAGGGAACAGTGATTTGTGCATAAATGATGCTTATGTCCAATGCTGGCGTAATTTACGGCGAGGCACTCAATTCCCTTTCGGAATAGCTGGAGCAGGATGGGGCTTTAAAGCCCTGCAGGGAAGGGAAAATAAATGTTGCTGGGGATTTGGAGAAGGGGTGCTGTTCCCTTGCAGGGGTCGCCGGCAGCCCGACAGCAGACCCCAGGCAGGGTGTTTTGGGGACACAGGGACGTGCCACAGACACGAGCTTTTCTCTGTCATCTCTCTGGCTCCGGCGGCTCTTATCTAAAGCCTTCAGCCCAGGATGCTGCAAATTAATGTTGGATGGGAAGCTGTCTTCTTTCTGTTAAACTGCCCGTGGCTGGTTCGAACGGCTCCGCTGCCTCTTCCAGCCCCTGGTTTGAATGGCTCCGCTGCCTCTTCCAGCCCCAGCCTGGATTTTGATTGGGGTGGTTTGGGGGGTTCAAATGGCTCTACTGCCTCTTCCCGCCCCAGCCTGGATTCTGATTGGGGTGGTTTGGGGGGCTCGAATGGCTCTGCTGCCTCTTCCAGCCCCAGCCTGACTTTTGATGGGGGGGTTTGGGGGGCTCGAATGGCTCTGCTGCCTCTTCCAGCCCCAGCCTGACTTTTGATGGGGGGGTTTGGGGGGCTCGAATGGCTCTGCTGCCTCTTCCAGCCCCAGCCTGACTTTTGATGGGGGGGTTTGGGGGGCTCGAATGGCTCTGCTGCCTCTTCCAGCCCCAGCCTGACTTTTGATGGGGGGGTTTGGGGGGCTCGAATGGCTCTGCTGCCTCTTCCAGCCCCAGCCTGACTTTTGATGGGGGGGTTTGGGGGGCTCGAATGGCTCTGCTGCCTCTTCCAGCCCCAGCCTGGCTTTTGATGGGGTGCTTTGGGGGGTTCAGATGGCTCTGCTGCCTCCTCCAGCCCCAGCCTGACTTTTGATGGGGTGATTTGGGGGGTTCGAATGGCTCTGCTGCCTCTTCCAGCCCCAGCCTGGCTTTTGAGGGGGGGGTTTGGGGGGTTCGAATGGCTCTGCTGCCTCTTCCAGCCCCAGCCTGGCTTTTGAGGGGGGTGGTTTGGGTGATGAGGAGACAAAATCCAGGGCTTTGCTCCTGGAGGTCGTTGTTCCCAGTGGAGCTCACCCAACACGCCAGCCCGGAGCAGTTAATTACGGAGAGAAGGCTCTGCTTGGTTTGGGGGGGGGAGCATGAAAACCTACCCCTGAAAGGATCATCTTCCTTCTCTCCAGCCTTGGGAGGTGCTGCTGTGCATTTTGACGAAGGCAAAGCACCGAAGTCTTCAGGAAAATGCTTCCTGAAGGGTCATCTGCTGTGGCCAGGTGGCATCTTGGGGCTCTTCTCGAGCCCCATGCTGTACCAAGAGCCAAGCCCACGAAGGAGCTTCCTCCAAGGTGGGGACAGGAGGAGGACACGTTGGGTGGGTGATTTTGGGGAGCAGGTAGAGCCCCTGATGGCTCTCGGGGGCTGATTCAGAGAGGGGAGCACTGTCTCTGCAGCAGACTGACACGCCGCCGTGATTGCTCTTTTCATGGTCCGTTGTGTGGGAGGATGAGTCATCTTGGAGAAAGGAACTGCTCGCTCCTTGGGGGGTATTTACAAAGGATGATTTCAGCGAGGAAGTTTACTTTTATTTTGGCAAAGCGCAAGGAGAGGGACTTTCTTAAAAGGGTGGTGAATCAACTTGTCAGCTGCGTTGGCACCGTGGAGGGGGGAACAACAGCATCCCGGGCCGTGGTTGTGGTGGCCACCGTGTGTCTGTCCTTAGCAAAGTGGTGAAGGTCTGAGTTGTCATTCTGACGCGGCCTAAAAAGTGCTTTTTACAGTACAGAGATAAGAAAAGCTCAGGGCAGATTCTGGGTGAGGGAGAAAGGTTTAGCGGAGCAGAGAGGGGATGAACTGATAAAGTTGAGCAGGCCGGTGGCCAGGAGCAATGTAATGCCACAAGGTGAAGGTCAGGATGTGCCTCCTGGATGGGGGTGATGCACAGAGAGCAGGAGCCAGGTGGGGTTTGAGGTGGCTGCCTTCCTTTGCACGTCCCCCGTGCGAGCGCGCGCGGAGCGGAGACTCTAAGAATCAATTGACACAACAGACGTAACGGGCTCATTTACTGGCGAATAGAAACGTGTGTAAATCTGGCATTAAACATGAGTTTACACGGCTCCCCTTCTTGGGAGAGCGGTGATTGATGGCGCTGTGTAAATGACATGGAGACGCCGGCAGAAGCTGGGAAACATTTACCCTTCCCAGGTAGGTGTGTACACTGGAGAATTGCCTCGCCTCGCCGTCAGCTCAAACACATCTGGAGGGATCACTTCTCGCTCGGTTCCTTGCTTGTTGCTTACAATTAATACCTCTGTGTGGAAGAAGCAGCCCCTGCCTTGAGCAAATTGTAACCCGTGTTTTCTTTTCCTCCTGAGCCGTCCTTGGTCCCTCCTGGAAGGCGCCGGAGCGAAAGCTCCTGTGAAACCAGGAGGTTTTTCCAGGAAAAAAAGGAGGTTTTTTTTCTCTGGAGCTGGGAGGCTGGGGTTGGGTGCCTTAGGGGTTGGCTTCCCCCAGCCAAAATCCGATAACAGCCATTTGAGATGAAATTCTGAGCACTTGAGTAATCTAAAGCCAGCGAGGAGTCGGTGTCTCAGCAGTCAGTCGAACGGGTCTGGGCTGTCATCTTATTAGAGGGAGAGAGAAACTTTGATTTAACCCCAGACCCTTAATTTTCAAACAAGGAGGCGAAGCAATAACGTTTCCCGCCTCCCACTGGCTGCTACCGTCTCACCAAGCCCTTCGCCCTCTAAAATTGGTGACTTTCTTCAGGGTTTGGGCAATTTTCTTTGACAGGAGGATCCGGACGGATCAATTAATGGAAGTAGGGGTGGCGAGCAATAGGCTGCAGGGGCGTTTTTTTGGGAGGAGGAAAGTGCTGGAGCAAACTCCCTGGGATTAAAGACAAAAGAGTTGCCATTAGCAATGGCTCTGGATAACAGTATGGGAAGGGAAAAAAAATCCCAAACCCCCTCCAAAATAGAAAATTCTCTGCTGAAGTTCCCAGTGGCCTGGGTTTTATAGCTCTTTGGAGCCAACTCTGTGTTCCTGGGTGCCCTGGCAGCACCTCTGTCCCCCCCCCCAGGTCCTCAAGGCTCATGTCACATAAAATCACTGCCCTCAAAATATTCACCCATCCCAGCCTTCCGAAAGGACTGGGAATTAATTGCCAGCTTAAATACTTCCTTGGCCTTTAGCTCTGCTCCATCCTGGGCGAGATAAAGGTTTTGTCTCATCAGAGATGAGATCTCACCTTTCTGAAGAGGGGGAAGTTGCTCTTTTTTCCCCCCGCTGGCATCCCTTTTCCTTTTAATTGCTCTGCGCAGAACACAAGCCAAACAGCAAAATCTGCCACGGGCCTTTTACTCATGTGACTATACATTTATTTATCTCGTCGCAAATTCCCATTTCCTGGCGGAGGATGATTTTTTTTTTCACCTTTGGAGGCGAGCTTTAAAAATAAGCCCCGGTGTCCTCTTTTTTTTTTTTTTTCTTCTATTTTTTTCCCCCCCTGTGCTTGTGAACCCACAGGGCAGTCAGCAGAGAGGTGTGAATTAGATTTGGCTGCCGTCTCCGCCGCCTTCCCCGCTCTTCTCCTCGAGTTCCTTGCCTTTATTTCCGTAGAGCCTCCTGCATTCTCCTACACGGCTCTTCCCCTCTAATGAGGGACCCAGATAACGCTTGTGTTTTTTTGGACAAAGCCATAAATAACAGCTTGGTCGAGGCTGTGCCTGGCTGCGAACTCACGCTGAGCGGGGCTGGGACTCGGCGTCAGGGAAAGAGTCACTGGGAGCCAGATTATCCCAGGTACTCGGATGCCCCCTATTTCCATAGTATCTGAGCTCCGTGTGGCTTCTTATTTTTATCTTATTTTTATGTTAACCCTGTGGTGTTATCCTTTTTTTTTATTATTTTTTTTTAAAGGCGTGCAAGAGCGTTTTTTGAGGGTTGCGTTTCTTTTCCAGTAGTTAAACTGGGATGAAGCCCCGGCTGCTGTAGGGTGGGAATGTCAGGACTGTGTTGAGCCATCCCCCCACCATCCAGACCCCATCCAAACCATTTTCCCCTCCTCTAGAAGAAGCTGATGTCCCCCTCCCTGCCTGGCGTGGATGGATGGAGCCCAGCTCCGTTGCCATCACCCCGTGTCCGTAAAACTCTTGGAGATGTTTCCTCAGGCTCCGGGGTCCCTTAAACCACGTCCTCCTTCCTGGTGTGGGCTCCTTTGTCTGTCCCACCACCTGGAGACCTTTGCCACGTTGCAGGGACAATAATTTACTGTGCCCTGCTCCTGCCTTTATCTCCGCTTATACTCGCTTAATGTGGTTGGGAATCCACAAATTCCCTTTTACGCTCTTCTGAACGTAACCTACTAAAACCTTAATCATGGTTTGGGGAGTAGTAATTCTTTCTGTTATATGGCTCTCTTTTTATTTTTTCTTATATAATTTTTCCTTTAAGAAAAGATCATTAATCCATGTTTCTGAGCCTTCCCATCAATCTATAATTGAATCATATAAAAAAGACTTGATTTTACATCTGTATGAGAAAGAATTCAATTCTCCCTTAATGCCTGCAGATTTATAAGTCTTAATCTCCAGATTTCTCTTAATTTTTTCCTTTTTTTTTTTTTTTTCTAATAACCTAGCTTGTCAGGAGTTATCTAAATTAATTGTGAACTTGCCTAACACTGTGATCTGAGGAGATGAGTTATCTTGTGCGTAGAGGAGATACCAACAGCTTATAACAGACCCATCTCGTGGGATGGGGGGGAACAAAACCACTTCTAACAGCTTCTAACTTCTAACTGTGGCGTGCTTGGGGAGTGCCCTTCAAAAGATGCTCCCTTAATTACCACGTTTTAAATGCTGTGTTGCCCTGCAGGGCTTTCCCCTCTCGAGTCGGGGTTTTGCCATCACCTCCTTTTGAGCAGCGAAACAGCTTTTTATCCTGAAGTCATAGAATCATAGAATCATAGAATTGCCCAGGCCGGAAGGGACCTCCAAAGGCCATCTAGTCCGACCCCCCCGCAGTCAGCAGGGACACCCCCAACCAGACCAGGTTGCCCAGGGCCTCATCGAGCCTCTCCTTGAATATCTCCAGGGATGGGGCCTCAACCACCTCCCTGGGCAACCTGTCCCAGTGCTCCACCACCCTCCCAGTGAAGAACCCTCTCCTCATCTCCAGTCTAAATCTGTTCCCCTCCAGCTTGAAGCCATTGCCCCTCGTCCTGTCACTGCAGGCCTTTCTAAACAGGTTCTCCCCAGCCTTCCTGTAGGCCCCCTCAGGTACTGGAAGGCTGCT
>NW_015090837.1:761191-787332 GCF_001431845.1 Calidris pugnax
GCCCAGGTGCAGAACCTTGCATTTGCTCTTGTTGAACCTCATGAGGTTCACCTGGGCCCACCTCTCCAGCCTGTCCAAGTCCTTTTGGATGACATCCCATCCCTCTGGTGTATCGACAACACCACACAGCTTGGTATCTCCAAGGGCTGCTTTTCCTCAGGGCTGCTTTCTAATACCTCACCCCCAGGCCTGTACTGATGGTGAGGATTGTGCAGAACCTTGCGTTTGCTCTTGTCGGAGCATCTGTGTGTTTTAAGGCACTAAATTCTTCTAATTTAATAATGCCCCTAAAAAGATACGGGGTTTTGGACTGGTGGAAAGCTTTCTGTCAGGATATGTGAGCCTGATGACTCGGATGGCCCCAGTTTTTCAAGCCTTTGCCCCCCCGGTGTCACCCTCAGCATCTCGGGGACATCCCACCTCAGGCATCCCGAGGAGCTGGCTGCTTCATCCTCTCCTTCCTCCTCCTCTGTGCTGTGGAGGAGGGAGACAGGGACGGGTAATTGTGCTGTCTCCGCAGACAGCGGGGCCCAGCCGGGGTGTCCGTCTCCAACGCGCCGTTGGGAGCCCTGACAGCGACACGCCTGTGGGGAAATTGCTCTGAATTCCTCCATCCTCCGCCGTGTTTAACTCCTGGGGAAGGTGTTTAGAAAAGCAATGCATCTAATATTTGCTCTGGTAGCGGGAGGAAGAGCACAAGCCAAGGTTTTTGCTGTACGTGCAGTTACCCGCTCCCATCCCCGTCTCCTCCTGCAGGCTCACAGTCCCATCTGTTAGAGATTTCTTCTGCTGATGTGCTTTTTTCTCTATTTCCTCGCCCGTGCCACAGATTCATCCTCCTTAAATGAGACAGGGGGAATCTGTTAGCGGGGCTCTCACCGTGTCTCCTTGCTGTCCAGACATCCCTATTCCCTCCCTCCCTCCTTGGCCAGCAAGGTATTGGGTTTTTTTTGGGGTGTGCAGGCACTTAGGGATCGTGGATTGGTGGATTTGGTCACTCCTGGAGCCCTGGCTCTGCAGATTCCTGCCCTGAAAGGGAGCACCAAAGTAGGATTATGCTGGTGTGTTTCGGGTATAATTACCCAAATAGCTTGACCATCCCTAGGGAATATTCCCTAGCTCCTAGGGAAGCTCACAGGTCTGTTGGAGCACTGGAGGTAAAATGGCTGCAGACCCCTTTGTGCTCCTTTTTTATTTTATTCATTGCTTTTTCTCCCTCCCTCCTCCCATTCCCCTAGTTGCTTTCGGAGTTTCGGATGGATTATGTGGATTGCGGAGTCCAAAGCCTCGTCTGCCTGCCAGGGCCTTCTGAATTTCACTGAATTTTTAGAGTAGGACAGAGATCATCTAGTCCAACTCCCCTGCCAAAGCAGGACCTCTTCTCTTCCCTTCCAGTTCATTCCTTCAAACCAATGTTACAACCTCTTGTTTTTTCGACGGAGCAGGGTTTCCGTGGGTTCTGCAGCAAAGGTGCATCCAGGTGACAGGGCTGTGGGTCACCTCTAGGACCCCCATTTGTCCCACCAAAGGCTCTTGCTGGTAGATGGGGGCTTGTTTGGTTGCAGAAAGGGCTTTGCAGGAGCCGCTGGGGTGGTTTGGCAGGTGGCTTCTTGCCTGAGTCCCTCCCCAGGAGAGACGTCTCGTGTGGGGACTGCCTTGTCCCCCAGCACAGGAGGGTTTCTGGCTGCTTGTGTTCCCCAGGCCTGTGATCTTTTTGGAGAGGTTTAAAATAAGCTGGCTTTGGATGGCATCTGTAAAGGTAGAAAAGGAGGGGAACGAAGGAGCAAAGGGGTTCCAAAGTCACTTTGTGTCCCCCTGTCCATACAGATGATGAGCTGTCCTGAGCAGAAGCTGTCTGAACCCCCCCAAGAACATGGGAGTCCCATCAGGGCTGGGACAAGGATGACCCCACTAGTGATTTCTCCAGGATGTTACTTGGGAAATTGCAGGTTGGGAGACTGTAAGTGCTGCTGCAGCCAGAGAAAAAGGAAAGGTTATTTTTCATTACTTTCCCCTTTATTTTGAAGGTGTAGACTCAGGGATTTGGAAACGTTGTCCTTCCCTTGAGGAGCTCACTCTCCATCTTGCTCCTTTGACTTAACAGAAAGGGGATATTGTTCTCTCTTGGAAGGGAATGGACATGGCCATTTTCTGTCTGTATTGTTTAAAACCAGCAAACCTCCTGGAGTGATCCTGTGCTTCGTGAGGTGGAGGGAGAGGAGGAAGCCCAGCATCGCTCATCGGCATCACGGGGCTTTGCTCTGCGCTGCCTGCGGTGCTGGGAGGGGAGGGCACTTCATCTCTGCCACCCCTGGGGTCCACCAAAAAGGAGTGTCTGCTCAGCCCCTGTTTGAAAAAAAATAAATTACTTGCCTGGCTGGGATCAGAGGGGAAAAAAGGCAATGTGATCTACTGACTAGGTGGCCAGATTGTGGATAGAAGACGTGGTTTTCGGGCTCAGACTTCAGGGTTTTCAGATTTACCTTGTTTTGTTTCGTACCTGGGGATGAATATGTATGTAGAAATGGACCTGAAATCCATAACAGGTCCATCTATGTGTATTAGAGAATAACATCATTTCACTCTCTGCATATTAAATTCAAGGTGGTGTCCCCGGTGACATTTCTGTGGCAACGGGCCAGATTTGGGTGCCCCCCCCTCCCAGGAGATGTGATTTGGGGCTCTCTGTGGGTGAACACAGATGTTAAATGCTCTCCAGTGATTGTACAGCCCTGGCTGGCTGGTGTTTTCGGGGGGGATGATGGATGGACTGCTGAACAGCACGAGATTCTTTGAAATGTTCTGCTCCCTGTCAAGCCCTGTCTTTTTGCCTGTCTATCCATCTTCTCCAAAGGACTGGGCTCCACAGTCCTCTGGCTCCGTGGGGAGATGGATCCTTGAGCGAGGATTACATTATTAAAAGCAGCATTTTCCACGCTCTCACCTCCCGAGGGGTCTCAGGAGCAATTGGCCGAGGTCTCCTTCGCGCACGGCGGGGAGCGAGGCAGAGCCCCAAATTGGGCAGCAAAGTCAGGAGCAATTTGGGAACGGGGCCCAAGGGTTCTCCCACCACGCTCCCTTCTAGGGCTGAGAAGACCAAATCGTGCTTCAGAGTGGGTAGAAGAGGCGTGTGGTGGGCCCTGGAGGGAGGCTGGAAGCTGCACGATGATGTTGGCTTCGTCCTCCTCCTCCTCTTGCCGCGTTTCTCTTGTTTGTGCTGTCCCTCTGGGAATCCAGCTAAAGATGGGAAAAATTGCTTGGAAAAGCTGTCAGCCCACTTCTAATTCCCTCCTGAGCTGCTGTTTCAGGCTCTGAGAGTTTGTACTAAGCCTGCAACTTTGGAATAACAGCTCTGGTTTCCATCATGAGTCGGTTCTTCTCGCTGCAAAGGCTCTTGTGGCACCCCTAGGTCCAGCCATCTCCCAGAATCGGGTGAGATTCGTGGTTCAGGTTGTCTGGAGAAGGTTTTTCCAGGCTTTGAGACCCGAGGTTGCCCAGTCCTGGCTGCCTCTGCTTTCCCATGGCTTCCATGGAGCATTCCTGGGCAGCAGCTTGGTCTGCTGGGAACCAGAGCTGATGTGAGGCATCAACCAGGAGACAGAGAGAAGCAATTTCCTCAGCTCTCCTACACACAGGCCCTCGAGACGTTCATCTGCCCCACAATTAGCTAATAAATCAACTGGAAATGTTAACATTAAATATCACTAAAGTACCAGTCTTGGTTTCCCAAACCGCCGGGTACTTTTATTTTAATTATAGGGTTGGTGCTTTGGTTTGGGTTTGGGTTTGGTTTTCTTTTTTTTTTGCTCTCTTTGAATTTTATTTGAGTAACTTTGCATGAGCAAAGCTGTGCGAGAGAGTGTCTCTGTGCTCTGGGTTGTTTACCAAAAATCATAAATCTGTGGAGCTTATTAATATCATCATTCTCCCTGTTTTTTTATGGGTGGGAAGAGCTGGGGATACAAGCAGGGATGGAGCTGGGTATCTGGAGGACTCTCCATCACTCTCCCCTTTCTTGGGCTTTCTGCTGGAGGTATCAAACCCTCCTTCCTCGCTCGGGCTGACGTCTGCAATTTAATTAGCAACTGTCTCTTCCCTCTCAGGGAAGTCCTGTAGAGTCTCACGGCGACGCTGCTAATGAACGTCTGGTGGGACTCGTTTCCCAGAACATATGGCTATGAATATTCCTGTTGGGCTCGTTGCCGCTGTCCCACCGAAATGCCACGACAGGGAGATGTTGGGCTTTGAAAGCCAAACACCCGTGCGGGCCGTAACGTGGCTGGAGGATTTTTTTTCCAGAAAGATGAAAGGTGTGAGAGAAAAGAAAAACCATTGTTGATCCTTAATGGTTGTTTTGCTTTAAGGACAAGAACCTTGGGGCACCAAAGAACACAATTTTTGCCTCCCGGTCCCCTCCCTGCCCCTTAATACATGAAGTTGGGGGCCTCTTGCTCATTTTTAGAGATGCCAAGAGCCCCATGTGAATCATAGCTTATCCAAGGGATGGTTTTGGCCCTGTTGTGGTCTGATTTTGGGGGGTGAATCGTGCCACGTGCTGTCTGTTTCACTCATCCCCTCCAAACCCCGTCGCAGAAGAGACACCGGCATGACCCCGGGGTGTAGGGCTCCTTCTTTTCCTCCGTTATCCTGTTGGTATCGATGGGCTTCTCCCTGTTGAGGACACGTCCCCGCTTATTTTGCACTATCCCAGGTCTTACTGTAGGTAGAGCTACATCCCCGGAGATGCCTGAGCTCAGCAGCTCGTGTTGCAATTGCAAAGGAAGGGATTTTTTTGTACCTTTTTGGGCTGATGAGCAGTGGAGAGTCTCCTTTGGAAACGCTGCCATGGGAAGCTTATTCCAGAGGTTTGAGTTTCTGGTGTTTGAGGGCATGGGCCCTGAGAGCACCAAGAGTCTGTGTGAGATGCTATCCAAGGCTCTGGCCACCAGAATCCAAATATTTAGCTCTTCAGCAGCCCCATCTGACTCCCCTGTGAGGCAAAAGCTCCACCAGGTAGGGTTAAAGGTCCATTATTTGTTGGCTGATGATCCCTGTGTATGGGCTGGGTATGATGGTGGAGAGTCTCCTTTGGAAACGCTGCCATGGGAAGCTTATTCCAGAGGTTTGAGTTTCTGGTGTTTGAGGGCATGGGCCCTGAGAGCACCAAGAGTCTGTGTGAGATGCTATCCAAGGCTCTGGCCACCAGAATCCAAATATTTAACTCTTCAGCAGCCCCATCTGACTTCCCTGCGAGGCAAAAGCTCCACCGGGTTGGGTTAAAGGTCCATCATCTGTTGGCTGATGATCCCTGTGTGGATGCCTGGGTATGATGGGCATCTCCAGATCCCTAATTGCAGCCTAATGAGGAATCCACTTACTCGTCTTTTTTTTTTTTTTTTTAATGTATTAATTTCTGATCTCTCCGTGCTGAGATGCCCAGTTTGCGTAAAAGTGCTTTTGCAGAGGAAAAGCTCTTCCCTGTGCACCCAGCCCACTTCTGAAAGACGTTGAGTAAGCTTCTTGGCGAGCAAGTAACTTTTGTATTTAGGCCGTAATTGGCTTTAAATTCCAAAGGTCCATTGCTAATGATATTCAGAGCGGTTTAATTAAAGGGGCACTGTCAAGTACTTCCTTTATAGTTTTTTTCTTTCGTGTGTGCTCTTGGTTGTAATACCCTTTTTTTTTTTTTTTTTTTGCGTTGCGCTGGGATCTCGCCGCTCTCGTGCCGGTGGCATCGCTGGGAGGTGACATTGATGCTCCAGCAGCTCCTGCTCCTCCTCAAGAGGCTCCGAGCTGCCTCATTCGCTGCTGGGAAGAGCCCCGAGTCTTTGGTGAGGTTTTGAATTGTTCAAAGTGAGACGAAGGCAGGTTCTCTCTCCTTTTTTTTTCCCCTCGCTAGGAAAGCCCGTCTCTGTGCGTGTGATGGTATTCTCCAACTAAAAAAATATGTATTTGCAAGGTGTCAGCTCATGAAAGCAGCAATCTCGTGATCTGAGTTATAAAAATGCTTAGTTCTGAGCTGTCTCTGCGGTTTTCAACTCCAGGCTTTAAATTGGGGATAAATAATTTGTCTAGGGCTTCAAACTCCGCCGTTTCCCTGCATGTTCAAGGGGAACAAAGGGGGCTGAAGGATCTCAGGTGACTGTCACGCAGTTGGGGGGCTTTTGTGGTGCTCTCCCCATCCCACGTGTCTCCTCCGTGGGAAGAGCGGAGGGATGTTCATCCTCCCCATGGCCTTCTCCCTGACCCTTGCTGCCCGGTGGGGACGTCAACCCACCGAGGGGAGCGGGTGGGATGGAGCAGGGATGGTTTTAGAATCATAGAGTCGTCTAGGTTGGAAGGGACCTTCAAGATCATTTAGTCCAACCATCAACCTAACTCTGACAAAAAAAAAATCTCTAAACCATGTCCCCCAGCACCATGTCAACCCGTCTTTTGAACACCTCCAGGGATGGTGCCTCAACCCCTTCCCTGGGCAGCCCATTAGAATCATAGAATCATAGAATCATTGAGGTTGGAAGAGACCCTTGGGATCATCGAGTCCAACCATCTACCCTACTCTACAAAGTCCTCCCCTACACCATTCCAAGGCTTGATAACCCTTTCAGTGACAAAATTCTTCTTAATGTCCAACCTGGACCTCTCCTGGGGCAACTTGAGGCCGTTTTCTCTAGTCCTTTTGCCCGTTCCTTGGGAGAAGTGTGGGTTTCAGGCAGCGATGTGCCTCCAGTTGGCCTTGGGGGACCCTCCTGAGATGGGTTGGGAGGGAAACAGCGACGGACCGACAACCCTCTGCATTCCCCACCCGCTGCTCGGAGCCGCTCCGCTCTTCCCGAGAGCAGCCAAGCGTGGGGAGCGCTATTTAGATCCGAGAGGATAAGGCAATAACCATTTTAAGGGAGATATTCACAGTGGGTCAAATTTTAAACAATGAGAGTGTTTCCGCATGGCAGCCTCTGCCGATAATTGCTTGTAATTGCTTTCCCTTCCGTGCTGCCTTTGCCCTCTCTCTTTTACAGGATCGACTGTCCCCTGTCCCCCCCCTCCCACCTTAGTTTTCTTCCGAGCACGTTTGCAACAGGGTTGGGCTTTTTTTTTCCTTTTTTTTTTATCTTCTTGCAGACACTGTAAACCGCTCGATTGCATCCAGAGGGATAAAGGGCTCCTGCCTCCCATCTCCTGCATCAAACCATTGGGCAGCAGGTTATTGCAGAGGTGAATTGCATCGAGGTGTAGCTCAGGTGTCATTTTTTTTTGTTCCCCTCCCGGCAGGGAATGAAGGTGCCAAGTGATGGGTCTGAGGGGGAGGTCAGGGCACTCTGGAGAGACCTGTGCCACCGGAGGGTCCGGTGTCCTCCTGTCTGGCCTGGAAGCCAACGCTCTCGTTTTCCCCCATGAATCAATTTCTCAGCCTTTAAATGGTACCTTCCTTGTGCTAATCATACAACGGGGACCGCTAATGAATGTCTCAATTATTTAATGTTTGAATCGAGTAATTATTTTCTTGAGGTAGCAAATTGAAGTTTTCAGGAGGAAAAAATACCATCTTCCCCCCCCACCCCCTCTTTCTTTTGCCGCTACATAATTAAGTAATTGTATAGCCAGTGATTTAATAGCTACAAGATCAGGAGTGACATATTTTATTCATTTTAAGCAGGAACGTTTCTCAATTTCTCCTCTTTCTCTCTAAGAGAAGCCCCGGCCACCCTCTGGGAAGGCAGGGAAACCAGCTGCAAAGCTTTACCGTTGCCTCTGTGGCTTTTTCTCAGTGTTTAAAGACATTTTTCTCTCCTGTGCTGAGCTGCACCAGCGGGTGTTTCCCAGGGGAGGGTTGTCTCAGAGGGATGCTCTGTGGGTGTCACCACCACGGGCTTGTGTCCCATCCCTCATGGGACGTGCTTTGCCTCATTGCTCTTGTGGTTTTTTGGTGTGTTGGAGGAGGGGGGAAGAGCCCAGACACTGAGTATAATTGGGAGCTGTTTTTGCACTCGATGGTTACAAGACACATGTCCCCCCCTTCCCTGGGTCAGGGGATCCCTCCCTTTGGAGGAGACACCCCCCTCGTTGGCACCGAGCGCTCGTCACACGTCATCGCTGTCGGCGAGAGATGCCGAGTGACAGTCGCGCTTCTGAGAACCCTCTCTACTCTTTTTAAATAAATAAGGAAGTTAATCGCTGGGGATTTAGCCTGCTCAGATGTTGAGACATCCTGGGGATGAAAAGAAGTGTCGGAGGAACAAGCATATTTAGTGTCGGCGGAGCGTGTATCTGAATCGCCCTTGTTTGCTCCCGTGTCAGCTGTACGTGGGCATCGGTGGTGGAGAACACGAGAAGGTCTGGGTGGTCGTCTGTGCGAATAATTCACCTTCCCAGCTTGGTTTTCTTCCACTGGTGGATGGTTTCTTCAGCGCCGGTTGCTGTGGCTGGATACTATTTGCCAGCGGGACTCGGTGTGTAGCGTGTTTGTAGGCAATTGCTTGGGAGTAGGGACTTCTGGTAGCCATAAAATGACCTGATAAAAAATGGATGGTGTGTCATCTTCTTCTTCTCCTGCCAGGCAGGCCGGGGTTGCTCCCTCCTTGGATGAACGCAACGCTGAACTGTGCTCCTGGCCTGAGCGTTCATGACCGTGAAGCCAAAACAGGCTTTTTTGGCACCATCCCCCAGATTTTAGACAAGTTCCCAACAGCCAACGGACGTGCTGTGAATAGGCACCAGAGAGAACTGATTAACAGGTCTTAATTAGCAAATCCGAAGTGGCCGCACTCCAGGGAGGAGCAGGGCTGGACCCATCCGGGTCATGGTGAGCATCCCACTGGCCGGGGGTAAGGTAGGGATGTCCACACACTTCAGCCTCGTGGAAAAAAGCCACTTTTTCAGGAATTTGGGGTGGATCTGCCCAGACACATCTGCCGGGAATGACGGAGCCGCCGTCTCCTGTGGCAGGGTTAAACTCCTGTGACGGTGAGTGATTCCTCACCAGATGACAGATGAGCCGTGGCTGCGGTGCCGTCGCGACTACTTTTTCCAAGGGCTTGGTCTGTCGTTAAAGAAATAGGGACTTGCTTGGAATTATTTAGTTAAAACCTTGTGTCGGGGGCTGCTGGTCCTTCCCATTTCCCGCTGTGTTTGAAGTCCCCTCAGATGATGGTCATGGTGGCCTTGTCGTAATGTCAACCCCTTTGAAGACCCCTCATTCCACAGCCCTTGGATGTGGTGGTCACCCTTTAAACCCCAACGGGAGGAGCGGTGATGTCTTCTCAACCCTTTCCAGGTATTACAAGCTGCTTCTTTCCTGGTGTCCTTACTTAACGTGCACGTTGTAATTAAGAAGAATTTCCTGTACTCCTCTGGGGCTCCTGAGAAATTGGAGAGCTGGAGGGTTTTGTGTGTTATGTTAACACGTTTATTAAAAAGGAGAAGTCTCCTCGGCAGAGCTAAACACACCCCAGACAGCGTCTGGGACAGGTGTAGTGTTGGAGGACCTTTGGGAAGCCCGTGGGGTGGATTGGGGCATGCAGGAGGGACTGCAGGTGTTTGCCAGAGCTGGGCAAGGAGAGGAAGGAGGGGAGGTCAGGGTGCTTTGCTTTGGGTATGAACAGTGAGCTCAGGTGGCCAGACAGCAGGTTGGGCATGCCTTGCCCCCGTGTCATCTTCCAGGGTGACTTCATGGCTGACATTGAATTTGGGTGGGCGCTGAATGTCCTGGCTCTCCATCTCTGGAGGGGTTCAAGGCCAGGATGGGGCCTTTGGCCCATGGATGGGGCTTTGAGCAACCTGCTCTGGTGGGAGGTGTCCCTGCCCAGGGCAGGGGGTTGGAACTGGATGATTTTCAAGGTCCCTTCCAACCTGAACCATTCTCTGATTCTTTCTTCCTGGGCATGGGGTTTGTGTTCTCTGTCTGAATGGATTTAACCATTTGGTTTGGTGGCCATGGTGCCAGCTGCCACGAGCCCTTGGGTTGCACTGACCACACTGGTGGCATTTGGCTTCCCAAAGCCTCCTGAGAGTTTTGCTGTTGGTGGGTCAGAATTCAGCCCATCCAGGTGCTGGTTGTCACCTCCCTGGCCCTGTGGGCTGGAACCCAGGAGCTGTGGGGTTCTGGTGCCAGTGCTGTGGGGCCTTTCTTTAGCTGGAAGCTTTTAAAACCACTCACTGTGGGGAAATTTCAGCTGGAAGCTCAGCTCATACCTTGGGAGGAGAAAGGGACTGGAGGTTTTTTGCTGAAATATCAGCTTGCGTGGGGTTTTTTTGCTTGCTTTTTAGTTCAGCTTTGCTCAGGCCTTGTTGATAACGTTAGGAGTGAACCAAGGGTTAGACAGCAAAGGGAAGCTTGGTGTGTCTTCACCTGGAACCAGTCTGCCCAGATGGGTGCAGCTGGGCTTCTGCACCACAGCCTTGTCCAGGGACCCCAATATCTTCCCAGCAGGACTTCCCACCGGTGAGAAGAAAGGATTTATGTGTCGTGGCTGCCCCTACTTGCTTCTGGCAACAGGAGACAGCCTTACCTCCTAGCTATGTCTCACCCCATCCTTGATGCTTCCCCGAGCATCCGTGCTGGGTGAGTGACTGGGTGCCCCCGGCGATCGCCGTCACCAGATGTTTTACACCTCTTAAGATGGCAGGGCTCCATTTCTTATGCCTCGTTTTCATAAGGAGCATTTGTATTCTGCAAAGTTAACTTCCCCTCCTTAAATTCGGCTCTTCCCCGGGGCCTCGCTGTGCCCTGTACTGGTGTATTCCCCCCGTGGGGCACTGGGATACACTGGGAGCATCCCAGGAGCATCCAGCCACACTCAGCAGCTCTGGTTTGGGCACCCACCTGGTGGTTTTCCCGAGATGAAAGCTGTGAGAATCCCTGATTTTTATCCTAATTTCACCTTGAGTGGTTTTGGCTGCAAATTTGGGGCGTTTGGCTCTGCGGAGGTGATCAAAACCTAAGATTTCACACGTGAAGGTTTCACTCAGCTGAAAATCCCCGTTGAATGAGGAGCGTGGGGCCAGACCCCCTCATTTAGATCAGCGGTTCAGGAAAAACAAGGTGAACTATGAGCCCGTGAAGAAAACCTGGTGGGGGGATAAGAGAGGAGGGGGAGAGCCGAGTTAATGGAAGAGAGATATCTCCAGCCTGGAAATGGATGAAGGGAGAGGGAACGTATCGCGCCTCGTCCTCCTGGGATTAATTTTGAATATCAAACGCTTGATCTCCAGCCGTTCCTCAGGCAGCCGGTCATGTTTCCGTGAGGATGTATGCTGAAAAGAATTTTTTTCTGATGCTTTAAAACAGAGGAAAGCAAAGCAAATGACCTTATCCTGCTTTGCATTATGTCACACTCGATGATATTCCTTTGCAGCGCTCGCAGATAGCTTGACACATCGAGGCAGACAGCCCCTTATTATTAAATCTGTTTGCAAATGTGCTCGGCTTGCCCTTCACACCCACCCCTGGTTATGAGCGGTGGCAGGCCGTGGCTGCGCATCACGGGTCCCCATAAACATGCTGCCCCCCCCTTTTCCCTGCCTCCCCAATGAGCTTGTCAACACTTTAAGGAATTAATCAAGTGTCCTGCTGGAAAAGGGACTTCTTCCCCCTGGTAGTGGGATGGATGGGAGGGTTCCCCCAAGAGCTTCCTCCCATGGATCCTCCTCACCCTCCCGCAGCTGGGGTGCTGGCCTTATTAATCTAGGGAAGTCATCGTGCCTCTGGACTGGGCCCTGGTGAGGCCTCACCTCAAGGGCTGTGTTCAGTTTTGGGTCCCTCACTACAGGAAGGACATTGAAGTGCTGGAGCATGTCCAGAGGAGAGCCACCAAGCTGGTGAGGGGTCTGGAGAACAAGTCCTATGAGGAGAGGCTGAGGGAACTGGGCATGTTGAGTTTGGAGAAGAGGAGGCTGAGGGGAGACCTCATTGCCCTCTACAACTCCCTGAAAGGAGGGTGTAGAGAGGCAGGTGTTGGCCTCTTCTCCCAAAGGACGAATGACAAGACCAGAGGAAATGGTCTGAAGTTGGGGCAGGGGAGATTTAGATTAGATATTAGAAAGAATGACTTTACTGAGAGAGTGGTCAGGCCCTGGAACAGCCTGCCCAGGGAGGTGGTGGAGTCACCATCCCTGGAGGGATTGAAGAAACGTGTAGAGGTGGCTCTTCAGGGCATGCTCTAGTGCCCAAGGTTATTGGTTTGTGGCGAGGTGTTGAGTGTGGGGTTTAGTTGGTGGGTGCGGTGGTTTTGGTGGGCGTTTGGTGTGGTGTGTGGGTTTGGTTTTTTTTGTGGTTGGACTCGATGATCTCGGAGGTCCCTTCCAACCACTAAGATTCTGTGATTCTGTGAATCTGCCCGTGCAGCCATCCTAGAAATGGAATAACCCGGTCCCTTTTCAGCTGTGTCATGTCTCCCTCCGGGTCAGATGAGGCCAGCAAGGCTTTATTTTTTCGCCGTCCATCAAAGCTGAGTCAATAGTGCCTCACGCTGCTGAGCCCTGCTATTGCCACCGTGGCCAGGAACCTGCTTCCCTGCAAAAGGCCACGTTGTTCTCTCATTTTGTTCTCTCCCATTTATGTTTTTTCCCCAAATAAACCCACTGCACAAAGCCCCTCTGTCCCTGCCGGCATCGCTTGCCTCCAGCAGCCGCCGTCGCGGGGGTGCTTCTGGTGCTTCCTCGTGAGCTTCAAGGGAAAAAGTCCTCCCAAGAGACAACTAAGGGAAAACCTTCTTTCCCAACTCCAGGCCATTGATAGTTGGCCTCGGACCTCTACGAGGAGCTGTCATTAAATAAACACAAAAACTGCCCAAAACCACAAATGGTTTGGGACTCCCAGGGGTTTTGCCTTGGCCTCCATTCGGATCCTGGGAGATGTTTATCCTACAAGCAGGTCTCTGGGCTTCAATATTTGTGCAAAACCTGATAATCTCTGGTAGCCCGTGGGAAAGGCTCCCGGGGTGGCTCCAGCATTTCTGCTGAGATGGGGTCTGTCACTTCCAAATTTGTCGGCTTTCTGCGTCAGTGAATATGCGCTTTTCATTAGGGGAGGATGAATAAAAGGCACCACTTCACCTTGGTTTTTTTTTGTTCTGCGATCTGGGTTTCTCCTTTCTCATCCTCCTCTCGAATGAACCTCTCCCAATTTTTTTCATTTAGCACAGAAATATATTTAGGATCAGCTTTTGTTGTTGTTTCTTCCTGTCCTTTTTATATATATATCTGTCTGCCCAATGCTGAAGGAGGTATTGCAGGTTGAGATTGTTGTTTTCTTCCATTAGAGCATCACAATATTTTCCGTTATTGTTCCCTCTCCCTTTCTCACTATGTCTTGCTTTCTTGGCCACCGCTGTCTGTTGATCAGATGTTTTTGTTAAGTTGTCCAGAGTGATGTGTAGGGGTTTTTTTTTTTGTGCCTTTCCCTGAGTGGTTACAATTAAGTTAGAATCCATCAATGTGTATGAGTTGTTGGAAATGTTGCTTTTGATAGGCATTACCTTGTACTTGTCTGTATTAAATTTCAGCTGTCATTGTTTTCTTAATTGCCTGTGTTAGATAACGCTGAATTTCCCACAGTCCTCTCTTCCTGACTAAAATGAATAGCATTTGTATCACAAACGCTTCAAACTTGACACCTTTTTTTTCCCCCGTGCCATTTAAAACTTCACCCGGGCTTGGCTGATTTAATCTGCTATCAATTTCTCCTCATTTTAATCATGGCTTTCTCTCCTTCCCATCTCTCTGTCCATTTGCTGCTCTGCTCTCCTTGTCTCCTTGCCTTGGCGGGGTGTTTTTGCCGTGGCAGGAGGTGTCCTGCACACCTTGGATTTATCTGGGATGGGTGAGGAGAGCTCCAGTTTCCACCTCCCAGGTGGTTCAAGCTCTGCAGGAGCTCTGGGACGTGGATTTGGGTTGTCAAACCATGATTTTCTCAGCCCTGGTGGCTCAAATCTGGGACCTGCTTGGTCTAGGGGTGGGAGGAGCCGTGACTCGGGAGATCTTGGCTTTTTATTTTTC
Source organism: Calidris pugnax (assembly GCF_001431845.1). NCBI lineage: Eukaryota > Metazoa > Chordata > Aves > Charadriiformes > Scolopacidae > Calidris > Calidris pugnax. Next base: position 775,187 of record NW_015090837.1, read on the forward strand.
ACTCTCCCACGTCCCCGCTTGGGATGGCTTTGGACAAGCTGCTGCTCTTCTCCAGCTGCCGTCAGGTTTGTGTGCTTTGGGCTCCAAATTCCCTTGTTCAAATGACATCCCTTCACCAGGCGTCTGCGGGAAGATGGTTTTCATCTCCGTAGCCTGCTGCTTCTTCAGGGGGCCTGGTTATTATTAATTAAGACATTTTTGAAGGCCCAATAAATTATACCAGCTTTTTCTTGAAGGTATTGTTGCCTTCCTCAAAGAACTCTTAATAGATTAGAGAGGTGTGACTTTATTTTCTAAAAGCCATGCTGTTTGCCATGTCATGTTCATCTCGGTAGTTTATTACAACTTTCAAACCACTAATTTAACAAGTTTACGTAATGCTGAAATAAGCCTTTGAAGTCTGGAATTATCTGTTCGCTACCAGAGCAAGGAGCGATCATTTCCATGCCAGCAAAAATTACCGAGTGAAATTGTGTGGTAATTTTAGTCTTAATTTAGTTTTCAATCTATGTGAAAGTTTCTGGGTATTTTTGAAGTGACATGAAAGGATCTGCTCTCCTCTGCGTTGCCCAAAATCCTCTCCTGCAGCAAATGAAACCAGTTGGTAACGTGGCCTTTAGGGGGAACCTGTTGGAGCTTTTCTCCCTTGGTGACACCTCTTTGAGGAGGAACTGGACGGTACGTTAGCTCTTGGCAGACCAGACCTTCGGAAGGGGCTGGAGGACCATAAAGAGGTGGAGGAGACCTCTGGCAGTTGCTCTTGAGGCGGATGAAAGGCACGGGGAGAGTTTATGGCCCCATCTGCAGGAGGAAGGACTTGATGGTTCAACGAAGCTCAGTTGAATCCTTCCTAGTCAGGGTAGATCCAAAGTTAATCACTAGGAGGTTTGTTGGTATTTTTATTGCCGCATTTATATTTTATGGAACCATCTGGTCCCATTAAAGCTTTGAAAGTCAGCTCAGGTTGGATGGAGTTTCCTAGGAGCTGAGAAGAGGAGAAGCAGGAGTAGGTGAGGTGTGTGGATGAAGCATGACGAGCACTGATAAGCCTGACAGACCGTCAGGGTGAGAGGAATGATGGAGATTTTGAGGGCAGCTGGTAACGGGGCTCCATGCTGCGTGTCCCCTGAAGGTAACTGGTTTTCTACCTGTAACGTTCCTCTCCAGTGAAACACCATCAGTGTCTTCTCCTCTGGGGTTCCTCCGAGAGAAGGAGACCTTAGTAACTTCGTGAAAGCAGTGATGACAACCTAAAAAATGGCTAAACCAGAAGGCAAGTGCCTTTCCCAGGAAAGGGATGAGTTGCTCGGGGACATTAATGTCTCCACCTGGGCCCCATCGATGGCCCTGGACTGGTGGGATGCACGAGGTCCAGCGACCTCATTTCCCACCTTGCTTTTGCAAAGGAGAGGAGCTGCAGCCCTAGAGCAGACAGACTCACTGCTTGGGTTGTCCCTCTTGTGCTCCGGTGATGCTGGCGATGCCAACCTTGACAGCAGAGAAGATGCTGAGTTATGAAAACTTGGAGCTTTCCTCTTCTTGTTTTGGTGTTTGCATCCTTGGGCAAGCCTCTTGGAGCCTTCCAGCCCTTTCCCCATCCCGCATGTTGCCTTTTTAGGGCTCTGGCCTGGAAAAAAGTGAGTGGAGGGGTGTGAGTAGACTAAATGGCCTTCTGCTTGATGGCTCTGGTGGCTTTCCCAGAGCTGGCCTGGCTCACACCGAGCTCTGGTGGCCATCCTGGTGTCCCTGTGTTTGGCTGGGACACTGTCCCCCTGTGCCCACTTGGGATGTGAGCAGTTATCATGCTTCTCAGCATGTTCCCAAAACCCTGGGGTGGTGGGAAGGGAACGGGGGGTATTTTTGTTTTTAAGCCAGCACCTCAGGTGTCACGGTATTTCCACAATAGAAACATTTTTCTTTCAGCTGCAAACAAAACTCGCTCTCCCCAGCTGGGTCCGGCGCTCCCCTGCGGGTTCCAAAGGCACAAAACAAAACTTTTATTGATTTCTTCCAGAGAATAGCTCGCGTTTCCTCTGTACATGCTCCGACAACCCCCTGTGATTTATTATTATTATTTTATTTTTTTCAAACACCCCTAACCCGAGTCCACCACTTGCTCCCGCACGAGGACCTTGCAGCACCGGGGGTGTCTGAGAAGCCCCTTGAGATGCAGATGAAGGAACCCACCAGTTCCTTGGCAGAGGGAGACTTTTACAAACCAAGGGCACCTCCTTTTTGCAGAAAGTGATATTTCGTGGTGATAACTTGGCCTGGCTTATCTTGGTCACGATTTTCCCCTCTTGCCCCCGAGAACCTTGGACCTGCTGATAACACTGTGGCTTTGGGGCGGCCGCTCTTGAGCGGGGCTGTCCGTGTTAGATTTGAGCAAATAATTCAATTTATTCATTGAATTTCACCAGTCTCGAGCTTGGGGTATGTCTGCTGGGCGAGCTGCTATTGCCTTCAGTTTATTAGTCGTGGAGCCGTACGCTAATATGCGTTGAAACTTAGATATTGGAAAGCATTTATAATTCAGAAAGCGGGGCTGGTTGGCGAGTTTCGGGTGGCAGATGTGGGATGGTGTCCTCCCCATGGTAGGGCTGAGGTTTTGGGGGAAAACCTGGCCGTTTGAAGGCTTTATTTACCCAGGGTTTTGCTGGAGGTGTTGGAGATGGGGCTGCTTCTGCAGCCCTGCTCTCTGTCGGGCGTGCGAGGGGCTGTGGGAAGAAGATGGGCTGGAGATGTTTGTGGCCTGAAACCAGCCTGTGCACGGGGCTTTTCATTCACCCTCTGCTCCTCAAAGACCCGGGGAATTGGAGCTCCTGTTATTATTTAAGTGGTTTTCCAGCTGCTCCTTCTCATCCTGTCATCTCTCTGCCCGGCTTTGATTAATGACCAGACCGTCCGTTCCGGCGCTTCCCTCTCTCCTTCACTGAATTCCCTTTCTACTTTTTTCCCCCCTATTTCCCCTCTACTTATATATTATTTTTTTTTTTCCTCTCACACAAACTGCTGATCTAAATGTTCAAAATAAATTATGCTGAATAATGGATGAAGACAGCTGCATAATTTATGGTGCCACGGGGTGAGGTGAAGCCGTTGTCTGCTCTTCCTCTGCTTCTTGTCCCCTGTGCCATCTCGGGTCCTTTCTCTGAGCCAGCCCAGGAGGCAGTGGCACCAGGTTTGCTGCAAAACCTAGAGGGTGGCAGCTCTTTAGATCCCATTTTTACTCCAAAATGGGATTTAACATCGCAGGACTGTGCACATGGGGACCTTGTGACCATTGGAGGTGCGGGATGCTGATGTTCAACCCACCAAGGTGGTCCCTGCCTCCTGGGGCAGAGATAATGGGGATTAATTAGCCCGTGATGTTCCCTTCCTTCAGCCTTTCTGGAGCAGGATTGTGCTGCTGGAAGAGGTGTTAAAATCAGGTGGCAGGAGTGGGCTTCTCAGTTTTGGGGTCTTGCTTTGCCCTGAGTGTTCACCATGAGAGAGTCTTCTGGAGTCCTGGTGTCAGCTGGCACGGTTCATTTTGGCAAGTTGAGGCAATTTCTGCTGACTTTTATATTATATTCAGAATTTCTCTCCATAAGGATATCAGATGTAATTATAATATGTTAAAATGAAGCACTTCAACCTTATAAAAAATAACATTTTGATAATTTTTTCACTGCAAATGTCAACACAATCAATAGGTTCTTGCAAATGTTTTGATTTCATTAAATTCGGCAGATTGTTCTGCTGGCATGTTTTAACCCCCACTAAATATCCTTTTTTCCCCATATTGGGATGAACTTAGATAATAAGGTTACCTTTTACAAAGCCACATGGTAATGAAGTAGAGCTTTTTAGCGGCAGCTCTCCACGTTCCTTAGTGAAAAGGATAAAAGAGTGGTGGAGATGACAGAGACAGTGAGGGGAAAAGCAAAAAGGATAGATGGAGAGACATCATTTTTCTCTATCCCAGTTTATTATCCCATCCATTTGCCTCTGTCTTTTTCTGATGTCTTGTCCGTCAGCCGCTAAAACCTAATTCCGTAAGAAATAAATACAACTTGAGTAAATTAAGTGAAAAAGGCTGCACAGAACCCAATTGCTCTCTGTCCCCCGGACGCTGGGGAACGGAGTTCATTTCCCTGTAATGAACAGGATGAGTGACAGCCCGGCAAAATGAGCCGTGGCTCGGAGCTGCCTTCATCCAGGGGCAAACGGGGTATCGGGGAGCAGTTTGGAAGGGTCGTGTCCACGTGGATGGAGGTGCAGGGATGCGGGGTCTTCCCATGGGATGGTCTTCCCATGGGATGGTCTTCACTCCAGCTCATAGCAGTGCACGTTGCCTCCTTGGCCAGCCCTGGCTGGCTTCCCAAGAGAGATCATTTTTATTATGGAAACAACTTGTTAATAAAAATCAGGGCAGTAGAGACGGTTGAAGGTGTCCAAGGGTCTCTCTTTGGCCTCTTGTTTGAAGGTCTGGGCTTCCAGGCTGGTGTTGAGCCATCTCCTACGAGGAGGGAGGCTTTAGAGGACCGCTCTGGGTGAGGAGTGCCTCTCACAGCCTGCAGGAAGGCACACAAAAAGATGTAAAAACAAGTGTATATGAGAGATAGAAAGTGGTTTGGCCAAGGAATTGACCTGGGACACAGGAACTCAGCCCCTGCTCTGTCGCAGCCTTGATGGCGTGACCTTCAGCAAATCGTTCTACAGTCTGTTTCTCTCCTCCCCAGCAGACCCCAGGGGTCTGGAGAGCTTATGAGGAGGGGTTGAAGGAGCTGGGGGTGTTCAGCCTGGAGAAAAGGAGGCTGAGGGGAGACCTTCTTGCTCTTCTCCAACTCCCTGCAAGGAGGGTGTAGCTGAGGGTGTAGTTGGTCTCTTCTCCCAAGGAACAAGGCCATGGGACAAGAGGAAACGGCCTCAAGTTGCACCAGGGGAGGTTTAAGATGGAAATTAGGAAAAATTTATTCACTGACAGGGTTGTCAAGCCTTGGAAGAGGCTGCCCAGGGAAGTGGTTGAGTCACGATCCCTGGAGGGATTTAAAAGATGTGTAGATGTGGTGCTGAGGGACATGGGTTAGTGATGGACTTGGCAACGCTGGGTGATTGTGTGATTCCATACAGCTTTGTTAGCTGAGGGTGTAGTTGGTCTGTTCTCCCAAGGAACAAGGCCATGGGACAAGAGGAAATGGCCTCAAGTTGCACCAGGGGAGGTTTAAGATGGATATTAGGAAAAATTTATTCACTGACAGGGTTGTCAAGCCTTGGAAGAGGCTGCCCAGGGAAGTGGTTGAGTCACGATCCCTGGAGGGATTTAAAAGATGTGTAGATGTGGTGCTGAGGGACATGGGTTAGTGATGGACTTGGCAACGCTGGGTGATTGTGTGATTCCATACAGCTTTGTGAATGTTCCTCCAGCTCCGTTGGAGACTGGACTCCATGGGCTATCACCCTATGAGTCCCTGTGTCCCAGACCTGGTCCCTGCTGTGTCCTTGTGGAAGTTGGAGATGCTGCAGCGAGTCTGAGCCACCACAAGCTCGTTTGCAGGAGCCGCCGTGGTGCGGCGAGGAACTTGCAGTGCTTTATTATGCGTAATATCCAGCCGGTGAAAGACAGCTGCTGCTGCTGCTCGGCGGAGTGTTACAGCCCCGTCATCGATATCGGGGAGGAGGAACTGGTGGGCAACCTGTTCCCTGTGATGGGCACTTAGGCAATGCTTGGGTTGACAAAGAACCTTGTACCAACTGCAGGCAGCACATGTTCAACGCGCTCCTCATCTAGCAGGGAGCGAGCCAGCCAAACGCCCAGATGCTCCTGACAGTTAACTTTGGAGAGGAGCAGGCGATAAAGCAGGGTTTTTTTTCAATGGGGTGAGCCCCCTTTTTTACCTTTGGCTACTCAGTTAGACTCAGGGCAGGGGGAGACTGATGAGCGTGTGCCATTAAGTCGATAAATATCAACCAAGAGGGTGACTTGGGGTGGTGTGATCCGCTGTCGGGTGTGAAGGATGGGGAGCCGGGACCGCCGGGTGATTTTTCTGGCGCTGCCACTGATTCGTTTTGACTTTGAGCAAGTCGTTTAATCGCTCGGTAATTAATCCTATTCATACAGCTAAATTGAGTACCGCTAGGTACACGAGCTCTCGCCGCAGGCGCACCGTGGCCATTCAGGAAAATCACAGCGACACCTCTAATAGGAGAGAAGGTGTTTGAGTTCAAAGCGTCCCGTCCTGCCACTTGAATCCTTCCCATCACGTACCTACAAAGGGCTTGGGGAAGGTCTGGAACAGCTTGACTCCCTGACTGCGGGGAGGAGTGATGCCCACTGGCCAGAGCTGGCAAATCCATCACCTTCCTTGGCAAATAAGTGTTAATGGAGTTTGCAGGGAGCCTGGGAGGGATGGTACTAGGAAACGGCAGATAATTCCGGCTATTTTAGAGTTGATCTTCTTCCCAGCCCTTTGGTTTGAAGCTGGCACACCAGCTGCAGGAGCCCCGGTGCCGGGGGCTGAGGGTGACCTCCCGCTCTCCTCATCCTCCCACCGTTAGACCAAGGAGCTGCTGGAGTCAATCAGAGGGAGGTGTTTGCAAGCAGGGTGTTTTTATTAGCTCAGTACAAACCACGGCAGAGCACTTATTGATTCCGGTGATCCATTGCCATCCAGAACATCATTTGTAAGCTTTTGGGGAAGCAGGAGTGGTAGCAAAGCCTGTTGTGTCATCCCAGTCGCTTGGGCATTTGAATTCTCTCCACCACATGGAGTATCTACTCTCTAAGACTTGATTCTGGCCATCCTCATGCTGCTCCACCTCTGCGTTAACACGGCAAAATGCAAGACCTTTTTCATTTCTACCTGCCCTGCCTTGAACTAGTGCTGTCTGGAGATGCTTTGTTGCGCTCAGGATAAGAAAAAATTAAGGTTTTTTGGACCTTTAGCCGCAGGGCTTTGCTCAAATTCCCCTGTACTTACTCTTGCTCCTGGCAGACCCTTGTAATTGCGCCGTGTCTCTCCATATATTTATTCATAGATATTTTATATTAACCTGCTACCAAGTAGACCACTTTCTTGAATGAAGCTGCTCTTTGGTAGCCCACTAAGTGTGTTTTGTTGCCCAGATGTGGCACCGCTGTCCCACTGGGGAAGAGTTTCCCCTCTGTGGACGTAGCTGAGGGATGTGAGTGTTTGGGTGGAAATCTCTGCAGTCCCACGTACAGACAAAAAGCGACTTCGGGGAAGCTGGGAATAACCATCTTGTGCCTTTTGCTTTCGAAAATGACAGATCTCTCTTGCTTGGAGGAGTTTCTGGGCTAAATAACGGCAGTAGATCCACGGGGTGCTCTGGGGGAGCAACGGGCTTAGTACAAATTTGGGAGAGTTTAACTGGGATTTACAAACCCACCCAGGGGTTGTGGGTGCACGTGCCATTTGAATGGGATTTTAATTCCTGAGTTCTCCCAAACGGCTTAGGAAGTTGTCTTCTGTGGTTGGTTTTTTTTTTTTTTTTCCAAATGAACATCTTTACAAAAACCTGGAAAACCACCAGAAAATGCACTTTGCCAGAATAACAGTGAATTTTTGGCTGACTGGCTTGCGACTTATTAGCAAGCTGTGGGAGGTTGTGGCTTCATCGAGGGTGCAGTCGTGAAATAAAGCTCTACCCATCCCCTTCCGTGCAACTTTTACCTACGATAGAGATGTCAGTTTGTCCAGTAGAATTTAAGAATGTGTAAATCCATGTGTATTCTTTTTTTTTCTTGCTACATCTGACTAGTACAAGTGTTTAGGTGGAGGCACGATATGTTCTTTTAGTGAAACAAAACTGCATTACTTGCTACATCTGACTAGTAAAAGTGTTTAGGTGGAGGCACAATATGTTCTTTTAGTGAAACAAAACTGCATTTAGGAGGAGGAGGAGTTAGGAAAAGGAAAGGAAAGGAAGGAAGTGGCAGCCTGTGGATTAGCTTTGCTGGAGGAGCAGGAGGAGGAGTTAGGAAAAGGAAATTAAGAAAGGGGCAGCCTGTGGATTAGCTTTGCTGGAGGAAATAATTGTCCAATTCAGGTGGAGGGAGGTCATCCTGCCCCTCTGCTCTGCCCTGGGGAGGCCCCAGCTGGAGCACTGGGACCAGTTCTGGGCTCCCCAGTTCCAGAAGGACAGGGAACTGCTGGAGAGGGGACAGCAGAGGCTACAAAGATGATGAGGGGCCTGGAGCATCTCCCTTACGAGGAGAGGCTGAGGGACTTGGGTCTTTTTAGTCTGGAGAAGAGAAGGCTGAGGGGGGATCTGATCAACACCTGTAGATACTTCAAGGGTGGGTGTCAGGAGGATGGGGCCAGGCTTTTTTCAGTGGTGCCCAGGGACAGGACAAGAGGAAATGGGCACAAACTTGAAGGTAAGAAGTTCCACCTAAAGATGAGGAGGAACTTCTTTGCTGTGAGGGTGGCAGAGCCCTGGCAGAGGCTGCCCAGGGAGGTGGTGGAGTCTCCTTCTCTGGAGACATTCAAACCCCACCTGGACACGTTCCTGTGGGACCTGCTCTGGGTGGACATGTTCTGGCAGGGGGTTGGACTAGGTGACCTCCAGAGGTCCCTTCCAACCCCATAGCATTCTGTGATTTTGTAACTTGTCCTTTTTATACACACATCAACTTCCCTTCCCCTCCAGGCCCCCAGGACCACGCTTCCAGGTCATTCCCATAGTCTTTTCTTCAAATAGACTTTCCTCTGCCTCCTCCCTCTCTCTCGGTCGGGGATGGTGATGTCTGGTGGGGTAATTGCTCCGGGGACAACGCCGGACTCGGAGATGGACTGGGAGCCAGCTGAGACTATCTTTGCCTCTGGTCCTGGCCCCTCCACGGGGGAAATGTGAAGCGTGTTGGAGCGATGGCTCTGCAGCAATTCCCAGCTGAGGGGCCGCGTGTTTGGGCTGGCTGGCTGGTGGGGAATTCATTAGGAACTTTTGTGTTTGCAGCTGTCTCTCGGATTATATCTTTATTGATCCTGCCTGCCCGTGGCCAGTGGGAAATATGTGGAAATGATGAAGCTCTTCTGAAGGGAGGGGGGAGTTCATAATCTTGCTCAAACAAAGGCAGGCCCCCAGAGGGCAGGGTGAATGGCCCGTGTGTAGCCTATTTGGAGACGATGTGGCTCTCACATCTTGTTCCCCTTGTTTTACTGGGATAACATTCAATTACCCCTGCCAACGGCAGCTTCCCAAAAGGGCTGCTGAGACAGCTAATTACTTGCCCCACTTACTCCAAATGAGAAATACAAGTCCAGTGAAAACCCCTCTGGGGCTGGGAGGAGCAGTGGGACCGGCGCCAGTTTTAGGGCTCTCCAGTGGTCCCTCAAAAGACCTGGTGTCTCCAGGAGGTCACGGAGATGGAGGTTGGCCGTGGCCCCAGCTCTGCCATGGCTTTGCTGCTTGACCGTGGGCTTCATTTGGAGTGAAAGGCTGCGGGGTGCTGGCTAGCGGGTTGAGAAGACACCATGGGGACTCCATGAGGACATGGTGGGGACGAGGGGACACCTTAGGGACACTGTTGGGACACCATGGGGAGACCATGAGGACGCTATGGGGAAACTGTGGGAGCATGAGGATACAGTGGGGACTCCATGAGGATATGGTGGGGACATGAGGGCACCATGGGGACTCCATGGGGACACCATGGGGACTCCATGAGGAAACAGTGGGGACATGGGGACACCGTGGGGACACTGCTGGGACACCATGGGGAGACCATGAGGACACTATGGGGAAACTGTGGGAGCATGAGGACACCATCAGGACTCCATGAGGATACAGTGGGGACACCGTGGGGACATGAGGGCACCATGGGGACTCCATGGGGACACCATGGGGACTCCATGAGGAAACGGTGGGGACAAAGTGAGGACATGAGGACACCGTGGGGACACTGTTGGAAGTTAAAGCCAGAGTTTCTGCTCTCTAGCTGTCAGCGGTGGGTGGCCCTTCCCGAGTCTTGCATCCCGGGGACATGGAGGACGAGGCAGTGGCTTTGTGGAGTGTGAGGGGTTATTTGGGCCCTGCTGACCTCCCCAATGGGGCTGGCATCCCTGGGAGAGGCTCAGCATCCTCCACAGGGAAGCTTTTCCACAGCCCAGGGTGCTTTGGGAGCGGGTGGCCAGACCTGTGCAGGGCTGGCAGGAGGTGACAGGAGGTGACAGCTTTCTCTTGCCCTTAGCCTGGGCTGGCTCTGTGCAGGCACCCCCGAGAGGTACGGCCCTCACGAGCCCCGTATCGACGCAGCCTGACAGCACCTTCTTCCTCTTTGTAAACCCCAGCAAGGAGACAACTTGCCAGACAACCACACTTAGCCCCTGCCAAAGCCGAGCGCCGGAGAAGTCCCTGATGTATTTAGAGAAACACACTTGTCTTGCCGTGTCTGCTTTGGAGAAACCTTGCTAATCCTTCCTGAAAAGCCCAAAGGGGGATCCGAAGCAGCTTTTCATTAGCCAGACAAGCCCTACGAGTTCCTCAGCAAAATACCTACACCGGGAGGGATGCTGCTGTCTGCCTGGCTGCTGAGCCACGGGGGATGCAGCCTTTGCTGGGAGCATCCTGCACGTGGGGAGAGGGATGCAGGTCCCAGCATCACACTGGGAAGGTGCTGGGAGCTTTGCATTGCAGTGAGGGGTGAGAAAAAGTGAGGTTCTTCCCTGGGGCTGTAACTTCTTTTGGGCATCCCCAGGGTCTGTAGCTTCTCTTGGGCATCCCCAGGGTCCGTAGCTTCTTTTGGGCATCCCCAGGGTCTGTAGCTTCTTTTGGGCATCCCCAGGGTCTGTAGCTTCTTTTGGGCATCCCCAGGGTCCGTAGCTTCTTTTGGGCATCCCCAGGGTCTGTAGCTTCTTTTGGGCATCCCCAGGGTCTATAGCTTCTTTTGGGCATCCCCAGGGTCCGTAGCTTCTTTTGGGCATCCCCAGGGTCTGTAGCTTCTTTTGGGCATCCCCTGGGTCTGTAGCTTCTTTTGGGCATCCCCTGGGGCTCCAGCTTCTTTTGGGCATCCCCTGGGGCTGCGGCTTCTTTTGGGCATCCCCAGGGTCTGTAGCTGCTTTTGGGCATCCCCTGGGGCTGCGGCTTCTTTTGGGCATCCCCAGGGTCTGTAGCTGCTTTTGGGCATCCCCTGGGGCTGCGGCTTCTTTTGGGCATCCCCAGGGTCTGTAGCTGCTTTTGGGCATCCCCTGGGGCTGCGGCTTCTTTTGGGCATCCCTTGGGGTTGCAGAACTCTGCGATAGGTACCTGCTTTTTTTTTTTCCCTGGAGCCTCTCCAGGCTCATTCCTGGGCTTCCTAATGATGGATAGTCCTCGGAGCTGCCCGCGGGCAGGGCTGCCTGGCGTTTTTCTCTCTCTGCATGTGTGACCCAGCTCTCCCTGACGCAGCGCCTTTCCGGCAGGATGACTGTATCCGTCGGGTCGGGCTGTGCTGTTTCTTGCTGAGCCAGTACAGCTCGTACAGGAACTGCCTGTAAACAAGCCCAAAGTGCGTGGAAAGCACTTATTTCGACTTCCTACTGCATTAGCAAAGGGCTGGGAATTCATTTCTGAGCGAGGGCGAGCTGAGAGGATGTAGATGGGGGTGTGTGTCAGCGATACATACATCTCCTCTGGACCCGGAGCAGATGAGGCCATTAACAAGGCTGTGAACATGGAAATACTGCTTTCCTTGCCTTTGTACAGTCCCCGAGCTGCTGTCCCTGCTTTCCCCTTGTCTCTCCTACCTGATAGACCCTCGAGCCGCGGCGGGTTAGATCGCAGCCCGCTCGGGATGGGGCTAATAGGTGATGCTAACAGGTTGTCAGCTCCCTGGCTGCAAAAAGGATGCATTTCCCTGGCTAAATCCGCATGGACGTGACTTGCATGGCTGCGGTTCCCCTCTTAAACGTGCCAGACTTGCAGTAGCTGGGAGAGTGGGCTCTGGTGATAATCTGCAGGCATGGCAGAAAATCATTTCCAGGGGTGGAAAGTGACTTTGCTGTATGGATAAAATCTCGTGAAATTACTCTGGGGTAAGAACAATTTGTTTCAGTCTCCATCTCCCGAGATACTGATGTTGGAAAGGTCCGGATTTGCAAGACCTGCTCTCCGTGCACGCACCCATTTTAAATGCTGGCTTGATTTATTTATTATTTTTTTTT
>NW_015090837.1:788657-793019 GCF_001431845.1 Calidris pugnax
GACACGTTCCTGTGGGACCTGCTCTGGGTGGACATGTTCTGGCAGGGGGTTGGACTAGGTGACCTCCAGAGGTCCCTTCCAACCCCATAGCATTCTGTGCTTTTGTAACTTGTCCTTTTTATACACACATCAACTTCCCTTCCCCTCCAGGCCCCCAGGACCACGCTTCCAGGTCATTCCCATAGTCTTTTCTTCAAATAGACTTTCCTCTGCCTCCTCCCTCTCTCTCGGTCGGGGATGGTGATGTCTGGTGGGGTAATTGCTCCGGGGACAACGCCGGACTCGGAGATGGACTGGGAGCCAGCTGAGACTATCTTTGCCTCTGGTCCTGGCCCCTCCACGGGGGAAATGTGAAGCGTGTTGGAGCGATGGCTCTGCAGCAATTCCCAGCTGAGGGGCCGCGTGTTTGGGCTGGCTGGCTGGTGGGGAATTCATTAGGAACTTTTGTGTTTGCAGCTGTCTCTCGGATTATATCTTTATTGATCCTGCCTGCCCACGGCCAGTGGGAAATATGTGGAAATGATGAAGCTCTTCTGAAGGAGGGGGGAGTTCATAATCTTGCTCAAACAAAGGCAGGCCCCCAGAGGGCAGGGTGAATGGCCCGTGTGTAGCCTATTTGGAGACGATGTGGCTCTCACATCTTGTTCCCCTTGTTTTACTGGGATAACATTCAATTACCCCTGCCAACGGCAGCTTCCCGAAAGGGCTGCTGAGACAGCTAATTACTTGCCCCACTTACTCCAAATGAGAAATACAAGTCCAGTGAAAACCCCTCTGGGGCTGGGAGGAGCAGTGGGACCAGCGCCAGTTTTAGGGCTCTCCAGCGGTCCCTCAAAAGACCTGGTGTCTCCAGGAGGTCACGGAGATGGAGGTTGGCCGTGGCCCCAGCTCTGCCATGGCTTTGCTGCTTGACCGTGGGCTTCATTTGGAGTGAAAGGCTGCGGGGTGCTGGCTAGCGGGTTGAGAAGACACCATGGGGACTCCATGAGGACATGGTGGGGACGAGGGGACACCTTAGGGACACTGTTGGGACACCATGGGGAGACCATGAGGACGCTATGGGGAAACTGTGGGAGCATGAGGATACAGTGGGGACTCCATGAGGATATGGTGGGGACATGAGGGCACCATGGGGACTCCATGAGGACACCATGGGGACATGAGGACACAATGGAGACACCATGGGGACTCCATGAGGAAACAGTGGGGACATGGGGACACCGTGGGGACACTGCTGGGACACCATGGGGAGACCATGAGGACACTATGGGGAAACTGTGGGAGCATGAGGACACCATCGGGACTCCATGAGGATACAGTGGGGACACCGTGGGGATATGAGGGCACCATGGGGACTCCATGGGGACACCATGGGGACTCCATGAGGAAACGGTGGGGACAAAGTGGGGACATGAGGACACCGTGGGGACACTGTTGGAAGTTAAAGCCAGAGTTTCTGCTCTCTAGCTGTCAGCGGTGGGTGGCCCTTCCCGAGTCTTGCATCCCGGGGACATGGAGGACGAGGCAGTGGCTTTGTGGAGTGTGAGGGGTTATTTGGGCCCTGCTGACCTCCCCAATGGGGCTGGCATCCCTGGGAGAGGCTCAGCATCCTCCACAGGGAAGCTTTTCCACAGCCCAGGGTGCTTTGGGAGCGGGTGGCCAGACCTGTGCAGGGCTGGCAGGAGGTGACAGGAGGTGACAGCTTTCTCTTGCCCTTAGCCTGGGCTGGCTCTGTGCAGGCACCCCCGAGAGGTACGGCCCTCACGAGCCCCGTATCGACGCAGCCTGACAGCACCTTCTTCCTCTTTGTAGGACCTGGGCAGGGCTGGCAGGAGGTGACAGCTTTCTCTTGCCGTTAGCCTGGGCTGGTTTGTGCAGGCACCCCCGAGAGGTACGGCCCTCACGAGCCCCGTATCGACGCAGCCTGACAGCACCTTCTTCCTCTTTGTAAACCCCAGCAAGGAGACAACTTGCCAGACAACCACACTTAGCCCCTGCCAAAGCCAAGCGCCGCAGAAGTCCCTGATGTATTTAGAGAAACACACTTGTCTTGCCGTGTCTGCTTTGGAGAAACCTTGCTAATCCTTCCTGAAAAGCCCAAAGGGGGATCCGAAGCAGCTTTTCATTAGCCAGACAAGCCCTACGAGTTCCTCAGCAAAATACCTACACCGGGAGGGATGCTGCTGTCTGCCTGGCTGCTGAGCCACGGGGGATGCAGCCTTTGCTGGGAGCATCCTGCACGTGGGGAGAGGGATGCAGGTCCCAGCATCACACTGGGAAGGTGCTGGGAGCTTTGCATTGCAGTGAGGGGTGAGAAAAAGTGAGGTTCTTCCCTGGGGCTGTAACTTCTTTTGGGCATCCCCAGGGTCTGTAGCTTCTCTTGGGCATCCCCAGGGTCCGTAGCTTCTTTTGGGCATCCCCAGGGTCTGTAGCTTCTTTTGGGCATCCCCAGGGTCTGTAGCTTCTTTTGGGCATCCCCAGGGTCCGTAGCTTCTTTTGGGCATCCCCAGGGTCTGTAGCTTCTTTTGGGCATCCCCAGGGTCTGTAGCTTCTTTTGGGCATCCCCAGGGTCCGTACCATCTTTTGGGCATCCCCAGGGTCCGTAGCATCTTTTGGGCATCCCCAGGGGTTCCAGCTTCTTTTGGGCATCCCCAGGGGTTCCAGCTTCTTTTGGGCATCCCCTGGGGCTCCAGCATCTTTTGGGCATCCCCTGGGGCTCCAGCTTCTTTTGGGCATCCCCTGGGGCTCCAGCTTCTTTTGGGCATCCCCTGGGGCTGCGGCTTCTTTTGGGCATCCCCAGGGTCTGTAGCTTCTTTTGGGCATCCCCTGGGTCTGTAGCTTCTTTTGGGCATCCCCTGGGGCTCCAGCTTCTTTTGGGCATCCCCTGGGTCTGTAGCTTCTTTTGGGCATCCCCTGGGGCTCCAGGTTCTTTTGGGCATCCCCTGGGGCTGCGGCTTCTTTTGGGCATCCCCTGGGTCTGTGGCTTCTCTTGAGCATCCCCTGGGGCTGCGGCTTCTTTTGGGCATCCCTTGGGGTTGCAGAGCTCGGCGATAGGTACCTGCTTTTTTTTTTTCCCTGGAGCCTCTCCAGGCTCATTCCTGGGCTTCCTAATGATGGATAGTCCTCGGAGCTGCCCGCGGGCAGGGCTGCCTGGTGTCTTTCTCTCTCTGCATGTGTGACCCAGCTCTCCCTGACGCAGCGCCTTTCCGGCAGGATGACTGTATCCATCGGGTCGGGCTGTGCTGTTTCTTGCTGAGCCAGTACAGCTCGTACAGGAACTGCCTGTAAACAAGCCCAAAGTGCGTGGAAAGCACTTATTTCGACTTCCTACTGCATTAGCAAAGGGCTGGGAATTCATTTCTGAGCGAGGGCGAGCTGAGAGGATGTAGATGGGGGTGTGTGTCAGCGATACATACATCTCCTCTGGACCCGGAGCAGATGAGGCCATTAACAAGGCTGTGAACATGGAAATACTGCTTTCCTTGCCTTTGTACAGTCCCCGAGCTGCTGTCCCTGCTTTCCCCTTGTCTCTCCTACCTGATAGACCCTCGAGCCGCGGCGGGTTAGATCGCAGCCCGCTCGGGATGGGGCTAATAGGTGATGCTAACAGGTTGTCAGCTCCCTGGCTGCAAAAAGGATGCATTTCCCTGGCTAAATCCGCATGGACGTGACTTGCATGGCTGCGGTTCCCCTCTTAAACGTGCCAGACTTGCAGTAGCTGGGAGAGTGGGCTCTGGTGATAATCTGCAGGCATGGCAGAAAATCATTTCCAGGGGTGGAAAGTGACTTTGCTGTATGGATAAAATCTCGTGAAATTACTCTGGGGTAAGAACAATTTGTTTCAGTCTCCATCTCCCGAGATACTGATGTTGGAAAGGTCCGGATTTGCAAGACCTGCTCTCCGTGCACGCACCCATTTTAAACGCTGGCTTGATTTATTTATTATTTTTTTTTTATATTTTTTTTTTCCCCTCTTTTGCATGGACGTACTTGTGGCCTCAGGGACGAGAGTTCCACTAAAGCAGATAAAAGGGCTTTTAAATATGCAGGTTTGCTCTGCAGATGCGTGAGCGCCTGCTAAGGCATTCTGGTGTGATTAAAAAGAATAAATCCTTCCGAGGCCAGGAGAATACCTGGCTGAAATTAAACCCCTGCTGAAGAGCTGCTTGTATGTATGTACGTGCATAAATGTATGGATGTAGGCATGCATACACCAGTCACAAGTGGTGTTCCTCAAGGGGCCGTGCTGGGGCCGGTGCTGTTTAACATTTTTATCAATGATATAGACAGGGAAATTAAAGGCACCATCAGCAAGTTTGCGGATGATACCAAGCTGTGTGGTGTTGTCGATACACCAGAGGG
>NW_015090837.1:793166-828293 GCF_001431845.1 Calidris pugnax
TGGAGCCCTCAATATAAGAAGGACATGGACCTGATGGAGAGGGTCCAGAGGAGGGCCACAAGGATGATCAGGGGGATGGAGCACCTCTGCTACAAGGACAGGCTGAAGGAACTGGGGTTGTTCAGCCTGGAGAAGAGGAGGCTCCGGGGTGACCTAATAGCGGCCTTCCAGTACCTGAAGAGAGCCTACAGGAAGGCTGGGGAGAGCCTGTTTAGAAAGGCCTGTAGTGCCAGGACGAGGGGAAATGGCTTCAAGCTGGAGGGGAACAGATTTAGACTGGAGATTAGGAGAGGGTTCTTTACTGTGAGGGTGGTGGAGCACTGGAACAGGTTGCCCAGGGAGGTGGTTGAGGCCCCATCCCTGGAGATATTCAAGGAGAGGCTCGACGAGGCCCTGGGCAACCTGGTCTAGTTGGGGGTGTCCCTGCTGACTGCGGGGGGGTCAGACTAGATGACCCTTGGAGGTCCCTTCCGGCCTGGGCAATTCTATGATTCTATGATTCTATGATATAGGCATAGATATATGTGTCAGCAGGCTTCAGACCTCAAAGTTGGGGGTGAAGGGGCTCTTCGAGGGCCCCCACTAATATGGGGAAATGAAGTCAAGAGGGATATTAATTTAGGTGACTTTCCTTCCCCTCCCAGGGCTGTTATTCTGGTGCTGCCGGTGTGTAATGAAAGACCTTTTAGTGCTGGGGGAGATCAAATAATCTTACACCAACGCGAATGGGTCTGGGCCGTGATTATCCCAGTGAAATTGGTGATTCAGCTCCGACTCTCGGTGTCTCCTCGCCTTTTCTGAAGGTGGTTTTTTTTTCTCCAGTCCCCGGATTGATGGATTGACACCTGAGTGCCTTTGTTGTCGGGAGCTTGCCATTACGGGTCTGTGCAATGCTTAGAATTTAGACTAACCCGTGCTTTTCTGGCTGGGGGGATATTTCGGGCAAGATGTATGAATTTTCTGAGAGGGACCCAAGTAGTGATAATGAAGGCTTCTGGGATGGTAAAAAGTATTTCTGTTGAAGAATAGGAAAATATTAGGGGCCTTGGCATCTCTCCCACTCTGGAGGCAGCCTTGGTGATGGAGAATTACTTGGAGAACATGCCCCAGGGTGGTGTTTCCTATATTCCGTTTTGCCTCCTCTTTTAGGCCCTCTCCTGGCTTGGCAGGGCTGAAAAGGCTGACTGTAAAGGAGAGAAAAATGGGTTTTTTTTCTGGGCTGAGGGAGCTCCACCCGTCCTTCCTCCCTTCCCCATCAGCTCTGCCTGTGCCCATGGTCCTGGGTCTGGGCAGCATGAGGGATGCTGATGCTCGGGGGTACTGGAGTGCCTTAGATGCTCTGGCAGCCCCCAGATATCAGGGATACTGGTCCAGTTGGGTGTACCCGATGGCTCCCAGTACCTCAGAGAAAGGCTCACAGCACCCTAAATATCATCGTTTCCCTGGGAAGGATTCTCTCTGCAAATCTCAGCCAGTTAGTGATTGACTTCTGTGCCAAAGAGTGAGGGCTCAGATCCCCGTGGCGTTTTTATCTCTTGTGGTGTAACGGTGAGCTTCCTTCTGAGGTCCCCTCCATCTCTAATTCCTCTGAAGCACTATTCTTGCTCCTCCGCCGTCGCAGAGCTCAAACCAGGCTTGTCGGAGGCAAGTGGGATAAAAAAGCCACAGACCTCTCTTGTTAGAGACACGCTTCCCTGGGTTTCCCCAGGGCCCGGGGACTGCGCTACCGACACTCTCAGAGAAGCAAATGCACTTTGTGCAAAACGTTTAACCTCTCTGTGCCTCTGTTTACCCTCTTAAAAAGGTGTAATTCCCGCCGAGACGCCGTGAGGATCAATTACTGTTTCTGTAGGCTGAGATCCCTGGATAAAAGGGTAGAGAATTATCCTGTCAGTCTGCCTCAAATATTGTTTTCATTAAGATTAACACTCTTCAGTAAACAGAAGCGTTAAAGCTGTATTAGGTGTTTAATAAGTAATATGTAGTTGATATCCATCACGTTGTCTTGTTGTAGCGAGCTGTTGGGCTGACGGGCCCGTTGAAGTGAAGCATCCTGCCCTAATTGCTCCTCACTACACGTTTGATTAGCTGTATGTAGGGTTACGTGTGGATGATGGGGTGGACCTCATCAGAATTCCTCCGTCTCAAGGGCACGGAGGCAACAGGAGAAGAGCATAAACAACTCTAGAGATGGTTGAGGCCAAGTTCTGGCTCCTCAATCTGGAGGGGGGCAGCTCAGGAGGACTGTTGGATCCTCCTGCACTTGGCATCTCTGAAAAAAACCCCATAAAAATCAGGTTCTGTGTTTTCCCGTTGCCTGTAGGTAGTGTCTGCACGTGCTTGACATGTAGTTAGGAAATCAAGGCTGCTTTAAATGGAGTGGTTTTGCTCTCGGGCTCCAGCAGAAGCGAAGGGAGAGTCAAGTGGAGCCAAACTCCCACTCCCCCGGCATTGAACTCTGTGGGGATGGCAGGGTTCACAAGGGGAAGATTTCTTGGTCTATTGCGTCAACTACTCTTTAAATTTACCTTGGTTTTTGCCAGCTCACGTGTTCCCAGACCCTCCCAGGCCAGGACCTCTCCAATATTCCTCCTCCTCGTTTATGGAGAGCGTCACAGAGCCTTGACCATGTGAATAGGTCTCCGTCTCTTCCTGTATCTGGGTTTTTTCTTGCCTGGCAAAAGCTCCGCAGCATTTACCAGCTGGAGAAAAACAAGACTTAAAAGCCGACAGCCAGAGCTGGGTCCTCAGCTGGGTCAAGTGCAAGTGCAGGGAGCTGGGCTGATTTACGCTGCCTGAGGTCCTGGCCCATAATCTTTTGTGATCCATCATAAATATCGCGTCGATTTAAGACGAAGAGGTCTGCCTCAAAGTTGGCTGAACTTTCGGTGTAAATTGCGCAGCCTTTGGGAACCTGCTCCCATTTTGTCCTTCCTGCTCTGGGTTAACGCTGATGGAAGGGATATTCCTTCCCCACAATTTTGCTCAAACGTGGAGGTTTTTCCTTTCCAGTGGGCTGGACTGGGAGGCAAGCAGACCCCTGATCCTGGCTACCAAGATGCTGGTTTATAGCAGTTTCCCTCACCTCTGGAAAAATCAGTGCCAGCACTCGGTGAGGGGTTGTGCCAGTGCCCATCTGCAGTTATTGATGGGAGCTGTTGGGTGCTGATATCTTTGTGTCCAAGCCTGGGATGCCATGGGGACATTCTGGCTGCCATCTGCGGCGTGCAGGGAGTTATCTGCCTTGGCAACTCAGAGGGCTGTTAGCCGAGACTGACATTTGAATAATATATAGGCAAGCCAGTTGAGTTTCTGTCGTGGTTTCAGCCGAAATCACCGCAACCGAACCAACAGATGGCCCTTCTCCCCCCCCGAAAGAGGAGAGGAAGAGATAAGGAGATTGAAAAGTTTAGAATTAACTAAACTACTTTAATCAAAAATAATATTAAAATAAAAGAGAAGAAAATAATGAAATAGATACAACACATATACAAAACTGTATCAAGCTCCCAGGATGACAGTCCCGTCACCAGCAGGCACTGGGGAAGTCCCAGACTGGACTCGGTGATGGACAGGAGCAGGATTCCAGCTCTGGAGTCAGGAACACATGGGGATCAAAGGCAGATGAACAGACAGGGTCCTCTTCGGACGTCGGCCATTGCAGGAAGAGAGTTGACCCTTTGATCCCTCATCTTTTATACTGAGCATGGGGCAGATGGGATGGAATATCCCTGTTGGTCAGGTTTGGGTCACCTGTCCTGTCCGTTCCTCCCCACAGATGTGACCCCTCTACGTTTTTCCGTTTCCGACCCTCTAAGGGGCAAATAACGAAAATTGGCTGCCCTTGGTTGTTACAGCAATAAGTATAAGCAAGGGCCTCTCTGCACACCATTCCCTGGCATGTAGCACAAACATTGGTCTTATCACTCTGAGAAGGAACAGTTTTCTCCACAATATGCCGTTAATTTCAGAGAGTTAGAAAAGGCCTAACTAAAATGCAAAGTTACAGAACACAAAATTGATCCGGCTTTACCTCAAACCGGGACAGTTTCTGAGAAATTACCTCAGTCTGAGAGCCTGCCCTGACCCTGGACGGGAGCAACGGGCCCGTCTCTGTCTTGAGCACTGGGTGGCATCCCCAATCTGTAGGCCGCAGGCTGATGGAGATGGCCTGCTGCGGAGCGGCGGAGAGCGTCGCTGCTGCACATCAAGGCAGGCGTGAAATGACAGTGCCTGGAAGCCTCTGGCTGTGAGTTCCTTCCCCGGGGAGGGATGTGCTGAGAGATCCCTGACTCCGAGTGCTGCTCTCCTCTAAGTCCCAAGGAAATCCCATTCCGCCCACCAGCCGGCCTGCGGGATTCCTACCAGCCTGGAAATAATGGGAGAGTAACACCAATTAAGAGGACAGGCTCAGCCCCGTCTCCTGCTGCTCCGCCGAGGAGATCAAGGCAGGTTTGTCGCCGTTTGAAGACCGGCCTTTGAGAGAATCGCTGGTGAAGATGTTCTGAAATTGCTCCAAACCTTGGAAGTGTCTGCTGCTACGAATACAAATGGGTTGAGTGGAGTTTCACCTGAAGAGGAGCTGGCGGGGAACCTTCCGCGACGGAGGTGGCTCACCACGGGGTGCCGGTGGGAATGAAGGCAAAGAGGGACAAGGTTGAAGCAGGAGGACATGGGACCCGAGTGGCTGTTCTTTGCCTCGAGCTGAAGGTGACAAGAGCTAAGGTTTGCCGCCGAGTCCCAGGGTGACGTGTAGGAGAAGGCTGAAGCTGGTGGGAATGAAGGCAAAGAGGGACAAGGCTGAAGCAGGAGGACATGGGACCCAAGCGGCTGTTCTTTGCCTTGAGCTGAAGGTGACAAGAGCTAAGGTTTGCCCCATGGATGGCCATCTTCTGGAGTAGGATGAGGGCTGAGGAAGGCAGATGGGGTGGTGCAGCTGCATCTTCATTAGGTACATGCTCAGGCAGCC
The DNA here is from genome assembly GCF_001431845.1 of Calidris pugnax. NCBI lineage: Eukaryota > Metazoa > Chordata > Aves > Charadriiformes > Scolopacidae > Calidris > Calidris pugnax. The sequence continues at coordinate 798,136 of NW_015090837.1, forward strand.
TTGTCCCTGGTTGTAGGAGAACATAGACCCTGGTTGTAGGAGAACATAGACCCAGTGTTTAGCCAAGTGTCGTGCAGCTTTGTCTCTCTGGGGGCAGAGGAGGAGAGATGTAAGAACATCTCCATCACGTTGGTTCCTATTTAGTGAAGGTTCTGCGAGTGTGTTTTGGCTTTTGGGTGACAGCAGAGCGTGGCTGTCCCCAGCTGGGCCTCTCCATTGCCATGTTGAGGGATGGAACACGGGGGTGAAACCACGTTTTTTTGGGTCCTAAACACAAAGACCCAGCAGGCACAGCTGTCCCTGGGCCACCAACCCATCTCGCCACCTTCTCCATGGCACGAGCTGCAAGGTGCCAGCAAGGAGCTGCTTGGGCAACGTGTCAACCTGCAGCCCCTGCCGTTTCCAGCCTTCTGGTGCTTGGACAGAGATGTCCAGAGCTCCTGGGGTTCAGCGGGGGCGTGTTTTTAACCATCTGCTTTCTGCCACCGTGGTGTCACAGGGCACCTTGATCTTTCAGAGCCCCTTGATCTTTCAGCACTTCAGCAAACTCCTGCCAGCCCCACGGGGAGTGCTAAGCTCAAATCCTCCCAACCTGAGACCTGGCACTGATCTTTGCCAGGTTTTGGCTGCTCTGCAACAAGGCATTGCATCTCACGGGCAGCTTTATCTGAGCTCCCTTTGATGCTAACCAAGCCGTGCCGGGTTAAGCCATCCCAGTGCCCGTGTTAACTCCTGGCCCCGGGCTTTGGCAGAGGGGAACGCTCACGGAGAGCGAGGAGCCTGGGCTGCCTGCACCTCTGACCCCGTGATTTATTTAAAAACCTCGTTACGGAGTTCACCCCGCCGTAAACCAAGCCCAAAAGATGGCTCCGGCGATCTGCAGGGCTGAATTAAACATGTGCTGCTGCTTCTTGCGGGCTCTGGCTGCTTTAGTGCGGGGAGGGAGGAGGGAGAGCTCCAACAGATGGCCCAAGTACCCATCTCGCTGTCTCTTACCTCCTTACGAAATAAATGAGCGGTGCAGAGAGAAATTGGGGCTGTGTAATGTGCTCTCAGGGTGTGCACTTTCCAGGTCCGAGGCTGCTGGGGTCACTGTGGATGTTCCTCTTGTACCCTCTTGTCTTGAGATACCAGTTAATATATTCAGCTCTTGATCAGACTCTCATTATTGGGAGACTCAGCAGGGACACCACGCTTGGGCTTTATTTTATTTTATTTTATTTTTCCCTGCTCCGTGTTCATTTAGTTCGGTAATTTCTTTCCCTCAGGAAACTCAGGCTCGGTTGCAGCATCTGGGTTTTCAATGAGGTCCATCTTTATTTTATGGTTGCAACAGGCATTTGGGTTTCCAGCTGTGGAAAAACAACCACCCCCTCCCTCCCCATTTTAAAGGACAGGTTTTCTTCATATTTTGGTGCTATTGGTGAGAGTGAGACATGGGAAAAGGCTAAGATCCAAGAGATAATCTCTGCCATGTTGGGAAGGTGTTAGGAGAAGTTTCTTCTATCAAAGAGGTCCACCTCCTGAGGAAGCTGGTGGCCCTGCCATCCTGCTGCGCTGGGGGTGGCACATGGACGTGGCCACCATGGTCTGTGGGCTTCAGCCTTGGTGAAGTCCCATGGGGACCTGCTCCAGCTGGGCAAGGATGGTCCACAGAGCCTGGCTGCATCCCTGCTTGGCCAACCATCTCACCTGGAGCTTGTCCGGCCTGGGGCTGCGGAGGAGAGCGGGAGGCAGAGGCGATGGAGGGAGAGGGACAGCAGCCGCTTGATGGAACAGGAAATGCTGACATAAATTAATCAAACGAGGCATCTCGCAAGATTGAATTAGATCCTGATTTATGACTGCGGTGCTGCTGCTTCTGCAGTTCCTGTGCTCCCTGCTTATCCCTCACCCCCTGATTTATGGGGAGGCTACCGCTGGGAAGGGGCCCCTACGGAAAGAGCGGACGGATGGATGGATGGTGTTCCCAGCTGGGCTAATACCAGCCATCACATCATGTAGTTCCTCAGGACTTCCCCTGTTCAACTGCTGTATAAGCTCAATTTCTAGGCTTTATGGATGTGTTGTGTAGCTCTTGAATTTTGACGGATGCCTAGAACAGGAGAGAGCCTTCAGTCCTGCATCTTGCTCATCCTCTGGCTCCTCAGTGCCACCAAGAAAGCCCCTACAAGTACCATCTGTGACCAGTTGGTGCAGAAAGGTCTCTCCAACCCCTTCAGGTTGGGCTGGTTTGTGAGAGAGTGACCAGTTGGTGCAGAAAGGTCTCTCCAACCCCTTCAGGTTGGGCTGGTTTGTGAGAGAGTGACCAGTTGCTGCAGAAAGGTCTCTCCAACCCCTTCAGGTTGGGCTGGTTTGTGAGAGAGTGACCAGTTGCTGCAGAAAGGTCTTTCCAACCCCTTCAGGTTGGGCTGGTTTGTGAGAGAGTGACCAGTTGCTGCAGAAAGGTCTTTCCAACCCCTTCAGGTTGGGCTGGTTTGTGAGAGAGACTCTCTTCCAAGAGATGTTTCTACTCTCCGGGAGCCAAATCCCTTCATTTCTATTCCACTCCGAGAGCTCCTGTAGCTACTGGTTTCCTTATCGTGCCCTGTAGAGGAGAGCATGATTTGTGTGGACGTGTCCAGCACGTTTGAGCACTGTACAAGGTCATCAGAGCATGAAGTGACTTCTCATCCTTTGCATTCGCAGAGGAGCCAGGGAAGCTTGAAGGAGCGTGATGCCACGGTGGCTTCGGAGATATTTATGGGGCCCTTGTTCCCCATGAGGAGGGAGCAAGAGAAGATAAAGGGGATTAGGTGAAAATGGAGCTGTCTGGCAATGGGGTGTGGTTATTGATGGGGATGGCGTGGAAAATAGAAATGTGCAGTTTGTGTGCAACGAGTTAGAGGAGGAGGAGCCTCATGAGAAATGTGGAGGGTCCATGGAGCAGGTGAGGAGGACAGGGCTTTGGAGAGAAAGGAGTAAGGTGGGACCTACCTGAGGGCTATCTTGTTTGCCTACTCTCCACATGGGATCCCTTCAGCTTCTTGAATTCCATGTAGGAAAAGCATTTTTCCAAAGAGCCAGCCCCTTCCCTGGCAGTGGGTGTCCCTCGGTGCGGTGGCTGGGGTGGGGAACTGGTGGGGAACTGGAGGACTGGGCTTCAGCAGGAGGGCAGGAGCCCCCAGCCTTGTTTGCAGCCACGTTCCCTGGGTACCTGGCATCAGAGATGAGGAATAGAAACAGATCTTCCGTCTTCCTGCAGCGTATTGATTTTTTGCTCCCTGCTCCGGCCTTTTGCTCGTCCTTTTCAGCAGCTGGCGGTGGAATGAAATATAAGGTTTGAAAAACTAAAAATACAAAAAGTGACAGCTTCATTGCTCCGAGTGATGGTATTTCGAGCGGGAAGCGTGACCTGAGGAAAAGGGAGACGATGCCGACCTGGCCGGGCTCCGCTCGCTTGGCGAGGGAGGGGGCAGTGAAAGGAAAGGGGGGGTTTGGGGATGGGGTGCCAAGTTGTGTCCCCACTCCTTCTCTGTGTTGCTTTGCAGGTTTGGCAATGGGAAGGGAATGGGAATGCAGTTCCAGGGTGTGGGATGTCCTATTCTTGCCCCTGCCACACGTTTGTGTGGGACACATCAGCTTGCAGTGCCCCTCTGACAAACGGAGGAGGCTGGGGGTGATTGGAACTGGGGTAGACCTGATGCCCTGTTGCTGTGTGTCTGGCACCGCCGGACCCGGAGCGTGATTTTGAGGCTATTTGCAGGCTTCTGGGTGGTTACCAATTAGCAGCTGCCGCAGCTCGCTGCAACGCAGCAGCCTGCCTTCGGTCGGAGAGTGCCCAGCAGGGTTTAAATTACTTGTCATTTGCCTTGTTTTGCTTGGCCATTTGAATGGTTGACTCTCTCCTAATTGGCGCCGTAACCACTGGGGTGATACGCTCAGAGGTTCTTGATTGGATTCCTACTTTTTTGGGGGCCGGGAGCAGGGTGGGGGGGAAGCCTGGCAGATGCCGCAGAAATTAAGCAATGGAATTTAATTCCTCTTGTGTCGTTTTGAGAGACAGGCGGTGCGGAAACAAGAAATCCCTTGGGTTTTCCACATCGGGATGAATTCAGCCTGGGGATTTGGATGGTGCAGGGGGTTGGTTTAGGCATTAGGAAGCATCATGGAAAGGTGGAGGAGCCGTGCGCTTGGCGTGTTTGGGTTGTACCAGCAGAGATGGGGAATTTTGGAAGGTCTTTTAGGGTGGTAGGTGAGTTAATCCGTGCACACTTAGCAAGGAGTCACATGGCCCAGAATTAAAGCAAGCACAAAAACTGCCCCTGTACCATAACGAGCATCCCGAGGACTGTCCATACGGGATGGCCAGCTCCAGCCACAGGCTACCAGTTTCCTAATTCTGGCTTTTTGCTGGTGGGCTCACAGACCCGAGGGGTTCAGGATCCTCAGGAGTTTCTGAGCCCCTGCCGCGGAGCCGAGCTCGGCGGTGCGATGTTCCTCTTATTAAATCCCCTGGCGATGAATGGGACATGACACCCGCGTGTATGATTCAAATCGAGTCAGCCCATTACGCGGCGTAAATCAATAAACAAAATGTAGCCGCTGACAGCGTTTACAGTTCCCCCTATTACTGCCAACCAGCCCATTTTCTGTGCACGAAAGAGGCATTTACACCCCATTTAACTGCGCTTTGATGCGGGATCCGGTTCCCGGGAAGAGCGGAGGCTTTGACAGGTGACATTAGGGGAAGGGGAGATCTACAGCCTTCATTTGTAGAGACCCGAGCCAAGGGTTGGGAGACATATTTTCACCCGTTTGGGCTGTCCATCACCCTAATTGATGATGTGCTGGTTGGGAAATAGGGCTTGGACAGGAGGTGGGGTGATGCCGAGGCGGCTGGGGTGCAGCTACGTTGGAATTTCCCAATGGATCACGTTCCCAAGAGAAAGGGGAATGTATTTCCCCTTCTGTCCTGGATGGGGAAGGGTCTTCCCTCGAGCTGGGTGATGGGGAGGAGAAGGACAAGGGAGAAGCAGGCTGGGACATGCACCGGGAGACATGGCTCTTGGAACACCTCGACTGTCCGACTTGATTTTATTTAATGGGCTTTGCAATCTGGTGATTAATCTGGTAATCGGAGGAAATGTTACAGTAACGGCTGGCAATAAAAATATAACCTAAAGTAGATACAAACTCTCTTTTCCCTCTCTTTTTCTGCTTTTTTTTTTTCTCGCTGAGAAATTGTCAGTTGACATCTCTCCCCTTTATGAGAGACGGCAGGAGGGAGAGGGAGATGCATGTGATGGGAAAAACCTGGTCCCTGCTGCATCTTGCCAGGGCTCAGAAAACTTCCCAGCTCCTCCACCCTGAATTTAGTCAATCAGCACTGATTTATACACGTATTTTTTGGGGGGGTAGGCACGGACAGGGATTAGATCGGCTGCCCTCCGAACTGAGAATTGATAGTTTTGTCTCGTTTCCTGGAACGCCACCAAATCTCTGAATTATTCCAAAAAGGACAAGAAAAGCTTCTCTTTCTCTCTGCCCGCCTTTGTTGTCGGTTGATTTTGTTGGTGTTTTGCCACCACCGTTGGCTTTTGTGGATGAAAAGGGCAGTTTGTGACCGAGAGGGAGGGAGAGAGATGTGGTTAGAAAACAGCAAAGGGGGGAGCAGGGATTTTGCAAAATGCACCGCTTGAACATCGCTTTGGCAGGATGGGGGACAGAAATCCAGGCATGTTTTTCACATTTTCCTACAGATTTCCACCAAAAAAAAAAAAAAAAGTCCCCTAAGCCCCAAAATGCAGCTTGGCTGGAGTCAGAGCTGGTGTTGATTCTGGAGGAAGACTATTCCCATATGCTTTGCTAAGTCCGGATCTGCTTCCAGTAAATATCCTCGGCTGCCGGGATTGAAGTCGGACTCTCTGCCAGTCATCCATTTATTTATCCTGTGCAGTTCCCCCGGGGAGTGTCTGGGATGAGTTTAGTCCTTTCTTTCCTCGTCTCCTTGAGCTTTTATCGTAACCCTGGTGGGAATGGCAGGGCAAGGAGCCCCGTGTCCGCTGGTGCTGAGGGATGGAGGGGATGGAGATGGCATTTCCATAGGGACTTGATGCCAGACCTGACTCTGGAGAGGGCAGGGAGCGGGCTGTGAAATGGGAAGCAGCTCTAAAACTCATGCAAGAAGCGGGGAAAGGGGATGTTTCAACCCAGCTTCTCATTAGAAAGATTAAATACGTCAAAACGGGTTGTTTCTTCGTATTAAAAGGGTTGGTTTTGATGCTTCCTTTCTAATTAGGAACAAGTCGAGAAAGATTTGGAAATCTTTCATGGTGATCGCCTTGAGATCACCATCCCTGGAGGTATTGAAAAGGTGGTTTGGGCAGTGTTGGGTTGATGGTTGGACTGGATGATCTTAAAGATCCCTTCCGACCTAGAAGATCCTATGATTTTGTGTTTCCTGGGAGTGATGTTTTTTAAGGGATCTTAAAGATCCCTTCCAACATTGAATATTCTATGATTTTGTGTTTCCTGGGAGTGATGTTTCTTAATGCTGCCATGTCCTGTGTGCCCTCCTCTGCCCTTCTCCGGGCTGCTGAGCACCTGGTTTTAACTTTGAAGAAGCCTACCCTTCTTAGATGCCTTTCCCATCTTTCCTTGACTGTCACCTTTTGCTGCCGAATTCCCTGGACTGTGAAATGAAGCTTTTATTATCTTCCAAGAAAGGGGGAGGGAAGAGGACGGGGGGGGACACACAGAAATTAAATTAGTGAAATTAAAAAGATGATGACGATGACGACGACTGTAACCTAACTTCAACCCTTTTCATTCCGCCTCACGTAGCGAGACAGCAGGCTGTGTTCTGGGGCTTCTGCTTGGATTGCTGTAAAGAACCAAACTTTTACTTTCAAATTAACCTGTCAAATCATATATTTATAAAGGAATTGAAGGCAGGAGAATGAGGGTCCCGGATATTCCCACGCATCAATTAGGGGGAAAATTAATTACAATTTACTGGCATTACCACATTAGAGCTCCCTTGATTAGAGAGCACATCGCTCTGTGCTCTGGAAAAAGTTAAAATTAGAGGGTGTAGAGGGAGGGAGGGAGGTCCCGGGGCTGGCTCTGAGAGCGGGCACCCCTTGAGAGCCAGCTTCTTGGGGTTGGTGTTGCCCTCAGAAGACCTGTTTTGGGGCCTGAGGCCATAGAAGATCTGTTTTGGGGCCTGAGGCCATTGGACGCTCAAAATTGGTCTTAAAATTGTTCATTAGACCTTGACAGAGCCCATGGGTTGGGTTATTGCCAACACTGGGGCAGGGAAAAGCTGGTTCTCCTTGGCCTGGTTGGCTCCTCTCACCCCATCCTGGCACCGCATCCCTGGGCTGATGAACCAGGGGGTCCCGGGTGGCCACGAGATGATCTGTGTGTTTTATTCTGGGGGGTTATTGAATATTTAATGAGCCTAAATTAGTGCTGGAAGGAGCTCCCGGGCCGTGGTTCCCCTGGTGTCACCTGGGGAGATGGCTGCAAGGCTGCTCTGCGATGGGAAAGCCAATATCATCGCCGGGCCATTAGCAATTTGCTGCCGTAATTAGAGGTTTTGTGGCTCGGGCTGAGGACACGGGGCAAGGCAAGGCACAGTAAAAAGGACGATTCAACCCAAACTTGCTTGATTTTGCAGCCTCGGGCAGCTTCATGCCACGGAGAGGGAAGGTTGGGGAGGTCTTTGGTGGCGTCTGGGAGGGAGGGGAGGCACATATTGTGCTGCGGGGAGAGGGAAGGAAGGATTTCATGAGACTTTGAGCAATTTTGGGAACAGATGAAGCTGGCATGTGGCCACCTTGCAAAGCCTGTTGTGGTTTTTTTGGTTTTGGTGTTGTTTTTTTTTTTAAATAATATTCTTATCACTAGCCATGAGCGAAGATGAAGTTCTTAGGCTTGGAAAGCCCGGGTTGGGATGTTGAATCTTAGTCTGGAGATACCCCTGTGAGATGCAGGGTTTTAGCATCCCCAGGAGTGAAGGGCAGCCCTATGGGCTGTTTGATGTCAGATAGAAGTGTGCCCCATGTGAGACTGCCTGTTTCCAGGGATATTTAATATTTGGCCTGGGAAGGTGAGATCCAGGTGCTTGGAGAAATGGTCCAGCTACTGGGACCGGTCCCAGACAGCTCGTTTTCCACCCACTCCCCCTTGTAGAATGAGGGTTGCTTTATGGCCGGGGTGTGCCACCTCTTATCAAGGACATTGCAGACATGGCAGGAGGTGCCAGGGACGGCCCAGGGCTGCTCTCTGGTTCCCTGTCTGCCCGTGATGGTGGGCACGATCCAACCTCCGAGCTGCTGCCGTGCTTGGAGCTGTGCCGGGGTGGATATACTGGGAAAGGGGCTGCTTTTCTAAGATCCAGCCGTGGCATCTCCTGCTTTCCCTCTAAGAGCCCAAATCCCAGTCTGTGGAGGACAGCCCTGCTCCTAGGGTGAGCAAAATGCCCACATACTTTTCCCCTTTTCCTCATTAAGGTTGGAAAAGACCCTTGGGATCATCAAGTCCAACCATCTACCCTACTCTACAAAGTTCTCCCCTCCACCATACCCCCCAGCACTGCATCTAAACGACTCTTAAACTCATCCAAGGATGGTGACTCAGTCCATCCCCATTCCTCCAGCGAGGGGAAGGGCAGTGCAGGACACTGAGGTCATGAGCAAAATGGTTTGTGTCTCCCATCCCATCCCTCCGTGTCGTGTCCCTGCCCCGGCGTGGGTTGCCCGTGGGCTGCAGTCCCTGGGATGCACCGTGTAGGATGGACCTTTCTTCTAGAAAGTCCTCTCCAGTGCACACCATACGGGGTGCCAGGGGTGTGAAGGCTGCTGTGCCCTCCTCATGAGCTCCCTCGGTCAAACCAGGCGTTTTTGGGGATTGTCCCCTCCGGGAATCTGTCACTCCATTCCTCTTTTGTGACCTGGTGAAACCTGCTGTGAGGCTCCAGGAGAGCTCTCCCTGCAGCAGCTCCGGGCTGATTTTCACCAGGGAAGGATTTGTCCCTCCCAGGGAGCTGAGGGTGGGAGAGACAGCGGGGTTAGGGACCCCGAAAGCGCCAACATCCCTCTGACAAGCTGTTTGAAGCCGAGTTGATCAGAGGAGGTGACAGCCCTGCCACATCTGGGAACAGCTTCTGTGTCCTCCTTGCTGACAGGAGGAGTTTGATTCCTTTAGTATTTGATGTGTTCTGTCTTTTGCAATGTTTGTTTTTTGCCATTGTGGGTTTTGGCTTGTTTTTGTGTTTTGGTTTTTTTTAATCTACACTGCTCCTCACAAGCATTTTATTTTTTTAATCTACACTGCTCCTCACAAGCAGCTTCCCATTTTCGGGGTGGATGGGAGCTCTCTGGAGAGGCCAGGGGAAGGCAGTGAGATGACAAATGTGACACTGAGGTGGCTGGAAACTCCACCTGACCTGTGAGGTTCCTTCTGCTTCTCCTCATCCTCCTCCATCCACTTTTCCAGCTGGAGTGAGGTGGTTGCATCCTTCCCATGTGTACGAAGAGGCAAGGGACCACCCCTGCCCGTGTGCCACCGTGCCAGGGTGCAGGTGACCCCCATCCTGCCTGTGTTTGTGGGGTTCCCAACCATGTGTGGCCACCCCTCAATGTCCACCCCTGGGAAACGTGGGGACTGAGCCGGCTCTGCTGCTGAGGAAGGGTCTGGCTGCCCCATAAGTGTCCTTGATGGGGAGGAGATGGGTGTTCTGCTGTTGTAGGAGGAGCCTCTGGTTGGGTGACAGCACACGATGTGACATTGCGAAGCCTTTGGTGGCTCCTGGGCAGAGCTGGGGTCGGGAATGTTGTCCCTCAAAGACAGGCACTTGCAAAACCTTTTTTTGTGGCTGGGATGCTAATGTGGCTTTTCATCCTCCTCCTGTGTCACTCTACTTGAAGGAGGAGGGAGGTGACATCCCGGGAAACTCTTGGACCATTTTCCAAGGGTCCTTCAGAGCCTTTTTCCCAGCCCAGGCTCTGCTCCTGCAGGAGAACGAGCTGTTGGGGGCTGGTTGGTTTTTCTGGAAGATTTTGGGAGGCTGTGTGCGGAGAAAGCATCTGCTTTTTTTCATTTTAAGGCGTAGGCAGGGTGGGGAGAGGCAGCAGGAACAGGGTGGCCAGGGATGCTGTGCTTCCCAGGTGGGCTCCTGGTGCAGGACCGAGCTGGGGAAGGTGTTCCTCTCCAACAAGGAGCTTTTCTGCCTGTGTTCCTGGTGGGAAGGCAGGAGCAAGACCCCGGGGATGATGAGCGAGGGCTCTCCCGGGCTCCGTGCTGGCAGGGTGAGCTCTCTTCTGTGCAGAGGCTTCCTCCCGTTGACATAAATTTAAGTGGGTGCCGCAATTACCGCAGGCTCTGACATCTGAAACGAGCGGAGCCCACCCTTGCTGTAAGTCTCTGCCAAGCTGATTACAAGGCAGAGCAGGGAAAAGTCAAATTATCAAACAAAGCCAAAAGAGAAAAGGGGGGCAAAAAAAAAACCACCCCGTTTGAGGTCGGGTGTGTGGCCAGGGCAGGATGGGAGGAAGGGCTGCCCTTACGCCCTTACAAAGGGATGTTGTCCAGGCTCAGGTTGGAAGGTCCATCACCTCGGGCGTGGTGGGATGGAGAGGGTTCATCTCTGCAGGGTTTGGAGGATGTTGTCCGGGCTCAGGTTGGAAGGTCCATCACCTTGTGCGTGGTGGGATGGAGAGGGTTCATCTCTGCAGGGTTTGGAGGATGTTCTCCAGGCTCGGGTTGGAAGGTCATCACCTCAGGCGTGGTGGGATGGAGAGGGTTCATCTCTGCAGGGTTCAGAGGTGTAGGTACGGGTGTGAGAACAGGCCAAAGCAGAACAAATCAAGGACAGGCATTTGCCTGGGCCAGTTTCTTCTTAAAAGCTCTTTCCGGAGGAGCGGGGCTGACATGGGAGTTAGTTGGGCTGGAAGGAGATTACTGCTGCTTGGCTCCAGGTCAGTCACACAAATCCTGCTTTCTGGTGGCTTAGGGAAAGCTGGACATGATGTGCTCGAGGGCAAAGCTGTGGCTTGAGCCTCCGGAGCGAAGGAGCACAATTTTCCCCATTTCCTACTCCGATCCCCTGAGCTGTTGGCCATCCCTGCCTGAAGATGCTGGACAAACCCAACCTCCTCCCTGCCCGCCATCGGTGCTCTTCAAACTCCCTGCCTGCCTTTCCTGGGGGATTTTCCTCCTGCCCGCCCACTGGGAGGAAGAGGAGGAGGAGGAGGAAGAGGAAGGCAGTGCCACACAGCCCCCACTCCATCTCCCCGCATCCCCTGGGGACGCGCGGGCAGGGAGCAGCCCATCTCCATGGGGGTTGCCGTCCATCACTCCTCTTCTGCTCTTCTCCTCTGCTCTCCTTCCTCCTTTTCCTCCCTCCCAAGGTGCAGCTCTGCATCTGTCGGAGGTGGCGAGGTGCCAGCTCGCTTAATTACAGTCTGCTTTACCTGAATCCCCCCGTGTAATTCCTCCTGGAGAACGTTATCCTTGGCCGGCTGGCCTTAAGGAAGCCCAGGTGGCAGGAAGGCTGCTGGACCCCTCTGCCTTTGGGGGGTGTAAAGGTGGGTTTTTGGGGATGCTCAGAGCTCCCCCAAGGAAACAGCAGGATGGTCGTAGTCAGTCCTAAAGGCTTCAGATTTGGTTCTGTGCCCATTTGGCTCCAGGATGGGTCTGGTGTCCACCAGGGGTGGTGGCAAACGCGGTGCTTGGGAGCAGGGCTGGGAGCCACCAGCATGGTGGGAGGTGAATGAGTGCTCTTCAGGGCTGCTCTAAGGCTTAAGTGGAGAAGATAATGCGATACCTTTTTTTTTTTTTAAAAAAAAAAATCTTATTGGCCCAACAGATAAGTTATTAACGCACGGGCTTTCAAGCGGCGCGTGTGATTTGCATGGATACAATGGAGCAAGGTTTCCATTATTTGGCGGGGCGCCGCTCGGGCGAGGGCTGCTGAAAGGAACTCGGGGCTGATTTTGTCTGCTATTTATTGTTCTTCGTTACCAGCCCTCCCGGGCCCATTGTCCCACCTCAGCTCACTGCTTCTCCGGCGTATCCATAGCCTTTCACGTGCTCCTCGTCGGGTGATAAAGTTATCAACGTTCATAAGTGACTTTGCTGCAGTTGTGGGCCCTGCTTTGGGCTTTGTTGGTGTGGTTTGTGTTAACAAAAGCGCTCATCTGTCGTGCTCCAGGTGAGATGTGAGTCTCCTCCAGAAAAGGAGCTTGGGAGGGGTTGGCATGGGAGATCACAAAATCACAGAGTCCCATGGGGTTGGAAGGGACCTCTGGAGATCATCCAGTCCAACCCCCTGCCAGAGCAGGTCCACCCAGAGCAGGAACGTGTCCAGGTGGGGTTTGAATGTCTCCAGAGAAGGAGACTCCACCACCTCCCTGGGCAACCTCTGCCAGGGCTCTGCCACCCTCACAGGAAAGAAGTTCCTCCTCATGCTTAGGTGGAACTTCAAGTTTGTGCCCATTTCATCTTGTCCTCTCCCTGGGCACCACTGAAAAAAGCCTGGCCCCATCCTCCTGACACCCTCCCTTGAAGTATTTATAGGTGTTGATCAGATCCCCCCTCAGCCTTCTCTTCTCCAGACTAAAAAGACTCAAGTCCCTCAGCCTCTCCTCATAAGGGAGATGCTCCAGGCCCCTCATCATCTCTGTAGCCTCTGCTGTCCCCTCTCCTTCCTTCCCTGTCCTTCTGGAACTGGGGAGCCCAGAACTGGTCCCAGTGCTCCATCTCTGGCCCTTTCAGGCCAGCCAGGCAGGTGCTGAAGGCAGAGGAAGGCTGCCCAGAACCCCCCGAATCAGGGAGGGATTTATTGCCCAAAAGCATCTGGTTTTCTCCTGTGCCACCGAGCTGGTCCGTGCGATGCTCTGAGCCAAGTCCAGCCCTGGTGGTTGTGCTGAGTGATTGTGTAGGGGTCTACATTTAAACGAGGTGCAAAAGAACCTCATCCCTCCATCCTCCTCTTTTTTTACCCCATATTCCATCCTGGAAAGCTGGAGGGCAGTGCCATACCTGGTCCCCCCCTCAGCCCATGAGACACCAGGACCTGGTGTGCAGGTTGGAGGCTGCCCAGGAGCTTGAATCTGGCCGGAGTGTCAAAAAGCAGCTCCTGGAAATGCTTGTGAGCTCTCGGCAGGTGAGGGGAAGAGCGTTTGGGGCCTGGGCAGGATGGTCCATGGCTGTGCCAAGGAAGGAGGGTCGGGTGACAGCTCTCCGAGCTGGCCGGCCCTTTGGCATATGGTGCCGTCGTGCTTGGGTGCTTCGTTTTAAAGAATTATCAAAGAAACCCGTCCATCTGGGCCCTCCACACCCCCCCAACCAGCCTCTCGCCGCTGCTGGGGCGCCGAGCAGATGGTTTGCAAACAAAACCAGTCTTTAGCTGAGGAGAAGGGAAGGAGACCTGTCCAAAGTGACAGAGCTTGGCCCATGATGGAGCTCTTCTCCAGCGTGTTCTGCGCCTTTGTTCCCCTCAGGGTGGCTTGGGTGGGAGATACTCCCCTGGAGGAGAGCTGTTTGTCCCCCCTTCCTCGCTTCCCCATCCCTCTGTATCCCCAAAAACCGCTGCTCCACGCGGGCTGGTGGCCCTGGGATGGCTTTGCCAAGGTGGGTACCCAATATTTTGAGGGGACGGGCTGTTCAGCCGCTTGTATTTACCTGAGATTTCCCCCCAAACCAGCCCATCCCCTCGCTGACCCCGCCATGTGACAGGCTCACAGCTCCTGCCAATAAAGCAGTGACTCGGCTGGAATAATATCTGACAATTACGTGCTGAGCCCCGGCATTATGCAATATTTATGCGCGCGTCTGGACTGTAAAACAGTGATTATCCGGAAGGAGTAATTGTTTGCAATCTTACCCTGAATTTCTCTGCTGCTTTGGCCTCGGAGAGCCACGCTGTTAATCGGCGGCACGCGTTAAAGGCTTGCGCTAAAACCAGACCTGCCATTAGCCCGGCGGGGCTCCGCACGAGGCTTTGTGCTGAAACTGGTAGCCACGGGGGTTTATTTCCTAGCCACGGGCTGGTTGCTCCTGCTGGGGGAGCCGGGGAGGATGAGGAGGGTCCGGGACCCAGCCCCTGCGTGGGAAGACGGGCTTTGGTGGGATGGAGAGCGCAAAGAGGTGCCTCGGCAGAAGGGCTGAGCCCAGGCATCCTGCTTTTGGTGGCCAAAATCCCCTGCTTTTTGCCCTCCTGGGCACATTTGGGCAGCTGGATGGGGCTGCCGTGCCCGGAGAGCGGAGCAGTGATTGAAATTCTTTATTTCTTTATTCCTCGCCCCCTCCCTCCGCCGCAGCAGCCGTCTTGCGCCTGCCTTTTATTTTTTTTTTATATATATATATATTTTTCCCCCCCTTCCTCTTCTTTTTCCAAGCGTTATTTGCTGTCAGCCTGGGCCGAGGAGGAAGCCCAGAGCTGAAAAGACAAATGCAGGCTGTCAGATTGCAGGGGTGGGGTGGGAAGGGAAAGGGCAGCGAGTCCCTCCTGCCCGTCGTGCCGGGGCCACGGGGGGTGATGCTTGTTTCTGTGCACTCTTGCAGCGGCGGAGAAGAAATGTCTATTTTTGGGGGCGAAAAAACCCAAGCTTTTTGCCTTTCCTTTGGCAGCAGGGCAGACGCCACGGTCTTGGTGACTCTCACTCCATCGTTGAGCGGCGACGGTGTGGGCATGGGATGTGTCCCGGTGGGATTCCTGCAGGGATGCTGGGGTGGGAGGTGGGGGAAGGCTCCAAAATGGGGGGGGGAACCGGGAATGGTACCTCAGTGGGAGCTCTCAGGCAGCAAAGAGATGAAAAATGTGCCTGGTCAGCAAGAGGAGAGGCCAGGAATACTGCTGCCACAGCTTGTTAACATAAACTAATACAGGCTGCTGCGTCGGACGCGGGGAGATAGGAGGGAGAAAAAAATGGGAAGCGTGTGCAGGAATAAGGGCCCCGATAATGAACCTGGCAATGAGAATGCAAAGCAAAACAAAACAGGGGGAAAAATGCTTCCGTTGCAGAGCCCGGGCTCTCTCTGCTCCAGCTTTTAAAGACTTTCTTCCTGGCTGTCCTGCCTGGGGTTGGGGTTTCCAGCAGTGCTTCTGGGGTCACCTCTTTGTTCCAGAGATGTGGGAAGAGGGAAATGTCCCTGGTGCAAGTAGGGTGATGCTCACACCAGGAGACACGTCACCCATGACCAGGTTCTGGCTGTCCTGCCTGGGGTTGTGGTTTCCAGCAGCACTTCTGGGGTCCTCTCTTTGTTCCAGAGATGTGGGAAGAGGGAAATGTCCCAGTTTG
Source organism: Calidris pugnax (assembly GCF_001431845.1). Lineage (NCBI taxonomy): Eukaryota > Metazoa > Chordata > Aves > Charadriiformes > Scolopacidae > Calidris > Calidris pugnax. The sequence goes on from NW_015090837.1 coordinate 813,426, forward strand.
GGGCTCGTTGGCACCAGCCCTGGTTTGGTGTCGCAGCGTGGGTGCAAGTAGGGTGATGCTCACACCAGGAGACACGTCACCCGTGACCAGGATGGGTGGTGCACCCTTCCCAGCCCATGCAGTTGCTGGAAAAGCTGGTGGTGAAATGGCTTTGGGCTCCCGCAGCCAAGAACGAGGCAGGATCTGTAGATGGTCCTGAGAAATTTGGGGTGAGGAAGCTCCTCGCCCACCCTGGCAAGGGAGGGATGGAGACATCACCCCGGGATGTCCTGTGTCTGTAGATAGCCATGTGTAGGTGTAGGGGATGACTTTGTAGAGTAGGGTAGGTGGTTGGACTCAATGATCCCAAGGGTCTCTTCCAACCTAGACGATTCTATGATTCTATGTTGAATTTCTGGGTTGCAAGAGGGCAGGTGACCTCCAGCCCCTCTTTTTTTTGGTATGAAAAGCTTGGGGGACCAACCAGCCCCCCACCCCAGCAGTTGTTGCTGAAAGGTGGCGCCGGTTTTATGGAGTGTGCCTTCTTGCCTAAAGGGGTCCTGTCTCATCACAGGTCCCTCAGCCGTGGACAATTCATCTGTTTTTATGGTGATGACGGAAGAATCCAATCTGCAGCCTGGAGCCGGAAAGTTCAGAGCCACGCAAGGCTGGCTGGGGAGGAGAGCAGGTTTTATTGATGGTCTGGGCTCCTGGAGGTTGTGTGGGAGGAATCTTGTTAATGGGTCCCTTGGGCCATTGCCTCCTGACTCTGCCATATCTCCTTGTTCACCTGGTTTCTTTTTCTTTTTCCTTCTTCTTTTTTTTTTTTTTTTTTCCCTTTCTTTTGGAGTAAATGTTGGTGCTCGCAAGGGCTTGGAGCAGAAGGGAAGGATGTGGGGCTGAGTCAGGCACACTCCCTTTTCAGACCCCGTAGAGGAGCTGCCCCATCTCTCCTGGTGTGTCCTTCAGTGTCAGAAACTGCTGCAAAAGGTGACTCGGGCTCTTTTTCGTGGCTCTGACAAAACAAGAGGGATGGCCTTGCCTCCAGGGTGACCAGGGAGCTTGATGGGCAGCAGCTCCATCAGTCTCTGGTGTTGGTTCAAAGAGGGGGGATTAGATTGGACCTTGTAGAAACCATCCCATAGTCTGGTGCTCGGTGAGGAAATGGGAATCTCCAGCAGTGGCCACATTTTGCAAGTGGAATTGTGTGTCCTTCTCATGGGAATGGTGATGCTCATGAGTTGCAGGACACAGAACCCTTTTGGGAGCTGCCCCATCTCTCCTGGTGTGTCCTTTGGTGTCAGAAACTGCTGCAAAAGGTGTCTCGGGCTCTTTTTCGTGGCTCTGACAAGACAAGAGGGATGGCCTTGCCTCCAAGGTGACCAGGGAGCTTGATGGGCAGGAGCTCCGTCAGTCTCTGGTGTTGGTTCGAAGACGGGGGATTGGATTAGACCTTGTAGAAACCATCCCATAGTCTGGTGCTTGGTGAGGAAATGGGAATTGCCAGCAGTGGCCACACTTTGCAATGGGAACTGTGTGTCCTTCTCATGGGAATGGTGATGCTCATGAGTTGCAGGGCACAGAACCCTTTTGGGAGCTGCCCCATCTCTCCTGCTGTGTCCTTCAGTGTCAGAAATCACTGCAAAAGGTGTCTCGGGCTCTTTTTCATGGCTCTGACAAGACAAGAGGGATGGCCTTGCCTCCAAGGTGACCAGGGAGCTTGATGGGCAGGAGCTCCGTCAGTCTCTGGTGTTGGTTCAAAGAGGGGGAATTAGATGAGACCTTGTAGAAACCATCCCATAGTCTGGTGCTCGGTGGGGAAATGAGAATTGCCAGCAGTGGCCACACTTTGCAATGGGAACTGTGTGTCCTTCTCATGGGAATGGTGATGCTCATGAGTTGCAGGGCACAGAACCCTTTTGGGAGATGCCCCGTCTCTCCTGGTGTGTCCTTCAGTGTCAGAAATCATTACAAAAGGTGTGTTGGGCTCTTTTTCATGGCTCTGACAAGACAAGAGGGATGGCCTTGCCTCCAAGGTGACCAGGGAGCTTGATGGGTAGCAGCTCCATCAGTCTCTGGTGTTGGTTCAAAGAGGGGGGATTAGATTGGACCTTGTAGAAACCATCCCATAGTCTGGTGCTCGGTGAGGAAATGGGAATCTCCAGCAGTGGCCACATTTTGCAAGTGGAATTGTGTGTCCTTCTCATGGGAATGGTGATGCTCATGAGTTGCAGGACACAGAACCCTTTTGGGAGCTGCCCCATCTCTCCTGGTGTGTCCTTTGGTGTCAGAAACTGCTGCAAAAGGTGTCTCGGGCTCTTTTTCGTGGCTCTGACAAGACAAGAGGGATGGCCTTGCCTCCAAGGTGACCAGGGAGCTTGATGGGTAGCAGCTCCATCAGTCTCTGGTGTTGGTTCAAAGAGGGGGAATTAGATGAGACCTTGTAGAAACCATCCCATAGTCTGGTGCTCGGTGGGGAAATGGGAATCTCCAGCAGCAGCCACACTTTGCAAGTGGAGTTGTGTGTCCTTCTCATGGGAATGGTGATGCTCATGAGTTGCAGGGCACAGAACCCTTTTGGGAGATGCCCCGTCTCTCCTGGTGTGTCCTTCAGTGTCAGAAATCATTACAAAAGGTGTGTTGGGCTCTTTTTCATGGCTCTGACAAGACAAGAGGGATGGCCTTGCCTCCAAGGTGACCAGGGAGCTTGATGGGCAGGAGCTCCGTCAGTCTCTGGTGTTGGTTCGAAGACGGGGGATTGGATTAGACCTTGTAGAAACCATCCCATAGTCTGGTGCTCAGTGAGGAAATGGGGCAACCACACTTTGCAAACCTAATTTTTCCATCCTCCTTGTGGGAACGGTGATGCTCACTTGAGTCGTGGGGCGTGCTTTGCCGCCTTGTTTTGATAATTAATTGATGGTCGGAAATGTTTGACAAACAAACACAGCAACCAGGAATCAAACCCGCTCACGTGCGCATTAACATTTCATATCGCCTTTTCTTGTTTGTTTGCTTTTAAATCACAAAACGCTGTGATACATTTTTAATCGAAAGCGCTATTGGCTCTTCCCGTCGCTATTTCAATAACTTTCTTGATAAAAAAAAGGAGTTCAATACGGGAGTATAATGGGATGTTTTAGGAGGCGGGCGACGGGTTTTTGACAGCTGTGTTGGTTTCTACAAAGGACCTTTTTTGTCAGGGAGAAATATATTTATAAACAGGCTTGTTTGGAAATAAAAAAACCCACAACACTCGGAGCTGCTGGGATGCTCTTTGATGGCTCCTGCATCCTTGGTGTCTCGGGGCCGTACAGGACGGGCTGTGCCTGGTGGAGTGATGTTGCTGGTCTTTAACTGGTGTCAATCTGGTGGCCGTGCCCAGGGCAGGGTCCTCAGCCTCTCCAGGGCTTGTTTGTTTTTCCAATCACCCCCTCCGTAAGGTGCTCTCAGAAGAAAAAAATCCTCCCTGCAAGCAAAACCCAGTGACTTGCACGTGATTTTCTTATCTTGAAAGCTTAACTAAGGTTTTCCTCCCCCCCTCCTCCCTTTCACGGCGGGAGATGAAAGGCGTGTTTGTGTGTATCTGTGTGTGTACCCACGGTAAATAGTGGGTGGGGAGTATTAATACAGGACTAAACCCATCCCTGGCACGAATCACGGCGAAGACATATGTTGCGACAACTTTCCTAAGGGGCTTCTGGCCAAGGTAGATACCAAGTGTTCCCCGGAGGGAAGGAGGAGGGAATGACAGCTCTTTTCTTTCCGAGACTGATGTAATTAAAGAGTTATAATGTCCTTTAACTTCCCTGCCCTTGGCACTGCTGTTGCACCGGCGTATTTATTTATATATTATTTTTTTAGCGCTGATGGGTGGCTAACAGGCTCTATGGGGAGAGGTGGGAGGCCCAGGAATATGGCTCAGCATTGTGAACAGGGGAGATTATTGTACTTCTCAGGGAGTGAGCATCCCTCCATCCATCCCTCCCTCCATCCATCCATCCCTCCCTCCATCCCTCCCTCCATCCCTCCGTCCATCCCTCCATCCCTCCATCCCTCCGTCCCTCCATCCCTCCGTCCCTCCATCCCTCCGTCCCTCCATCCATCCCTCCATCCATCCCTCCATCCATCCCTCCGTCCCTCCATCCATCCCTCCGTCCCTCCATCCCTCCCTCCATCCCTCCATCCATCCCTCCATCCCTCCATCCCTCCATCCATCCCTCCGTCCCTCCATCCATCCCTCCATCCCTCCCTCCCTCCATCCCTCCATCCCTCCATCCATCCATCTTCCCCGTTGCAGCAGACTCTTGTTTCTGAGGGTGAGGTTAAAACCACCATCCTTCCAGCTGAAGTTAACGCGCTTGAACTTTGTAAAGGGAAGCTTATTTTAATCTAATAGAAAAATACATTATACATAATCCTCACAATAAATTTCCATCCCGTCTGAAGGAGAATCTACCGGTGTAAAATGCGTCTGCCCGGCCCAGCCCAAATACCTGCAGATTTGTGGCTGCAGTGGCTTAAATAATAACAATAACAATACCGGGAGCAATAATATCCTTTGCTGCTGTCCTTGAGTGACAAAGATGATGGAAAATGAAGTTGTAGATAGCTGGAGATGACAATGTGAGTATCCCCTACCCATCTTCCAGGTTATTAGCAGGTGTCAGTCACTGGGAGGAATCTCATCATTTCCAGCCGCGGCGATGTCTCCCAACGCCGGCCGCCGTGCTGTGGCTGCAGAAAACAAATGGTTTTTAGGGGCTGGATTCCCATTTCTGCTCGGAAGGGTTAGAGAGGCTGGTGATGGTGCAGGTGGGGGTTTCCTGGGTGTCACCATTAACCCTCGTGCAACACCCACTTCCTGGGGACCTCTTCTGGAGGGAGTCACAGAGAGGAAATATGGCTTTACTCCCTTTGGCTCAGCATCCTTGGTAGAAAAGAGGGATAAATGTGCTGTAACCACCGCTTTTTGGGTGGACACACTGCACACATGATGGGTGTCAAGGCTTGGTGCCATGGGGACACTTGCTCCCACCCACCTTTCCTGGAGGGTCCGGCTGGTCCGGAGGAGCTGGGGGGGTGTGGGGGGAACCCACACAAGTTCATTGTTTTCCAAGCAGGTGGTGCTTTGCGAGCTGAAAGTGAGCACCAGATGGGCAGAGATGATGAAAGAGGCATCGGCGTGAAAGGCTTCCCTCCAGGGTGTTAAATATTGCATTCTCCCAGCCCGACGAACTGTTGAAACCAATAGAACTAATTAGAGAGCCCGTGCCCGGGAAGGACGCGCCTTGGCTAACAGCTGAAAGAGATGCCAGATCATACAAAAAACCTCCCTTTTGTCTGCCCCAGCGTCTCCTGTGAGCCGTGGGTTTGGGGGGGATGGCGCTGGAAAGGGAGCCTGTCCCATGTCCCACCTTCCAAAGTGGACGAGGGCTGGGAAGTAGAGGGGCCAGCTGGCTCCTGTGCAGCAGGGATGGGTTTTTCCCCCCCTGCTTCTCATCTGCTGGGCAGATTGAGGAGACCTCAGCAATATTTGCATGCCTTCGGAGAGCTACGCCGTGCCCTGTGCTCTGAGAGGAGTTTCCAGAGGGTGGGAGAAGGAGCAGAGGTCATGGAGGCTCTGGAGAGCGTGGTAAAGTCACCCTCATGGGGTTGTCACCCTGATGGCAATGAGTGGCTACTCCTTGTTTTTTTTCAAGGACAGGTCAGGCTTTGTAAGCAGAGGGACCTGGTGAACCCATCAGCACAGTGTCCATGGGGGTTTTGGCTGGGTTTGAGGTCTGAACCTGTTTGAGGTCTGAATCCATTTGAGATCTTAACCCATTTGAGGTCTGAACCCATTTGAGGTCTGAACCCGTTTGAAGTCTTAACCCATTTGAGGTCTGAACCCGTTTGAGGTCTTAACCCATTTGAGGTCTGAATCCATTTGAGGTCTTAACCCATTTGAGGTCTTAACATGCCCTCCCCAGGCTCGACGAGGGGTTAGCATGCACCTTCCCACCCCCCCAAAAAAATCCACCTTTCCCCAGGTTTCCATCCCTGCTGCAGAACCTCCTGCCGTGGTGTGAGGGAGAGTTTGTCTCCCCGTCGTGAGCAGAAATAAATCCATTAGGGCGCCCTTGTCAGCCCGGGGTCCCGTTCTCTTAATGGGCTTGTTAAGAGCCAACGTGCCAACAGCTGCCCTGAAAAAAAAGGGCAGAATTAGCCAAGCCAGCCCGGACCATCTGTGGCCACGGGCGGGGAGGCTTCATGTCTTTGTGCTGCAAGTGCCTCTCCCTCCCTGGCAGCAAGGGAAATAATAATAATACTAACAACAATAGTAATAAAAGAAAAAGGAATTAAGACAAGTAGGCAAACATAAAGATGAGTTGTTGTGCGGATTCTGATCTCAATGTCAAGGGAGCATCATTCCAGCCTAATGGCATCTTTCCCCGAAAGTGCTTTGTAGCAGTCATAAATAAACATGCCGGCTGAAAGGCACGATAACAGGAAAAAAAAACAACAAGGAAACTGAGGCAGCCGGGATCTCTATTATCGAGCCGACAAAGCATCTGTGATTAGTAAGAACCAGGGAGGGGGGGAGAGGAGAGGGTAAAAATAAAAGGCGGCCGATTGTGTTGCTGCCTTGTCCGTGTCAAGAGAGGATCTGGCTGTGGTAGGTTGACAGGTTGTCTGGATAAATAGTTTGGGGGCAGAACATGCATTTCTGATGGAACTTTCCTTTTTTTTTTTTTTTTTTCTCTTACGGCTGAGCTCAGGAGCTCCAGAGGTACTGTCAAGGACGGACGAAGCTCTATAAATCAGGACAGGCTTTTTTGTCTGTCTGAAAAGTCTTATCTCGGGAGTTCGTCCAGGCAATTTTTTTTTTTGAGGTCTCTCTCTCGCTTCCTCCCTTCTCCTTATCAGAGCGCCACAGCTTTAAATGCAGATAGATACCCTCTAATGGAAGCACGAGCCAGAGCCCTCACTCCTTGTAAGTGCCAGCTCATAATTTAGTTGTGTGCCCTTTGGCACCCGGGCATCCATCAAGAAGAGCAGCATCACCTCCCGGCGCGCCGGGGAGCGAGGGGGACCCCCCGGCTGACGTCCTCCTTGCTCCATGAGGGAGGAACCATCTGTAAAATGGGCTGAGAACGGTGGGGTTTTGCACCATGAAGGGTTTGGGGAACCATAAAGAAAACCCTTGGTGGTGTCTGAGGTAGCAGGGTGTAGAAGGCTTCCCTGAGCAGCCGTTTCTTGGAATATTTTAGTTTTTCTTTCGCAGTGTCTTATTTTTTTTCCTCTCCCCTTCTTGTATCTCAACCAAACGAGCTGGGAAGGACAGAGGTGGTTTGGGGCTGGCTGTGGTCCAGGAGGGGACGTCACGCGGCCGAAATCAGAGGGTAAAAAACCCCAAATGGGGGGATTTTCTCAGACGGGGGAAGGTGAGCCCTCCCCAGACCTCCTCCAAACCCTTGGAAGTTGACCTCTCTTCGGCGCCGTCTCTTACCGACAGCTCCAGATTGTTAATTCCCCCTGTTTTTTCCCCCCTCCCCGAATAGCAGTTCTGCCTTCTGGCTACAGCAGGTTGTGGCAGCAGCTCCTCACCTGTGGGTGTGGAAAAAGGGGCTTGAATAGGTTTCTTCTGGGCTGTGACCAGGAGGGGGGGGGGGCAGACACCCCCCCCCCCCCCCCCAGCCACTAATTGCTTTGGCCCCGCAACTCCCGAGCGATGCAAAAAGATTAAAAGGGAAAGAAAACAGCTATTATATCTCTTTCTTGAAAGAGGAAAAAAAAAAAGCCAAACCAAACTTGCAGCATGAAAGGCTCATTAACATCATTAGCGTTTTCATTAACCTCTAGCCAGACAAATAAGCGGGAGGTAATTTTAACGGTGCAGGGGAAAAGGAAGAAAATTAAAAATTACCCGGGTGTAGGTGACATTCTGCCTCCGCCCGGCGGGGTTTTGGAGGGGGTGAGGGCTTGGAGGGCTGCCAGCGGGCAGGGGCAGCGATTGGGGCAAAAATGGGATTTGTTCTAACACAACAAATCTCCAAGTCTGGAAGAGGAACGGGGGCTCCACACAACGCCGGCTTCAAAATAAAGGGAAAAAAAAATAAAATAGGGAAGAAGGCGGGGAAAAAAAATATACACTAGTGGCTGCAAAATGACTTTCTTTGAGTAAAAGGCTTCCTGCCCTTGTTAATATTTTTTTTGTGGGTCTTTTAATTTTTTTCATCCACACCCCTCTCGCCCGACGTCCATCCGCGTGCGTAGACACACGGAGAGATGTATTTATAGACGTGTGTTTAAGGCAAGGCTCCGGCTGCTGCTTTCTGAGCCCGACTGGTAACTCGTTGCCTTCCCTTCAGCAAGGCCTGCTGCTCTGAAAGGAACATGGTCAGTTCCTCCCCGAAATCTAAATGTCCAGAAATGGCAGCGTTTTCTCGCTCTCTGTTGTCCCGCGTCTTCTGGTAGCTTCCAGGGTCACCTAATTAATCTGGGTGGTCCGTGAGCAAGTGATAAGAGGCAGTTTCTGCCTGGAAGAGAGGGGAAACTAAAGAAAATTAGCGAAGGGGAGATGTCTCTCCCCATCTCTTTGCTGCCCAGTTGCAGAAGGATGAAGGTGACTTGCCCAAGTTCTCCTGGAGGAGTTGGAGCCGAGTTGAAGATGCTCCTCACAGATCCCGTTCCCGTGTTTTCCACTTGTTCTCCTCTCCCACTCCTCCTTCCCTGCCAGGTTTGCCTGTTTCTGGGTTCTTTTTGCCTTGTGATGTTGGGACCAGTGGGTTTCCTGCTGTTGTCCATGGGGATGGTGGGAGGAGGACACCTCTGCTTTCCCGTTTGCTCCATCTGTGGCTTTGAAAAGTCCCCTGATGTCCATGGCTCCATTTTCCTTAGATATAAATGCGGATAACTCTTATGGTGTTGTTTGAATTAGTGCTTTTGGAGAACTTCAAGTGCGAAACATGCTCTTAATGCTAATTTTTGTGTCTTTACCCATTTTGGCCCAGTGTTTCTTGCGATGAGAAATCTCAGCAAAGCGGGTGGGTGTTTGCTTGAGCAGAGAGTGTGACAGGGCTCTTGCCCGGCACAGGGAAGGGATGGAAGATGCTGAATTAACATTGCCCGACTAGCTCTAGCTCCTCCTGCTTGTTTTTGGGAGCACCTTGAGCCCCTGCATCCCGTGGGGACTTCAAAAAGCTGGGGTCCTTGGAGTTGCAGGAGCTTTTGGAGTCGTGGGAGTCAGCTGGAGACGTCTGTATTTCACAGGATCCCAAAGCAGCCCCGTTTCCTTCCCCGTTTTTTTTCCTTCAGGGCAGGAAAGGTCGGAGGGGAGGGTCTTTAAGCATCTCCAAATCATTCTGGGTGGTAAAAACTCAGCCAAATTTCCTGGATGACCTGATTCCGAGGAGTTGAGCTGAGACTCCTGACACGGGGTGGTGATTTGGGGTCCTTGTCTGAGCGGGGGCCGCGTCCGAGCAGGATTCTGAGTGATTTTCTGAGGATTTGGGGACCCTTTTCTGCCAAACGAGCCCTTTGAACAAGGCGGCGTTCGAAAATCACTGGGAGAAATCTTGGTCTAGTTTTGCCATCGTGAAACAGCACGGGCTGGAACACTGTAAAGATCATTTTTATTGCCATCTATCGGCGTTTTCTATCTGTGTTTCCATCCCATCCGTTTGACAACAGTAGATGAGCAGCCAGGATTTATCCTTTCCGGCTAAATCTCTTTCAACCCATGCAAGAAGGCCAGGAAATGATTTGACGAAAATATATAGTTCACCAAAATTATTCAACCCTCCAGCGCTCAGGTTTAGGTCAGTGTAAATTTGGAATAAATATTTGTTCTGGTTCTTATCTTAGCCAAGCTGATTTACCCAGCAGCAGCTGATAACTCCTTTTAAATTCACTGCGGAATCATCTTCTTCCAAATGCTTATTTTCTCCCCTTCTCCCCCATGTCCCTGCCTGGGTTTGTTATCGGGGGGTGACACACGCAGGTGCCAGGTTTGCTGACGAGCTCTGCGGAGGATCCTCAGCTCTCTGTTTTTCCAAAACGAAAAACGTGCCTGGGAGGTGCAGGGAAATGTCTTTTTTTTCCAATAGAATTTAATCCGAAAAATGGGGAAAAGCTTCTCCGACTTTTCTTTAGAAGCCCAAATTGGGAACAAATGTCTGACTTGCACACAAAAAATAGTGTTTATCTGGTTTATGGTATCTTTTCACTTGTTCAAGTATTAAGCAGACATTTTTCCCCCAAACCAAAGCATTTCCTTCTTCAACTACCAATCTCTTACTTGAGGTGGAGAGTGCTTTGGAATAGAGTTATTTACTCGTCTCTGTGTCTATGAACAGACTTGAAATGAGCTGAAAACCAGGAGCTGCACTTGTACTGGCTCCTGCCAGCTCTTTGGCTGTGCCACCCCTTCCCAGGTCTTTGCATTTCCTGCATCTCCCCTGGCTTTGTGCAGGGCAAGAGTGGGAGGGACAGCAAAGAGGGGGGGCTTGGAGTGTCCCTTCCCAGCTGCATCCCAGCCTGGCTGCATCCCTTCTCCAGAGCATCCCTTCCCCACTGTATCCTGGCCTGGCTGCATTTCTTCCCAGCAGCATCCCGGCCCAGCTGCCTCCCTTCCCTGCTGCACCCCTTTTCCAGAGCATCCCTTCTTCAGAGCATTCTTTCCCTGCTGCATCCCTGCCTGGAGCATCCCTTCCCTGTTGCATCCCGTCTCCAGAGCATCCCTTCCCTGCTGCATCCCTGTCCAGAGCATCCCTTCCCTGCTGCATCCCTGTCCAGAGCATCCCTTCCCTGCTGCATCCCTGTCCAGAGCATCCCTTCCCTGCTGCATCCCTTCCCTGCTGCACCCCTTTTCCAGAGCATCCCTTCTTCAGAGCATTCTTTCCCTGCTGCATCCCTGCCTGGAGCATCCCTTCCCTGCTGCATCCCTTCCCTGCTGCATCCCAGCCCAGCTGCATCCCTTCCCTGCTGCATCCCTTCTCCAGAGCATCCCTGCCTGGAGCATCCCTTCCCTGTTGCATCCCTTCTCCAGAGCATCCCTTCCCTGCTGCATCCCTGTCCAGAGCATCCCTTTTCCAGAGCATCCCTTTCCTGCTGCATCCCTTCTCCAGAGCATCCCTTTCCTGCTGCATCCCTTCTCCAGAGCATCCCTTTCCTGCTGCATCCCTTCTCCAGAGCATCCCTTTCCTGCTGCATCCCTGTCCAGAGTATCCCTTCCCTTCTGCATCCCTTCTCCAGAGCATCCCTGCCCGGAGCATCCCTTCCCTTCTGCATCCCTGTCCAGAGTACCCCTTCCCTGCTGCATCCCTTTCCTGCTGCATCCCTGTCCAGAGCATCCCTTCCCTGCTGCATCCCTGCCCGGAGCATCCCTTTCCTGCTGCATCCCTGCCTGGAGCATCCCATCCCTGCCCGTGCCTGGAGAAGCAGCACCATCTCGTGTCGGTCTGGAGCCGGTACCTTCTCGCTTCACACCTCGCAGAAAACCAAGGAAAAGTCAGTCCCCAACATCAGCCCTTTCCCAGCTCCCTGGTTCTGCCCTCTCGGGACCCAGACCCCACTTTCCTCCTCCTTTTCCCCTCCTGTTTTCCAAGGGCGGTGAACTCTGAATCCTTCTGCTGCCTGAGATGATGCTGAGCTGTTCCACAGGGCATCTTATTTCCCAGGGAGGTAGGGATGGGGCTGGTTCAGGACATACAGAGGTGCTGAGGTCTAGTTGCTGCTGCTCAGGCTCCTTTTGTACCAGCTTATTTTGTACCTGTCTGAAATAACTGCATATAATAGAATTAGGGATGCCTGATCTTTTCAAAGTATGGTTTTCAAGAGTATGTAGGCTTTTGCAGCAATAAAAAAACAGGGAGTTACTACATCCCCAAAGGGAGTTTTATCCTGCTGCCCCTGGAGACCACACCACCCGCTGCTGCTCAGGCTCCTTTTGTACCAGCTTATTTTGTACCTGTCTGAAATAACTGCATATAATAGAATTAGGGATGCCTGATCTTTTCAAAGTATGGTTTTCAAGAGTATGTAGGCTTTTGCAGCAATAAAAAAACAGGGAGTTACTACATCCCCAAAGGGAGTTTTATCCTGCTGCCCCTGGAGACCACACCACCCGGAGATGGTGGGTTAAAAAAGGTTTGTGATGAATCCAGGGCTGGGGACAGCATGAGCAGCTTGTTTGGATCAGCTTCTTGGAGAGGAGTGTTTTTCTAACACTGTGAGATGCTGAGAGGAAGAGGCAGCGTGTGGTGGCCCTTGGTGGCCAGGAGTTACGTGTGTCCTGGTGGGGAGGGAGCTGCAAAAGAGTGGGACTTGCAGCAGAAGGCCTGGAGATGGCAGGTCTGAGACTGTGCTGGGTAATGCATTGCTTTTTAGAGACACAGAGGGTTTTTCCTCTGCTGGAAGCAGCTGAGCTCCAGCCAACACTGAGATGCTCGGTCCCTGCTTGGGAATAATGTCCCCTGAGAGGGAAACTGAGGCACCTTGTCCTTGAAACAGCAGCTCTGGGCACCGTGCGAGCGAGCTCGGGTGGGTTTCTGTTGGAAAAACCTTGTGCCACGTCTCTGGGAGCCCTGTGGGTTGTGGTGAGGGGTTAAACAGGAGCTTCCCACCTTCGTGTGCAAGGAAGCAGAGGGGAAGCCTGTAGCAATTAACAAAACAGGAGCTTCCCACCCTCATGTGCAAGGAAGCAGAGGGGAAGCCTGTAGCAATTAACACCGAGAGGCTCCGGTTCCTCTCGAGCATCTCTGGCTGTGACACCAGGCACACGCCGGTTGTCACTTGCTGCTGGGGCACAGACACCTTTGCTGCCTTGCAAATAGATGTGTGACTCCCTGCGTGACCTCCCGGGGCAGAAACTCCTCTTAAGCATCTCCTCTAACCTCTGCCGGGGCAGAAATTCCTCTTAAGCATCTCCTCTAACCTCTGCTGGGGCAGAAACTCCTCTTAAGCATCTCCTCTAACCTCTTCCAGGGCAGAAATTCCTATTAAGCATCTCCTCTAATCCTTTGAGTGCCCCAAAAAGTTCTTGGATCAGAATTCCTGGAGTATTCAAGGCAAGGGGAGCTGCCTGGAGTTTTTTTTTTTCCAGGCCAGGGCAAAAACTCCTCTTAAACATCTCCTCTAACCTCTGCTGGGGTAGAAATTCCTCTTAAGCATCTCCTCTAATCCTTTGAGTGCCCCAAAAAGTTCTTGGATCAGAATTCCTGGAGTATTCAAGGCAAGGGGAGCTGCCTGGAGTTTTTTTTTTTCCAGGCAAGACTTTTTTTTTTTTTTTGCTTAAAAGCTGTGAAAAAAAAACCACCATCCACAACCAAACAACAAAGAAAACATTTGGAGAAACGACATCCTACAACCTCCTTCCCGCCAGCAAGTGGGTTTTGTTTGTCTGGTTCGAGTTGAGGTATTTGCATTTGAAATGCACCTGCAAATATGTATTTATATTTAGAGACGGAGCCCTAGAAGATGAAATTTTGTAGTTTCAGCAAAAAGACTAAAATAGCCTCGTGGGTTTTGCCTTTAATTTTTCCATTCTGGCTAGTAAAGAGTCTGCACGGGGCTACCTGGAGAGCATCCCTCGGCGGCGTCCAGTTTGATACGTGATGGGGGGGGCAGCTTGGGTAGATGGAGAGTAAATATAATTCCCTTTATTGCCCCCCTCTTCTCTTCACCCTGGCGTTGTTGGGGGGCAAATACCTTTCTTCTGTGTCTTCTCTACATGGTGTGATGTGAATAGTGTTGTCTAAAGGCTTTATTGGGCAGGGGGTCAGAGCGGTGAGTTGGTGGCTGAGGGCAGCTTTTGTATTGTGGGGTGGGATGGAGAGCAGCTCTGAATGGTGGTGTTGGGAGGGGGTTTTGGGGGTTTTTTGGAGCCATCCAGCAGCCAGCTGTGCTGAGACAGCGGGAAAGGAAACTCTGTTGGGGAAAGAAACCCTCTGTTGGGGAAAGAAACCCTCTGTTGGGGAAAGAAACTCTCTTTGCGACGCAGAAACTCTCCGTGCGATGCAGAAACTCTCTGTGTGATGCAGAAACTCTCCATGCGACGAAGTTTTCTTGCCAAAGACCCTTCCCAGGGGCTCTCCTGTACCCCCCAGCACCCAGGACCTGCTGGAGGGCTGAGGTGGGACCCCCGGGGGTCCCCGATGCAGGTGGCAGCCGGCGGCGTTTTTGGCTGCGGGAGGGCCCGAGGGCGGGAGCCAAACGGGGGCTGGATATTGACATTGAAAGTTGGCTTTTTGAAAGGCACAACAGCCTTTGCCTGCTGCAGAGCTAATTATTATGCAAATGCATGCTAATAAACTCTGCCTTGCGTGTTGTTGAGAAAGCTGCCTTTCCCGGTTAACATACCAGTAATGAGAGGTAGATTTGTAATTCAGATGCCGGTGGTAATATCCTAAATTACTCTGCGCTATAATGGACTTTATTTCTTTCTCCCCCCTCAGCTCCCTCCCCCCCGGTCCAAATGTCAATGCAAATCAGTTACAACTTTGCATATTTATTGCAGATGTATTTATTGTTGATAGAGGGGTGAGACCCTCAGCGAAACAGCTCCCTCCGGCACCGCGGGGCTCACGCTGGGGTTTTTCCCTGGCCCTTTCGGCCGCCGCACGCTCCGGAGATGCTCAGAGGATGCTGCTCGTCCCTCCGACCTTCCCCGGGCTCAGAAAGGGGAATTTAGTGACTCTTGTATCAAAGAGCTTCATCTCCTTCATGCTGGACGAGCAGGGGGGGCGTCCTGACTTGCTGTTTATTTGTTTTTCGCAGCAGTGATTTGCTGGAGGAAAAGCCCAGGTAGTGTTTGCCAGGGGGGTGGGCAAAGAGCATCCTCAGCATCTCCCCCTCCATCACCTTTCCCCCCCCCAGTGCTGGGGTTTTTCCCTGGCCCTTTCGGCC
>NW_015090837.1:828414-838794 GCF_001431845.1 Calidris pugnax
CTGTTTATTTGTTTTTCGCAGCAGTGATTTGCTGGAGGAAAAGCCCAGGTAGTGTTTGCCAGGGGGGGGGGCAAAGAGCATCCTCAGCATCTCCCCCTCCATCCCTTTCCCCCCCCCCCAAATTCCAAGGAACAGCTCTGAAGTTGGGGAAGAGCATATGGTATTTTATTTTTTTATTACTATTTATTCAGTAATTCCTTAGCACCTTCCAGCCTGTGGTTTTACACGACTGCTTATTCCCCGAGTTGGGAGAGATAACCAAGGAAGCACGGATCATTTCCAGCCTGAGCTAGGATTTAGGCCTAAAGCTACTGAACTGGGGCTTAGATTAGATGGCATCAGCCCGCTGTAATCTGTCTCTGTAAGATTTTTTTGGCCCGACTTTGTCATCTTAATCAATGGAAAATCATGCAAGTCAGCTGTGCTTGATGTTCCAGCTACCGTTGGGGCCGCTTCTGAGCCAGAGATACCCTTCTGTTACTCAGTGTCCCGTGTAGCAAAAAAAATGTAAACTCGGGTTTCTTTCCGGCGCCGTGAACCCCAGTGATCAGAAAATCCTGATTTGGGGCCGTCTGACGGGGACTGAAAAGCAAACCCATCCCCCTCCTCGCTGTAGGGGATCAACTGCCGCCTTTGTTCCGTTTTTTGGGGGGAAAAAGAGAGGTCCTGCTCCTTGGGGGTGTTTGGTTTTTATTTGGAGTGATGAGGGGTGCGGTGCCAAAAGGCAAAAAAGCAGTTTGTGTAACTGCAGATTTTTGTCATTTGGGGTTTTCTGGCTTTCGTAGTTTTCCTGAGGGAAAATAGGGACTTTTTCAGGGTATTGTCCTCCTTTCGTTGAGGAGAGGGAATGGAGTTACCTCCTGGTGGGCTTAAGCTTGGATCTTGCTGGTCCTGGCTTTCTGCTTACTCTGGCAGAGTATCCATGGCTCTCCACATGGATATCCACATCCTTTGCGTCGGTATGGATGACGCCTTGAAAATTGGCTTTTTTGGGGGGGGATATTCTCTGCTTCTGGCTCTTGGGGCGATTATTTGGGGGAGGGATTGAGGAGCTCCAGCTCAGCTCGAGGTTTCCAGCCGTTACACGCACGCTGGGTGTGGGTTGTGCATCCCCTGGGTGTGGGTTGTGCATCCCCTGGGTGTGGGTTGTGCATCCCCTGGGTGTTTCCTTCCTACGTTAAAATAACACGAGGCTGCTCAAGGTGAGACCTTGAGTGATCCCAAGAGCGGAGACAGGAGCAGGAGCTTCCCCCAGGCCAAGCCTGAATCAAACACCAGAGGTTTTTGAAGACTTTGAACACTTTTTTTTAAACTTTGCTTCCATTTGCATTCTGGCTTCTGCGCAGCGAGAAACCAGCCGGGCTGAGGAGAGAGAGAGAGAGACTTTTGAAAGGGAGTAGGAGATGCTCTTCAGCCCACCTCCTCCTCCTCCTCCCCGCTGTGGTGTCCCTGTGGGGACCAGAGGGATGGTCACTTGGTGCCCAGGGTTTGCTCTGAGTCAGTGCCTTCCAGTTTTTCCCAAGGCCATGCTAAAATTGTCAGAAGCATCCCTTCTGGCCTCAAAATATGGATGAGTCGCTGCAAAGCCGAGGGGTGTGGGGCCAGGCTGCTGCCTGGGTTGTGTGTGTGGGATTTAGGACAGAGAGTAGCCGTGGGGATTGGATGTTATTCCCAGCCCCTGCTTGGCTTCCAGGATCCCCACGCAGCCCCTCTGATGTGCCCCAGCTTCACACCTGCATCTTGTAGGCAGCTGGGCATCCTCGTGCATCCTCGTGCATCATGTGTGTTATCGTGCATCCTTGTGTATCACTTGCATTCCCGTGCATCCTTGTGCATCATGTGCATTCCCATGTGTCCTCCTGCATCCTTGTGCGTTCCTGGGTGTCCTCCTGCATCCTCGTGTGTCCTCCTGCATCCTCGTGTGTTCCTGTGAATCCTCCTGCATCCTCGTGAGTCTTTCTGCATCCTCGTGCGTTTCCGTGCATCCTCCTACATCCTCGTGTGTCCTCCTGCATCCTTCTACATCCTTGTTTGTCCTCCTGCATCCTTGTGCATTCCTGTGCATCCTCCTGCATCCTCGTGTGTCCTCCTGCATCCTTGTGTGTTCCTGTGCATCCTCCTACATCTTTGTGTGTCCTCCCGCATCCTTGTGCATCCTCCTGCATCCTTGTGCATTCACGTGTGTCCTCCTGCATCCTCGTGTGTCCTCCTACATCCTTCTACATCCTTGTTTGTCCTCCTGCATCCTTGTGTATTCCCGTGCATCCTTGTGTGTTCCTGTGCATCCTCCTGCATCCTCGTGTGTCCTCCTGCATCCTCGTGCGTTTCCGTGCATCCTCCTACATCCTCGTGTGTCCTCCTGCATCCTTCTACATCCTTGTGCATCCTTCTGCATGCTCGTGTGTCCTCCTACATCCTCGTGCATCCTCCTGCATCCTTGTGCATTCCCGTGTGTCCTCCTGCATTCTCATGTGTCCACCTGCATCCTTGTGTGTTCCTGTGAATCCTTCTGCATCCTCGTGTGTCCTCCTGCATCCTCGCTTGTCCTCCTGCATCCTTGTGCATTCCTGTGCATCCTTCTGCATCCTCATGTGTCTTCCTGCATCCTTGTGCATCCTCCTGCATCCTTGTGCGTTCCCGGGTGTCCTCCTTCATCCTCGTGTGTCCTCCTGCATCCTCGTGCGTTCCTGTGTGTCCTCCTGCATCCTCGTGTGTCCTCCTACATCCTTCTACATCCTTGTTTGTCCTCCTGCATCCTTGTGCATTCCCGTGTGTCCTCCTGCATCCTTCTGTGTCCTCCTGCATGCATCCTTCTGCATGCTCGTGTGTCCTCCTACATCCTCGTGCATCCTCCTGCATCCTTGTGCATTCCCGTGTGTCCTCCTGCATCCTTCTGTGTCCTCCTGCATCCTTGTGTGTCCTCCTGCATCCTTGTGTGTCCTCCTGCATCCTTGTGTGTCCTCCTGCATCCTTGTGTGTCCTCCTGCATCCTTGTGTGTCCTCCTGCATCCTTGTGTGTCCTCCTGCATCCTTGTGTGTCCTCCTGCATCCTTGTGTGTCCTCCTGCATCCTTGTGTGTCCTCCTGCATCCTTGTGTGTCCTCCTGCATCCTTGTGTGTTCCTGTGAATCCTTCTGCATCCTCGTGTGTCCTCCTGCATCCTTCTACATCCTTGTTTGTCCTCCTGCATCCTTGTGCATTCCCGTGTGTCCTCCTGCATCCTTCTGTGTCCTCCTGCATCCTTGTGTGTTCTCCTGCATCCTCGTGTGTTCCTATGAATCCTCCTGCATCCTCGTGTGTCCTCCTGCATCCTCGCTTGTCCTCCTGCATCCTTGTGCATTCCCGTGTGTCCTCCTGCATTCTCATGTGTCCACCTGCATCCTTGTGTGTTCCTGTGAATCCTTCTGCATCCTCGTGTGTCCTCCTGCATCCTCGCTTGTCCTCCTGCATCCTTGTGCATTCCTGTGCATCCTTCTGCATCCTCATGTGTCTTCCTGCATCCTTGTGCATCCTCCTGCATCCTTGTGCGTTCCCGGGTGTCCTCCTTCATCCTCGTGTGTCCTCCTGCATCCTCGTGCGTTCCTGTGTGTCCTCCTGCATCCTCGTGTGTCCTCCTACATCCTTCTACATCCTTGTTTGTCCTCCTGCATCCTTGTGCATTCCCGTGTGTCCTCCTGCATCCTTCTGTGTCCTCCTGCATCCTTGTGTGTTCTCCTGCATCCTCGTGTGTTCCTATGAATCCTCCTGCATCCTCGTGTGTCCTCCTGCATCCTTGTGTGTTCCTGTGCATCCTCCTACATCCTCCTGCATCCTTGTGCATCCTCATGCATCCTCGTGTGTCCTCCTGCATCCTCCTGCGTTCCTGTGTGTCCTCCTGCATCCTCGTGTGTTGTCCTGTATCCTTGTGTGTTCCTGTGCATCCTCCTACATCCTCCTGCATCCTTGTGCATCCTCATGCATCCTCGTGTGTCCTCCTGCATCCTCCTGCGTTCCTGTGTGTCCTCCTGCATCCTCGTGTGTTGTCCTGTATCCTTGTGTGTTCCTGTGCATCCTCCTACATCCTCCTGCATCCTTGTGCATCCTCATGCATCCTCGTGTGTCCTCCTGCATCCTCCTGCGTTCCTGTGTGTCCTCCTGCATCCTCGTGTGTTGTCCTGTATCCTTGTGTGTTCCTGTGCATCCTCCTACATCCTCCTGCATCCTTGTGCATCCTCATGCATCCTCGTGTGTCCTCCTGCATCCTCCTGCGTTCCTGTGTGTCCTCCTGCATCCTCGTGTGTTGTCCTGTATCCTTGTGTGTTCCTGTGCATCCTCCTACATCCTCCTGCATCCTTGTGCATCCTCATGCATCCTCGTGTGTCCTCCTGCATCCTCCTGCGTTCCTGTGTGTCCTCCTGCATCCTCGTGTGTTGTCCTGTATCCTTGTGTGTTCCTGTGCATCCTCCTACATCCTCGTGAGTCCTCCTACACCCTCGCTTGTCCTCCTGCATCATTGTGCATTCCTGTGCATCCTCCTGCATCCTCATGTGTCTTCCTGCATCCTCGTGCATCCTTCTGCAATCTTGTGCATTCCCGTGCATCCTCCTGCATCCCTCTGCATCCCGGCACCCCAGTGTGCTTGTGAGGGGGATGCCAGGCATCCCTTTGCCCCAAGCAGGACCTTAAGGGTGTCTCACAGCGAGGTCCTGGACCCGTGGAGCGTGGGGGTGCGTGTGGGTGGGCTGCGGGGTGCAGTGCTGCAGCTCTTCCACACGGTGCTGACATGTCCTGCATCCTTGTGTGTTCCTGTGCATCCTCCTACATCCTCGTGAGTCCTCCTACACCCTCGCTTGTCCTCCTGCATCATTGTGCATTCCTGTGCATCCTCCTGCATCCTCATGTGTCTTCCTGCATCCTCGTGCATCCTTCTGCAATCTTGTGCATTCCCGTGCATCCTCCTGCATCCCTCTGCATCCCGGCACCCCAGTGTGCTTGTGAGGGGGATGCCAGGCATCCCTTTGCCCCAAGCAGGACCTTAAGGGTGTCTCACAGCGAGGTCCTGGACCCGTGGAGCGTGGGGGTGCGTGTGGGTGGGCTGCGGGGTGCAGTGCTGCAGCTCTTCCACACGGTGCTGACAGAGCTCCACGGCAGAGGGAGAAGCCTCCAGACCATCCTTCCTTTCCAGATCATCCCTCCTTTCCAGATCATCCCTCCTTGTCCCCCCCACCAACCTGTCTGCTGCTGTGGCTGCCCCCATCCCATAGGCTGCGAAAGGCTGGTGGGGCTCACCCTGCATCAGGCCCTCGTTATCCCACCCCAAACCTGTCTGCTGCTGTGGCTTCCCCCATCCCATAGCTGCGAAAGGCTGGTGGGGCTCACCCTGCACCCAGGGCAGTGATCAACTTGACCAAGGATGCAGCAAAGGGGCTGCTCGGGTGGATATTTAGACCGTAGCTCCCAGCTCCACGACTGCTGTGGGGTCTGGAGACCCCGGGGTGATGCCCTTCTCCTGTCCACCAGCTGCTCTCCAAGCCGTGGAACCAGGAGGGACAAGGCAGAGGGTGTTTCCTCCCTCCCATTTTCAAGTCAAAAGCTGAGATTGAGAGGGCACAGCCACTCTCCGAGCACTCCTTATGTGCTGCAACCTTTTTTTTTTTGGGGGGGGGTTGTCTTGGAGACACTCATTTCCCAAGTTCCTGGGGTGAAATCTCCTCTCGTAGGTGTCTTCACCCAAGAGCCAGCCTCCCATCGAGCGTCTGCCCCAGATTCCTAATTCCTTTCTTAACTTCCTTACAACCCCTTCTGTTGGCAGTGCCCTGAAGCGAGGAGTCCCCCAGGTGCATTAGCTCTTGCGTGCCAAAAGGAGCTGCTTTTATTTAATTTTTAAATAAACGTGGCTTCCTTTGAGCGCCTACCAGCATCTGCCAGGGAAAGGGGGCAGAGGGAACGGGGCGGTGAATTTTGCATGTGCCTGGGCCTTAAAGAGCTGCGTATTATTCAGCCCTTGGAAAGTTTTTAATGTTTCTTGCACGCGTCCTGCGCGACCCGGCACAAGTCAAGGCCATGGTGGCTACAAAACGAGGACATGAATACTTCATTTCTCCCGACCTGCGTCTCTCTGGAGTGGTTAGAGCTCACCCTTTTCAGTGTGGTGGAGGATGAAGAGCCCTGAGCTGGGGTTTGGAGCTGTCTGAGCCCTGCTGAGCCCCAGGACTGCGTTTCCAGAGCCCTGAGCTGGGGTTGGGAGGCGTCTAAGCCCCAAGGACTGGTTTTCCAGAGCCCTGAGCTGGGGTTGGGAGGCGTCTAAGCCCCAAGGACTGGTTTTCCAGAGCCCTGAGCTGGGGTTTGGAGGTGTCTGAGCTCTGCTGAACCCCAAGGACTGGTGTTGCAGAGCTCTGTGGAGATGTTAGAGCCTCTAGGTGTGTTTGAGCCCTGCTGAACCCCAGGACTGGGTTTCCAGAGCCCTGAAAGTCCCAGAGCCTCCAGGGTTTGGAGGTGTCTGAGCCCCAAGGACTGGTTTTCCAGAGTCCTGGACTGGGATTTGGAGGTATCTGAACCCCAGGACTGGTTTTACAGAGCCCTGAGCTGGGGTTTAGATGTTTTTGAGCCCTGCTGAACCCCAGGACTGGTTTTACAGAGCCCTGAGCCAGGGTTGGGAGGTGTCTAAGCCCCAAGGACTGGTTTTCCAGAGCCCTGGACCGGGATTTGGAGGTATCTGAGCCCCAGGACTGGTTTTCCAGAGCTCTGGACTGGGATTTGGAAGTATCTGAGCCCTAGGGCTCATGTTACAGATCCCTGAGCCGGGGTTTGGAGGTGTCTGAGCTCTGCTGAACCCCAGGACTGGTTTTACAGAGCTCTGAGATGGGGTTTAGAGGGTTTTGAGCTCTGCTGATCCCCAGGACTGGTTTTACAGAGCCCTGAGCCAGGGTTTGGAGGTGTCTGAGCCCCAGGACTGGTTTTCCAGAGCCCTGAGCTGGGGTTTGGAGGTGTCTGAGCCCCAGGAACTGGTTTTACAGAGCCCTGAGCTGGGGTTTGGAGGTGTCTGAGCCCCAGGACTGGTTTTCCAGAGCTCTGGACTGGGATTTGGAAGTATCTGAGCCCTAGGGCTCATTTTACAGAGCCCTGAGCCGGGGTTTGGAGGTGTCTGAGCCCTTCTGAACCCCAGGGCTGGGTTTCCAGAGCCCTGAGCTGGGGTTTAGAGGTGTCCGAGCTCTGCTGAACCCCAAGGACTGGTTTTACAGAGCTCTGTGGAGATGTTAGAGCCTCAGGACTGGTTTTACAGAGCTCTGAGCTGGGGTTTAGAGGGGTTTGAGCCCTGCTGAGCCCCAGAACTTTGAGCTCTGCTGAACCCCAAGGACTGGTTTTGCAGAGCTCTGTGGAGATGTTAGAGCCTCAGGACTGGTTTTACAGAGCTCTGAGATGGGGTTTAGAGGGGTTCCAGAGCCCTGAGCTGGGGTTTAGAGGTGTCCGAGCTCTGCTGAACCCCAAGGACTGGTTTTACAGAGCTCTGTGGAGATGTTAGAGCCTCAGGACTGGTTTTACAGAGCTCTGAGCTGGGGTTTAGAGGGGTTTGAGCCCTGCTGAGCCCCAGAACTGGTTTTACCTGGGCAGAAGTGTACGGTGGGGACATGGAGGTGTCTGGAGACCCCTTCTTTGCCTTGGCCAAGTCACTTAGGATACCCATCCCTCAGCTTCTCCCTGTTTGGGGTCACCTCAGGATGGTTTTGGGATGTAACTGGAGTGATCTGGCACAGAGAGGGCAGGGAAGGGTCTGGGAAGAGCCAGAGCCAGGAGGGAGAAGGGCTGGAGGGTCTCAATTCTTGGTGAGTTTACCAAGTGGAGGACGACGTGCACGTGTATGTTTTACATAGGGCGCCAAAATAATTTATGGAGAGCTTCTCCCTTTCAGCAAAGGAGGTGGTCAAGACGAGCGAATAAATCTTTAAAAGAATAATGTTTTCAAAATCAGGCTCCTTGTCCTCGAACCCTTTGATGTATGAGAGCAATAGTAGGTAGGACACAGAGTGAAATATACATGAGGTCTCCCTGGAAGAGAATAGCGGAGTGGAGGAAAATATTAGTGTTTACATCAAAACTCAATTGGAGCGCTCGTTTCAAGATGATAGTTTATTATAGAGAATGCAATTTGGTCCCGTGAGGATGTTTCCTCCCCGGGTGACACGCCGGCTCGCTCCCCACCTCCTCCCCCCTCGCCGTACCCGGGCCATTCCTCCCTCTGGCTGCGATCTCAGGGTGGTTGGGAAGGAAAGAGGAGGAAATCGTCCTTTTTTTGGGGCAGAATTGCTGTTTCTTAGAGGCCTGTGGCTGGCGTTGGCTCAGGGATGTCTTGACCCCTGGCGGGGAGAGATGTGTCAGGAGATGAGAGGAGGCAGCAGGAAGAAATCTCCTGTGGAGAGGAGGTTTTCAGGCCATCGGTCCCTCTTCTCCTTCCAAACCAAGCCAGTGCCCAGTATCGATGCTTAATGGATGGGAGAGGTTTATTCCAGAGCTGGGAGCTTCACACCTCATTGCTGAGCCTGGACCAGTGGGCAAATGACCAGTGGGCTCCATTTGCCAGTCTCCAGGTAGCCTGATGTTGCATGGTCTTGAAGGAGAGGGCTGGGGAGAAGAAAGATGTGCAAGACTCACAGGCCATCGGTCCCTCTTCTCCTTCCAAACCAAGCCAGTGCCCAGTATCGATGCTTAATGGATGGGAGAGGTTTATTCCAGAGCTGGGAGCTTCACACCTCATTGCTGAGCCTGGACCAGTG
Organism: Calidris pugnax; assembly: GCF_001431845.1. Taxonomy (NCBI): domain Eukaryota; kingdom Metazoa; phylum Chordata; class Aves; order Charadriiformes; family Scolopacidae; genus Calidris; species Calidris pugnax. Next base: position 837,164 of record NW_015090837.1, read on the forward strand.
GGCAAATGACCAGTGGGCTCCATTTGCCAGTCTCCAGGTAGCCTGATGTGGCACCGTGTTGAAGGAGAAGGCTGGGGAGAAGAAAGATGTGCAAGACTCAGCATCCTCCAGGAGCCCTGGTGCCATGGGGACAGTGAGGGTGATGTTCTCAGACAGGTGCCCCGTAGAGACCTACCTCTTCTGCTCCAGATGTGAAGCCCTGAGGTCCTGCTGGCTGCTTTTAATGCACTTTTATTTGCAGTGGGTGCACAGGGTGGCTTTTCGTGGCCAGAGGCAGGTATCTGGAGGCAATAAGGGGAGACCTTCTTGCTCTCTCCAACTACCTGAAAGGAGGGTGTAGAGAGGTGGGGGTCGGTCTCTTCTCTCAAGTCCCAGGCGACAGGACAAGAGGAAATGGCCTCAAGTTGCACCAGGGGAGGTTCAGGCTGGATATTAGGAAAAAATTTTTCACTGAAAGGATTATCAGCCATTGGAATGGGCTGCCCAGGGAGGTGGTTGAGGCCCCATCCCTGGAGGTGTTCAAAAGCCGGGTTGATGTAGTGCTGGGAGGTCTGGTTTAGTGATGATGCTCCTTGTTTGTTGTGTGGGTGTCTATTTTTGTCAGTGAGGTTGACGGTTGGACAAGATGATCTTTAAGGTCCCTTCCAACCTAGAAGATTCTGTGATTCTGTGATCTTTGGGAGGGCAGAGGGCTCCAGAGGGCTTGCCTGAGTATTTCCCCCAAACCATGAGGGTACCCATCACAGCTTAGGTGACACGAGGTGCCTGGCATCCCCCCACAGCTGGATGAGGAGCCCTGAGCACCACATCTGGGCCAGGAGTCACTTAGTGTCCGGTTTATCCAAAAAGCAGAGAATATTTTAGTGCCTCTGGGCACGTGGCGCAGCAGAAGTGTATCATTTGGTTTATTCTTCTTTTCCTCAATGTACTTTCCCTCCTGGTTATGAAGAGCCGTGTCAGAAATCCCTCCCTCCTCGCGCATTTTTCACCGAGGTGCCTGGCATCCCCCCACAGCTGGATGAGGAGCCCTGAGCACCACATCTGGGCCAGGAGTCACTTAGTGTCCGGTTTATCCAAAAAGCAGAGAATATTTTAGTGCCTCTGGGCACGTGGCGCAGCAGAAGTGTATCATTTGGTTTATTCTTCTTTTCCTCAATGTACTTTCCCTCCTGGTTATGAAGAGCCGTGTCAGAAATCCCTCCCTCCTCGCGCATTTTTCACCGGGCTGGCTGGTCGGGGGGGGGGATGCGAGTGGCTCTTTGGAAGAAGGTTGGCTGTAATCTGTGCACATTTCCTGGGCTTGGAGTCCCCAGGGCTGGGGCTGTCAGGGCTGGGAAGCGTGATTTGCTTTGCAGGGAGAGGATAAATGCCCTTAGCAGAGTTATTAGTCCTGCCGACGGCTGCCGGGCACGGGGAGGGGACCGGTGGGGCAGGAGATGCTGCCCCATCCCACCCTCCTCTCTGAGATCTGAGCTCTCATCCCCTTTGTTTCCCAATGTGCAATTAGTTATATGTATGCAAATTATAGAGGGAGAGGGGGAGGTGAGTGTGAGATTTAAAAAAAAAAAAATACCACACCATAAAAATATTAATTTATTCCAGTGCAAATGCTGTTTTTCCTCTCGGTGGCC
>NW_015090837.1:838804-849805 GCF_001431845.1 Calidris pugnax
AAGCCAGGATGAGCTTTTCAAAGTCACCTGGGAGATGGGGGACGCTCAGTTCCCATTAATTTTAATAAGAACGGGACATCTGTCTCGTCGCCGACTTTGAAAATACCAGCCCAAACTTTGCCTAACCCTTCGGTCTTTCCCCGCCTGTTGCTACCTGGTAACGGAGCTTTGATGGCATTTAGCAATAAAAGTGGCTTTTAAACACCGGGATGGAATTATAGAGACCTCGTTAAAGGGAGAAGGCAGCTTTTTTTTGGAGTTTCAGACCCATGTAAAGCTGCAGAGAGAACCTCTTTGTTTTGGGAAAAACGTTGTTTTTTCCCATCATCAAGGGAGCGGCCGCTAATACAGGGGGAAGAATATCTTTAATTTATTCTAAAAACCTCCAAGACGAGGTTTTTAGGAAATAATCCACGTTCTCCCCAGGTGACTCCCTCCTTCTAGAGATGGGGTCTTCCTCGGGGTCCAGCATCTCAAACTGGACCCCCCCTGTTTTTCCAGCCCCCCCCGGTGCCGCCGCCTGACGCTCGGCTCGTATTTACCCGCTGATTGACTCTCTGTTTGCACACCCCGCGTTTGATTTCTTCATCCTGAGTGTATTACTTTCCAGTTGTCTTTATTGAATTTCATCTCGCTGATATATATATTTTTTATTTTTTTTCCCCCGCTGTTTGTCTAATTTATCGTGAGTATTTTGAATTCCGAGGCTCGCTTCCGCAGCGTGCCCCGTTCCTTCCACTCCCGGCTCCTCTCTCCAAGATCTCAGCTGTTTTCTGCTTTATTATCCCCGTTTCTTCTCAAATATCAGGCAAATAGAGTCGGGCCCGGGGCGGACAAGGGGAACCCGTTTGAAATGCCCTTCAAATGATGGGGAGATGCTCGGCAGCAATTCCCCACCTCGGTTCAACCCGTGACATTTCCACCCCTGGTGTTGCCCGAGCTTTTTTTTCCCCAACTTCACTGATGGGGGATGTCACGCGGGACGGTGTCAGGCCCTTTAATGAAGTCAAGGTGTATCACATCTGCTGCCTCCCCCTCTCCGATCCATGAGACCAATTACACCGTCAAAAAAGGAAATTAAGTTGGTTTGACATGATTTGCTATTGACAAATCCGCAGTGGCTGGTTCCTTATCACTCCATTATCTCCTCAGTGCTCCCAAAATTGATTGCTGTGTAATTGGGCCGCGCGTCTGGTGGAGGAGAGGGCAAAATGTGCATGAGCCCTCGGGCAACCGGCGAAGTGGAGGCAAAAGCCGTTTCCTCCTTGGTTTGTGTATTTTTAGCTCCATCTGAAGAAGGTGATGGGTGCACCCGGAGCGGGTCCCCCTTCCCTTGTGCAGTGAGCGCCTTTGGTTGATGTTTTGGTCGTTCTCATTCTCAAAAAAGGGCTACGGGCTTGGTTATTTAGATGGGAGAATCATAGAATCGTGTAGGTTGGAAGAGACCCTTGGGATCATCCAGTCCAACCAACTGACCCAGTTTATTATCCCGTTGACTCCCAAGTCCCCAGAGACCCATCAGCAGATAAGGAGTCAGCCGGTTCTGCATCCTCTTGCCGCCGTCTCCCTCCACCAGCTCCTGTGTTTACTCTTGGTTGGAGCACCACCATTTAGTTTTATGACCTCGCGATCAATTCTCCATCAGGAGCTCGGGAACGGCTACTGATGTGTTTCCGATAAATGGCAGCGTCGAGGAAAATATATATCTGATCCCATCCCTCTCTCCTTCCCTCCTGCGCTGCACCCGACCGTTGGCAAACATCTCCAGGAGGCAGAAAAAGGAGCCTCGTTGGTTGTTCCTGATATCAGAAATGGGGGGATATCAATTCCCCAGGGATTGGAGGGATGATGGGGAGGAAATTCATGCGACACAGTCCCTGGCAAGGCCGCTGGTCACCTGCGAGGAGACTCCCCGAGCACGCCGCGGGTTGGCGAAGAGCGATGGCTCACAAGTCAGAAATGAAATGTATTGCAGGGAAAATAACTGGAGGCTGATGTTAATAATTAAGCTTTCTAATGAGACCATTAGTTTTTCTCCGGTAGATGGATTCAGCCTTTCCTGTCCCGGCGTCGTTGTGTATAAACCAAACTCAATATTCCATCTGCTTTTCTTGCTCAGGACAAAACACAACCCGGGCAGCGATTCCTCCTCTTGCCTTCCCTGATGGACAGGCCAGAAGAGGATGGGGACAATTCTATTTTGGGAGTTTGGTCCTGACTCTGCCACCCTCTGCTTTCCCCATCTGTAAAATGGATCCTGCAGCTGCGTGGGTTTTGATTTAAAAAAAAAAATATATCTGGTATTCGCTGAGATTTACATTTGCAATGGTAGGAAGGGGCTGGAAATAGGGAGCGTCGAACTCTGCCCCACTTTTTTTTTTTTTTTTTTTTCCTTTTCCCGGGGAAAATCCCAATGAAGACATTCTGTTTGAACTCGACACATCAAAACTTTGCAAATGCAGCCCCCTTTTTTTTTTTTTTTTTTTTTCCCTTTTCCCGGGGAAAATCCCAATGAAGACATTCTGTTTGAACTCGACACATCAAAACTTTGCAAATGCAGTTTGGTACAAACGCCCCGGTTTGATGAAACAAAGGGAAAAGGGGAAAAAAAAAAGAGTCCCCGATTCTGAGTTTCAGCATCGTGGAACTGATGATTCCAGAAAAACCTTTCAACTTCTCACCCTATCTCAAGATGAAAACAAATGTTGAACTACTGAGATTTCCCAGAGGAAGGAAACTCTGCTTTCCTAACACCTCTAACACTTACTTTTTGTTGTAAATCATTTTGAGCTCTACAGATGAAAAGCTCTTGGTAGATGCAAAATATTGCTGCTTTTTATTTTATTTATTATTCATCATGATAGTTCGTGCCCAAAGAGGAAATCAGATTCTGTCTTTCTTAGCTGCTGGGACCTATGAAAATCACCCAGCGATGGAGCCCCAACGCTTGTAGTTGAGGGAGGAAGGGGGAATTGATTAAAATTTCATCATTTCTGGCTTAAAGTGTTTATTTTATTTGACCATCTCTGCTGGGGGGCTGGGGAGGGTGATGTCTTCTGGCTCCTAGAGACCCAGTGGGTTTTGCTTTGTCAGGACCGGCCACTTTGTATGGTCTTTTGGGGATGTTGCAGGAGGGAACACGGGGAATGGGGAGGGGGGAAACAAGGGTGCTGGGGGGAGGAGGAGGCAGCTGATGAGTTTTGCTAATTACCATGATTTGGGGGCAGCCATGCCGATTGGATTTGCTTTGGCAGGAGGCAGCATCTGGTCCCCACCGGTCCCCAGGGAATTGGGGGGGAACACAGATACCCAGGAATGGGAATATTAAAAGGCCACACGGCAGAGCATCCACGTGGCAGAGGAGGGAGGGAGCCTTCCATGAAGTTTCCCCAAATCCGCAATTAATTTTGACTTAATAAGACATTTATTGTACAATAAACAACAACCGATTCATGAAAAAAAAAATATTTATTGAGGATTTACGGCTGGGTAATGAATTTGTAGCTCAGTTTGCCTCCACTAGATTTATTTACGTAGCAGTTAAACCCCAATCAATAATATGCTTTTAATAATCACTATATTTAAGTGGTATTTCAACAATACACTGTAATTAGACGATGAATTCTGCTGTAATTCTTTAGATTTAGTAGACTTTGGGGTTCGGAGTCTCTCCTTGATGGTGATGCGAGTGCTCCATTAACATTAATTACGTGCGTGCCAATCAAGGAGAGAATAAACCTCGCTTGGGTGGGATCTGTCGGTGAATAGCAGTAGGGTGGTGGGAGAAGAAGCAGCTCAGGGCTTCCTGGGATAGATGGCAATGGTTCTGCTTTGGGATCCTTCCCTGGCTCGTGGACCTTCAGGTGTCCCATCACCAGGATGAGCTCCTGGTGGAAGGAGATCCAGGGCTACGGATGGGGACGCCTCCATCCAGCGGTGCCACTTGGCTTTGTCTTCCCAAAACAAGGCTTTTGAGGTTAAAATGCTGCTTTGTGCCCATGGAGTTGTGACTGCAGCTCTTCCCAGGGGGAAAAAGTCCCCGGGAAGTGGGTTTATTGGCGTTATTTGGCTGGGAAAACAGCTCCTGAGCCAGATGCTCCGTGACGGAGGATGCGGGGACCGGTGATGCTCATCCCGCTCCCGGTGCAGACGGGAGGTGGGTTTGTGTTGGGTGCAGGGAATGGATCTGGCTCTTTGGGGGCTGCTCAGCTGCTGGTACAAGACAAGTGTTTGTGAAGAGGTCTGGGGCTTTGTTTCCCTGCTCCCGAGGCAGTTTCAGCTTCGGCTTTTGAGCGGGGTTTAGTATTCCTCTGGGCGCCCTGGTGACCGCGCGTCTGGAGTGGGTGCACTTCAGAGCATGATTCTGCAAAGTTTTGCTCTATTGGCGAGGCACTCGGAAGGCTTTCTGGATGAATTACGCTTTAAAACCACTTCTTTTTTTTTTTTTTTTTCCCCTCCTGCTCTCGGTCTGTCCGTCTGTGTAATCTCTCTTTGTCGTGGCCGTCGTCCCTCCTGTCTCTGCAGCCGACGGTATCGCTCCGCAGAGAGATACGGGTGTGTATATTTAGAACATGTTTCCTGCATTCCTCTCCCACCAGGGACACTCGAAATGGCTTTGGAAAACAACAAGGGAGGGGGGAAAAAGCACCCAAAATTATGGCCCTTCACTCTCTTGAGCCCCAGGCAGGAGTGACGCCACGGAGTTGGGCAGGGTGGTGGTGGAGGAGGTGATGGGCTGCAGAATATTTACAGAACCCGGAGAAAACATTGGGTGTTAAGGACTTATTTTATTTTTTTTCCTTTTAATTTGGGAAATGATGTCGTGGTGGGGTTTAAGCGCCGCTGGGGGAGGCGTGGGGGAGGCAGGGGGATGGGGCAAAAAAACTCAGTGGGGTTAAAATCTCCCTGTGTGAGCTTTCCCCGGAAAGCTTTTCTGCGGAGTTGGGAAATGAAGCAAGACAGCGGGCAGGGAAGAAGGATGTGGCGTGTTATGGTAATCGCTCTTCTTAATTGCTTTGACTCCAATGACTAGTCATTTCTTATCCTAACAAAGACATGATCGCCATCCGGTCCGGATTGCAAAGCAAATCCCAAAGGGAGCTCCTCTTCCCGCTGCGTCACGGACCCCAGCTCCCCTGTCCCTGCCAGCCCCGAGGTGTTGGGATGTGGCAGTGACGGGTCTGGGGGTCACAGTCCCATGAGAGAGCTGAGGCTGAGAGACCCAGAGGGATTTCAGTGCAGTGAGGGGTCGTGTGAGGCATCAGTACGGCCACCTCTGTGATCACCAGGGTGTAGAAGGTCAAGGCAGGGATGCTGAAGGTGGGGATGCTGAGGTGGGGATGCTGAGAGGTGGGATGTTGAGGCAGGGATGCTGAAGGTGAGATGCTGAGGGTGGGATGCTGAGAACAGGGATGTTGAAGGTCGGATAGTGAGGGCAGGGATGCTGAGAGTGGGAATGCTGAGGCAGGGATGCTGAGGGTGGGATGCTGAAGGAAGGATGCTGAGGGCAGGGCTGCTGAAGGTGGGGATGCTGAGGGCAGGGCTGCTGAAGGTGGGGATGCTGAGGGCAGGGATGCTGAAGGCTGGAATGCTGAAGGTGGGATGCTGAGGGTAGGGATGCTAAAGGTGGGATGCTGAGGGTGGCAATGCTGAAGGTGGGATGCTGAGGGCAGGGATGCTGAGAGTGGGAATGCTGAAGGTGGGATGCTGAGGCAGGGATGCTAAAGGAGGGATGCTGAAGGAAGGATGCTGAGGCAGGGATGCTGAGGGCAGGGATGCTGAAGGCTGGAATGCTGAAGGTGGGATGCTGAGGCAGGGATGCTGAAGGCTGGAATGCTGAAGGTGGGATGCTGAGGCAGGGATGCTGAAGGTGGGATGCTGAGGTGGGAATGCTGAAGGTGGGGATGCTGAGGGCAGGGTTGCTGAAGGTGGGGATGCTGAGGGTGGGATGCTGAAGGTGGGGATGCTGAGGGCAGGGATGCTAAAGGAGGGATGCTGAGGGTGGGAATGCTGAGGGCAGAGATGCTGAAGGTGGGATGCTGAGGGCAGAGATGCTGAAGATGGGATGCTGAGATGCTGAGGCAGGGATGCTGAGGGTGGTGATCCTGAAGGCTGGAATGATGCTGAAGGAAGGATGCTGAGGGCAGGGATGCTGAAGGCTGGAATGCTGAAGGTGGGATGCTGAGGGTAGGGATGCTAAAGGTGGGATGCTGAGGGTGGGGATGCTGAAGGTGGGATGCTGAGGGCAGGGATACTGAAGGTGGGATGCTGAGGCGGGGATGCTGAAGGTGGGATGCTGAAGGTGGGATATTGAGGCAGGGATGCTGAAGGAAGGATGCTGAGGGTGGTGATCCTGAAGGCTGGAATGCTGAAGGTGGGATGCTGAGAGTGGGAATGCTGAGGGCAGGGATGCTGAAGGTGGGATGCTGAAGGCTGGAATACTGAAGGTGGGATGCTGAAGGTGGGATGCTGAGGGCAGGGATGCTAAAGAAGGGATGCTGAGAGTGGGAATGCTTTGAGCTGTGAGGAGGGGGGAGAAGGGCCACCAAACCAGACGCTGCCATCACGATGTTACCAACCCCCCCTTTGAGCTAAATAGGATCCTGATGCTCCACTGTACAATTTGCACTGATTCCTCAGTAAAAGAAGGGATGCTGAGAGTGGGAATGCTAAGGGCAGAGATGCTGAAGGAAGGATGCTGAGGGTGGTGATCCTGAAGGCTGGAATGCTGAAGGTGGGATGCTGAGAGTGGGAATGCTGAGGGCAGGGATGCTGAAGGTGGGATGCTGAAGGCTGGAATACTGAAGGTGGGATGCTGAAGGTGGGATGCTGAGGGCAGAGATGCTGAAGGAAGGATGCTGAGGGCAGGGATACTGCCATCATGATGTTACCAAACCCCCCTTTGAGCTAAATCGGATCCTGATGCTCCACTGTACAATTTGCACTGATTCCTCAGTAAACTCGTGGTCTAAAGCCAACGGGAGCGGGTGGAGAGGTGCCTGCTGCTTTTGGGCTGGGCTTGATCCAGTGCAGAATAATTGCGCTGACTGTTTTGCTCTGTGCCTGACAGTTCAGGGCTTCAAAATCCCCCACAAAAGAGACCCGCATAAAGAAACTTGACTCGGAGTCCAAAGCAAAGCTGCAACTGGCAGAAGTGCAGATCTTCAGGCTCAATCAGATGCATAAAGACAGGCAGGCAGAGCTGGGATGGGAATATGTTGCTTCAGCTGCGCACGGAAAGCTGCCGAAATTTTCCATATCAGAGAGATGCTTTACAAAAAGGGATGGTCTGGCCTGGGGTTTGCAGGGAGGAAAACAACAGCGATGACGATAGCAGCAACAAAAAGCTCCCCCCGCTTTCCACACTGGTGGGAATTGCTTGTTTATTCTCTTCCAGTGACTTTCTGAGCCAGCTTTCTCCGTTTTTGCAAGTCAAAAGCATCTGCCCGTTTGCCCTTGGCGTGTCACGAGCTCCCGCAGCCCGACGGGGAGGGTGTCTGTGCCACCAACGTCACCCGTGGCAGTGGACCTGTGTCCAGCTGGGCTGGGGAGGCTGTTGGGCTCAGAGATGCCCAGAGAGCGGTCGTATTGTGGAAAAAGACTGTGGAAAAAGCATTTGTGGGTATTTTTTTCTATTTTGGGGGGGTTTGGTGGGTTTTTTTGATGCAGAATGGTGATTTCGTGCATTTCTCCTCGTTCCCCACAACGTGATTAAATGAGTTGAGCTGTGAGGAGGGGGGAGAAGGCAGTGGTCATGCTCTGAGTTGTGCTGGAGGTCTTCAGGGTGAACCTGAGGAGGAGAGGAACCACACTGTTGGCTCTGCAGGAGGTTTCAGACAGGGCTTAGACACTCAGCCTGAGCGAGAGAGGTCACGTTTTGCGAGGGGAAGACTTTGCTGCTGCCAGCAATGCCTTTCTCTCCAGTAAGGAACAGCTCGCCCAGCTTGGGCATGCTGGTGGGAAGCCCAGCTGGCCCAGTGATGGCCACCAGAACATTTTTCCCCTCCCTCCCCTGCTGCATTGTAATTCCCCCGGCGCTGCGGCAGCGATGGACACTCGGACATCGGCTGCATGAAACGCAGGGTCAGTCATTTCCCTGCCTGCCTTCCTTTGTCTGTAATTCTGCGTCTAATGGCAGCAATTAGTCACTGTCCGAGAAGGGATGAGCAAGCTCCTGGCTCGTCCCTGCTCCCTGACGGATCTGCTCCTCCAGAGGGATGGAAAGGTCATTAGCAGAGGGTTAGTTATTGATCGGCTGGGGGGGAGAGAAGGGGTCCAGAGGTGAAGCTCAGCACCTCAACTTAAGCGATGGGCCAGGGGAAGGAGAAGAAAAATAGGCTGGCAGCAGCCCCAGGGAGCCCCCAGCCCCCGTGCCACAGATGCAAAGGACAAACGCTTATTGATTGGAGAGGTGGTTTTGGAGGTAGGTTATTTCTTTGTCCTCCCTAAAGCGGGGACCAATTATGGCTTTTGACTGGCAGAGACAAATGCCAGAAGCACCGAGCCTGGATTTCCTTACGAGGGGGTTGCAAACCCCATTGTGCTGAAACGAGCATCGTTTCTACTGCCTGGAAGAGAGAAATGATGGCCCAAGAAGGGGGACGAGGCTGGTTTTTGCATGCCCTCCTCTGCTGGTTGTGCAGGAGCAGCTCTGCACCGTGGCCACGTAGGAAAACCAGGAAGGAATAAGTCACTCCTGTCCAGGAAAAAAACCCCCATGAATCAAAGGAGACCCTGGCGAAGGAGTTGGGGCTCTTTGAACCATACTGGAGTGAGGGGAGAGGGATCCAGGATGGATTCAATGATTCCATCAGCTCGTTTCTGGCACTGACTCTAATTAAGTTGTGCAGCAGATAAATTAAGGCCGTTGCCAATTTCCTAGGAGGGATGTGGGAAGGAGGTTTACGGTGGATGAGGGCCAGGCTGCCTTTGGGGTGGGGAAGGTGTCTGGTGTGCCACCAGGCTCTTCTGCTTGACTTCTGCCACCAGTCACACCTCAGGGCCTCTTAAACACCTTCCAGCCTCCTCTTCCATCATGGCCATGTCAAAAAGAGGGATGAGGTTATAGACCGTGTCAACAGGACTGATAAATCCCAGCCTCCAAACCCATCCTTTGTCCTCTTAGTTGGGTTTCATCCTTTCTCTCTTGGATTGGGTTTCATCCAGCTCCCTCCATAGGTGTGGAGACAGTGGTCCTAGAGGGACATCAGTTGTGGTGCTTCATGCTGCTGAGGGTCTTCCTTAGGGCCTCGGAAATGTTTCTCCTTATGCTCCTCTCCTTTTGCCTGGGCAGCAGTAGTTTTATGTCCCAGCTGGGCAGCTGCCTGTACTTGCTGGTGGGTAGTTTGACTCCAAAAGGCTACTTTCTCTTAAAAGGAGGCACAAAACCATTTCTGCTCCTCTGGGTGAAGGGCTGCACATCAAGACAGGGTCACAAATAAGGAGCGACAGAGCTGAGAAGCCCACCCAACCAGCTCAGAAAACACAAACCACCACCCAGCACCTAAACACACAACAACAACCACCAAACCAGAAACCATCACCCACCCACACAGCACCCCACCACAAACCAGTAATCTTGGGCACTAGAGCATGCCCTGAAGAACCATGTCTACACGTTTCTTAAATACCTTCAGGGATGGTGACTCCACCACCTCCCTGGGCAGCCCAGTGGTGTGGAAGCTCAGAGAGGTCAGCGCTGGCTCCAATGGTTAAGGTGCTCGCAGGATTGCCCTCTTTGGGGTGATCGTTGTTGACCATCAGCAAGATCCTGGTGTGTCTCCAGAATTGAACCAAGAACGTGTGGCCAGCAGGGATTACTGTGACTCCACCACCTCCCTGGGCAGCCCATTCCAACCCTTGCAAGCAACTCTGCTGAGAACCTCCTGGTGCCCAGTGCCACCAGGATGGGTGACAGCCGAGCTCGGGCCAGGTAGGAACAGGGATGGCTTCATCTCCTGGTGGGAAGAAGGGATGCCTGCACCCTTTCCATGGCTCGTGTCGCTTCCACTCCCGAGTGATGGAGCACAGCCCTCTTCTCTGTAGTGATTATCCCGTCCTCAGAGGCTTCTTTGACCTTCAGGGCCAGACGGATAACGCTGCGGGCGGGCAGGGGGAAGGCTGGGGGAGCGCTGCCTTCGATACGGCTTCTCCCTCCTGATTTATATGGGGGAGAGAGCGGTGCTGATGTGTGCTCCTGCTCATAGATTATCTTCATCCCAGCAGCAGGCAGGCAGGCAGGAGAGGTAAACGGAGAGCTCTCCGCCACCCTATCCGTCACCTTCCCTCCGGCTGCCGCACAGCCCTCTCTTCCGAGGGGAATCTTCCCTCTTCCATCAACCGCTGCAAAAAAAAAGAAGTCATATTCTGCAAATGGGTCCATGCGTCGTCTCGGGAGAGCTTGTCATGGCTGCGTCTCTCCCCAGCCTCCCTGGGTGGAAAAATGCTGGAGAGGAGCTGATAACCGTGTTCTCCGGGGAGCAGGAGACAGGGTTGAGGTCTCTATTCCACCCAGGACAGTGCTGGTAGTTTCAGGTGGTTCAACCAGAGGAAGGTTGGACAGGAGAGATGGGGAGGAACTCTACGAGGGAGGGGAGCCGTAGGATGAGGGGGAATGGTTGGACACTGGAAGAGGAGAGATGGAGCTGAGATGTGGGGAAGAACATGTTTGGTGTGAGGGTGGGGAGATTCTGCCCCTCTGCTCCGCTCTGGGGAGACCCCCCTGCCCCAAGTGCTGCCTCCAGCTCTGGGGCCACCAGCAGCAGAAGGACATGGACCTGTTGGTGGGGCCAGAGGAGGCCACGGAGATGCTCCAAGGGCTGGAGGACAGGCTGAGAGAGTTGGGGGGGTTCAGCCTGGAGAAGAGTAGGCTCCAGGGAGACCTTGGAGCCCCTTCCAGTCCCTCAAGGGGCTCCAGGAGAGATGGGGAGGGACTCTGGATCAGGGAGGAGAGCCCTAGGAGGAGGGGGAAGGGTTTGACCCTGAAAGAGGGGAGATGGAGAT
>NW_015090837.1:850385-859493 GCF_001431845.1 Calidris pugnax
TGAAGGTGGGATGCTGAGGCAGGGCTGCTGAAGGGTGGAATGCTGAAGGTGGGATGCTGAGGCAGGGATGCTGAAGGTGGGATGCTGAGGTGGGAATGCTGAAGGTGGGGATGCTGAGGGCAGGGATGCTAAAGGAGGGATGCTGAGGGTGGGAATGCTGAGGGCAGAGATGCTGAAGGTGGGATGCTGAGGGCAGAGATGCTGAAGATGGGATGCTGAAGGTGGGATGCTGAGGGCAGGGATACTGAAGGTGGGATGCTGAGGCGGGGATGCTGAAGGTGGGATGCTGAAGGTGGGATATTGAGGCAGGGATGCTGAAGGAAGGATGCTGAGGGCAGGGACGCTGCCATCACGATGTTACCAACCCCCCCTTTGAGCTAAATAGGATCCTGATGCTCCACTGTACAATTTGCACTGATTCCTCAGTAAACTCGTGGTCTAAAGCCAACGGGAGCGGGTGGAGAGGTGCCTGCTGCTTTTGGGCTGGGCTTGATCCAGTGCAGAATAATTGCGCTGACTGTTTTGCTCTGTGCCTGACAGTTCAGGGCTTCAAAATCCCCCACAAAAGAGACCCGCATAAAGAAACTTGACTCGGAGTCCAAAGCAAAGCTGCAACTGGCAGAAGTGCAGATCTTCAGGCTCAATCAGATGCATAAAGACAGGCAGGCAGAGCTGGGATGGGAATATGTTGCTTCAGCTGCGCACGGAAAGCTGCCGAAATTTTCCATATCAGAGAGATGCTTTACAAAAAGGGATGGTCTGGCCTGGGGTTTGCAGGGAGGAAAACAACAGCGATGACGATAGCAGCAACAAAAAGCTCCCCCCGCTTTCCACACTGGTGGGAATTGCTTGTTTATTCTCTTCCAGTGACTTTCTGAGCCAGCTTTCTCCGTTTTTGCAAGTCAAAAGCATCTGCCCGTTTGCCCTTGGCGTGTCACGAGCTCCCGCAGCCCGACGGGGAGGGTGTCTGTGCCACCAACGTCACCCGTGGCAGTGGACCTGTGTCCAGCTGGGCTGGGGAGGCTGTTGGGCTCAGAGATGCCCAGAGAGCGGTCGTATTGTGGAAAAAGACTGTGGAAAAAGCATTTGTGGGTATTTTTTTCTATTTTGGGGGGGTTTGGTGGTTTTTTTTGATGCAGAATGGTGATTTCGTGCATTTCTCCTCGTTCCCCACAACGTGATTAAATGAGGAGTTGAGCTGTGAGGAGGGGGGAGAAGGCAGTGGTCATGCTCTGAGTTGTGCTGGAGGTCTTCAGGGTGAACCTGAGGAGGAGAGGAACCACACTGTTGGCTCTGCAGGAGGTTTCAGACAGGGCTTAGACACTCAGCCTGAGCGAGAGAGGTCACGTTTTGCGAGGGGAAGACTTTGCTGCTGCCAGCAATGCCTTTCTCTCCAGTAAGGAACAGCTCGCCCAGCTTGGGCATGCTGGTGGGAAGCCCAGCTGGCCCAGTGATGGCCACCAGAACATTTTTCCCCTCCCTCCCCTGCTGCATTGTAATTCCCCCGGCGCTGCGGCAGCGATGGACACTCGGACATCGGCTGCATGAAACGCAGGGTCAGTCATTTCCCTGCCTGCCTTCCTTTGTCTGTAATTCTGCGTCTAATGGCAGCAATTAGTCACTGTCCGAGAAGGGATGAGCAAGCTCCTGGCTCGTCCCTGCTCCCTGACGGATCTGCTCCTCCAGAGGGATGGAAAGGTCATTAGCAGAGGGTTAGTTATTGATCGGCCGGGGGGGAGAGAAGGGGTCCAGAGGTGAAGCTCAGCACCTCAACTTAAGCGATGGGCCAGGGGAAGGAGAAGAAAAATAGGCTGGCAGCAGCCCCAGGGAGCCCCCAGCCCCCGTGCCACAGATGCAAAGGACAAACGCTTATTGATTGGAGAGGTGGTTTTGGAGGTAGGTTATTTCTTTGTCCTCCCTAAAGCGGGGACCAATTATGGCTTTTGACTGGCAGAGACAAATGCCAGAAGCACCGAGCCTGGATTTCCTTACGAGGGGGTTGCAAACCCCATTGTGCTGAAACGAGCATCGTTTCTACTGCCTGGAAGAGAGAAATGATGGCCCAAGAAGGGGGACGAGGCTGGTTTTTGCATGCCCTCCTCTGCTGGTTGTGCAGGAGCAGCTCTGCACCGTGGCCACGTAGGAAAACCAGGAAGCAATAAGTCACTCCTGTCCAGGAAAAAAACCCCCATGAATCAAAGGAGACCCTGGCGAAGGAGTTGGGGTGCTTTGGACCATGCTGGAGTGAGGGGAGAGGGATCCAGGGTGGATTCGATGATTCCATCAGCTCGTTTCTGGCGCTGACTCTAATTAAGTTGTGCAGCAGATAAATTAAGGCCGTTGCCAATTTCCTAGGAGGGATGTGGGAAGGAGGTTTACGGTGGATGAGGGCCAGGCTGCCTTTGGGGTGGGGAAGGTGTCTGGTGTGCCACCAGGCTCTTCTGCTTGACTTCTGCCACCAGTCACACCTCAGGGCCTCTTAAACACCTTCCAACCTCCTCTTCCATCGTGGCCATGTCAAAAAGAGGGATGAGGTTATAGACCGTGTCAACAGGACTGATAAATCCCAGCCTCCAAACCCATCCTTTGTCCTCTTAGTTGGGTTTCATCCTTTGTCCTCTTAGTTGGGTTTCATCCTTTCTCTCTTGGATTGGGTTTCATCCAGCTCCCTCCATAGGTGTGGAGACAGTGGTCCTAGAGGGACATCAGTTGTGGTGCTTCATGCTGCTGAGGGTCTTCCTTAGGGCCTCGGAAATGTTTCTCCTTATGCTCCTCTCCTTTTGCCTGGGCAGTAGGAGTTTTATATCCCAGCTGGGCAGCTGCCTGGACTTGCTGGTGGGTAGTTTGACTCCAAAAGGCTACTTTCTCTTAAAAGGAGGCACAAAACCATTTCTGCTCCTCTGGGTGAAGGGCTGCACATCAAGACAGGGTCACAAATAAGGAGCGACAGAGCTGAGAAGCCCACCCAACCAGCTCAGAAAACACAAACCACCACCCAGCACCTAAACACACAACAACAACCACCAAACCAGAAACCATCACCCACCCACACAGCACCCCACCACAAACCAGTAATCTTGGGCACTAGAGCATGCCCTGAAGAACCATGTCTACACGTTTCTTAAATACCTTCAGGGATGGTGACTCCACCACCTCCCTGGGCAGCCCAGTGGTGTGGAAGCTCAGAGAGGTCAGCGCTGGCTCCAATGGTTAAGGTGCTCGCAGGATTGCCCTCTTTGGGGTGATCGTTGTTGACCATCAGCAAGATCCTGGTGTGTCTCCAGAATTGAACCAAGAACGTGTGGCCAGCAGGGATTACTGTGACTCCACCACCTCCCTGGGCAGCCCATTCCAACCCTTGCAAGCAACTCTGCTGAGAACCTCCTGGTGCCCAGTGCCACCAGGATGGGTGACAGCCGAGCTCGGGCCAGGTAGGAACAGGGATGGCTTCATCTCCTGGTGGGAAGAAGGGATGCCTGCACCCTTTCCATGGCTCGTGTCGCTTCCACTCCCGAGTGATGGAGCACAGCCCTCTTCTCTGTAGTGATTATCCCGTCCTCAGAGGCTTCTTTGACCTTCAGGGCCAGACGGATAACGCTGCGGGCGGGCAGGGGGAAGGCTGGGGGAGCGCTGCCTTCGATACGGCTTCTCCCTCCTGATTTATACGGGGGAGAGAGCGGTGCTGATGTGTGCTCCTGCTCATAGATTATCTTCATCCCAGCAGCAGGCAGGCAGGCAGGAGAGGCAAACGGAGAGCTCTCCGCCACCCTATCCGTCACCTTCCCTCCGGCTGCCGCACAGCCCTCTCTTCCGAGGGGAATCTTCCCTCTTCCATCAACCGCCGCAAAAAAAAAGAAGTCATATTCTGCAAATGGGTCCATGCGTCGTCTCGGGAGAGCTTGTCATGGCTGCGTCTCTCCCCAGCCTCCCTGGGTGGAAAAATGCTGGAGAGGAGCTGATAACCGTGTTCTCCGGGGAGCAGGAGACAGGGTTGAGGTCTCTATTCCACCCAGGACAGTGCTGGTAGTTTCAGGTGGTTCAACCAGAGGAAGGTTGGACAGGAGAGATGGGGAGGGACTCTACGAGGGAGGGGAGCCGTAGGATGAGGGGGAATGGTTGGACACTGGAAGAGGAGAGATGGAGCTGAGATGTGGGGAAGAACATGTTTGGTGTGAGGGTGGGGAGATTCTGCCCCTCTGCTCCGCTCTGGGGAGACCCCCCTGCCCCAAGTGCTGCCTCCAGCTCTGGGGCCACCAGCAGCAGAAGGACATGGACCTGTTGGTGGGGCCAGAGGAGGCCACGGAGATGCTCCAAGGGCTGGAGGACAGGCTGAGAGAGTTGGGGGGGTTCAGCCTGGAGAAGAGTAGGCTCCAGGGAGACCTTGGAGCCCCTTCCAGTCCCTCAAGGGGCTCCAGGAGAGATGGGGAGGGACTCTGGATCAGGGAGGAGAGCCCTAGGAGGAGGGGGAAGGGTTTGACCCTGAAAGAGGGGAGATGGAGATAAGATGTGGGGAAGAACTTCTTTGGTGTGAGGGTGGTGAGAGCCTGGCCCAGGTTGTCCAAAGAAGCTGTGGCTGCCCCATCCCTGGAGGGGTTCAAGGGCAGGTTGGAGGGGGCTTGGAGCAACCTGGTGTGGTGGGAGGTGTGGGGTTGGAAAGAGATGGTCTTTAAAGTTCCTTCCAACCTGAACCATTCTATGATTCTAAGGTAAATTGAAGGCAGTGGGGACCTAGTGTGGTTTTTTACATGGCTTTTATGGTTTTTTTCTCCCTCTCCTCACCTCTCAGGCCTTAGTTTCCGTTCAGGATTAATCTTAATCTTGCTTCCCCCGGGGGAAATGGGGCGGCTTGTTCTCTTCATGTCTGGAAAATGCTCCGAAATCCTCCCATGAAAGGTGCTGACAGAGCAGCGAGGATTTCCAGGATTCCTGGATTTAGATAAATAGATAGGCGGACAGCCGATGGTAAAACCTTGAGGCTGATGGGGTGGTCTTCTCAGCCGTGCCTCTGCCCCGTGGGGCTTGATGTTTCGGAGGAGGGGACTGGCAGGGGGGTCCTGGTGAGATTCCCATACAAAGGACATGGAAAAACCCATTATTTTAGAACAGAAAGTCTTGCGCCGGCGCCAGGTGGGAGCATCTCAGGAGGGAGGGGAGGGATGGGAAGCCTGAAGGCAAGTTCTACCTTTCTTCTCTTGCTGCCTCTGAGAAGGCATGAATTATCCAGCCCTGGCCACCCGGAGACCAGGATCAAACCCGGCTGAGGAGAGCTCTGGCTTTGCTGCTGGGACTGGGGGGGCTCAGAATGGGACATGCAGGTGTGGAACCCCCTTAGAAACCATCCTGTGCGTTGCATCTGAATTTAATTCTAATTCCTTCTTTCCTTAATTTTTTTTTCTTATTTTTTGGTTCATCTTTTAGATCTCTGTGCTTTTTTTGGGGTTTTTGCTGGCTGTATGTAAAACGTGCCCAGTAGCCCAAAGATAATGAGTTGACTCAGCGTGGAGCCAAAGCTCTGCAGGTTCCCAGTGGCACCAGTTTGCACCACGCTTCTTGGGTAGCTCCAAACAAAAATCCTTCCACCCAAACCTCCGCAGGCTTCAGGGAAGGTGGGAGACCGTACACCCCAATCCTCCTTTTTTTGCTTGAGAGGCTCCTATTTCTAACACAAAGCTGATGAACATCCCATGCCCAAGTGGCTTGGGCTTTGGTGCATTCAGAATTGCCCGGTGGCACACAATGAGCAACATTTGAATGCCCGGTGAGGCGCGATCCGTGGAGCCAGGAGGATGCATTACCCCAAATGGAAATAATTTCTATTGCTGGGGAAGATGGAGCCTTATTTCAGAAGAAAGCTCGAGTTCAAATTGTTAAGGAAGAACCGTAGTCAGAAAGAGGCAGGGAGCGTAAAGATCGAAGTTGAAACTCATTTACATTTCATCAAGAACGTGTGGGAAAAGGACAAGAAAAAATAATCTGTCGGTTATGCCAGGTTTTCAGCGAGAGGAGCACGGTTTAGACTAGGAGGAAAACACGCACAAATTGACGTTTCCCTGTATTTTCCAAGTGAGAATTGTCTGCTTGAGCTGCGAGTGCTGCTCGAGGTGACATTTGTGGCCGCATTGTGAAGATCCTCAGACAGCCAAGATGTTCGGCGCCCAGCCCAATGTCACTGCGAGCCCCGCGACGCTCTGTGGTGGGATCCAGGGAGTGGGAGTAGATGGCATTGAGGTTCTCCGTAAAGATTACAGAATCACAGAATGATATGGGGTTGGAAGGGACCTCTGGAGATCATCTGTAGATGGCATTGAGGTTCTCCATAAAGATTACAGAATCACAGAATGATACGGGGTTGGAAGGGACCTCTGGAGATCATCCAGTCCAACCCCCTGCCAAAGCAGGTCCACCCAGAGCAGGTCCCACAGGAACGTGTCCAGGTGGGGTTTGAATGTCTCCAGAGGAGGAGACTCCACCACCTCCCTGGGCAGCCTCTGCCAGGGCTCTGCCACCCTCAAAGTGAAAAAATTCCTCCTCATGTTTAGGTGGAACTTCTTATCTTCAAGTTTGTGCCCATTTCCTCTTGTCCTGTCCCTGGGCACCACCAAAAAAGCCTGTCCCATCCTCCTGACACCCACCCTTGAAGTATTTCTAGGTGTTGATCAGATCCCCCCTCAGCCTTCTCTTCTCCAGACTAAAAAGACCCAAGTCCCTCAGCCTCTCCTCGTAAGGGAGATGTTCTAGTCCCCTCATCATCTTGGTAGCCCTCTGCTGTCCCCTGTCCAGCAGTTCCCTGTCCTTCTGGAACTGGGGAGCCCAGAACTGGTCCCAGTGCTCCAGATGGGTCCTCACCAGGGCAGAGTGATTGGTGTGCTTTTTTATCTTCTCCCAGCCTTTCCCCTCTATTTTTGGGGGCAGGGAGAGCCCTTGGTACCAGCACGAAGTGGTGGGTCCTCCAGTGCCACCAGGATGCAGAGGGAGAAGCAGCCACAGGCAGTGCCTCGTCGGGGATACAATTTGTCCTCCTGCCCAGCTCCTTTGAACGTTCCTGTATCGCTCCTCTATCTGTAGCATTTTAATGCCTTTATAAAACGTTTCCTAACGACAGAACGATAATTTGGCTAATGCAGCTCTGCGCAATTAGGTTCCCTAGTTAACATCGTGTTCCTGCGTCAGATGCCCTTTCATCTCCCAGCCTATTTTTCATACCCTCGGTAAATATGTTTAATAATCAATTGGCATATTATTAACGCACAATAACGATCTTACTAAATCGAAGCTCAATCTTTGAGACACTTACAGTAAATATTGACTGCTCTGCAGAATTATGGCAGAGCCCTCAGCAGTCCGTTCCAATGGGAACCGGATCCATTTTTTAATACTAGTTATTGATTTTTTCGGCAAAGCAAAAACTGCCCTCAGGCAGCTGTGGGTTTTTCTCCTCCCCTGTGAGCTGGTGGGAGGTGGTGGGCACGCGCCAGGTAGATCATTTCCCTTTTCTTCCATCAATAAGGCCATCGCTGGAGAGGGGCAGAGGGAGTGGGCATTTCTCCATCTCCCTTCGGTGACCAAGGACAAGGTCACTCCTGTCCCCATGGTGCTGGCAGGGGACAGGCATCTCCTGGCCTTCTCCTTGCTGTTAACTGCCCTGGTGAAGGCACCTACCGAGGTGACAACTGCCTGCTGCGAAGATGCTAGTTTAATTTCTTGCCCTTAATTGCTGCTAAGGGACAAAAATAGGCCGGTTTGGTCATTTGATGAAGATTCCTGCCAGCTCCTGTTTCCCTGCTGTCCTGTGACCTGTCCACACGAAGGCTGATGAGAAATGACTCTCGCTTCTCCCCGCGCGTCCCTGGATGAGGTGCCACTGGTGTCTCTACATGGACAATGTGCGGGTTGACATCTTTACAGCCCTGCTAGGAGGACCTGCTCTC
Organism: Calidris pugnax; assembly: GCF_001431845.1. NCBI lineage: Eukaryota > Metazoa > Chordata > Aves > Charadriiformes > Scolopacidae > Calidris > Calidris pugnax. The sequence goes on from NW_015090837.1 coordinate 858,314, forward strand.
TTCATCCGTGCTCTCTGTGTCTCACCAATTCATCCCTTCAATCAGGGCCAGCCTTAGGAGGACTTTAGGAAGAAATCTTTCTCTATGAGGGGGGTGAGAGCCTGGCCCAGGTTGCCCAGAGAAGCTGTGGCTGCCCCATCCATGGAGGGGTTCAAGGCCAGGTTGGAGAGGGCTTGGAGCAACCTGGTCTGGTGGGAGGTGTCCCTGCCCAGGGCAGGGGGTTGGAACGAGATGGTCTTCAAGAACCCTTCCAACCTGAACCATTCTAGGATTTTATGACATTCTGGGGTGCTAATTCAGATGCGTTGATGATGGTCCCACCAGCTTGATGTGTTAGGTTGTTTTCCCCAGATAAACGGGTTTTTCCTCTCCCCCAGTGCTTGAAAAACCCCGTGGAGTAGCAGACATCTCCATTTTTCGCTGGGGTGGGAGAGGAGGGAGGTGGCAATGAATCACATCTCATGCCAGACGTGTTAGCAGATGCCTCGGAGGGAGCAAGCAGGGTGGTTTTTTTCCCCTGTTGTTATTTTGCAAGAGCTCTGTGCTGTTCCGTGGAGGGAGGTTGGAAGGGAAGGTTGGATTTCGGGCAGCGAGTTGCCGTGGGGCACGTCCTGCACACGTGGAATTCTTCAGGAATGACTTTGCAGATCGTTCTTAGGGTGGGCCAAGGCGTCTGTTGAAGCTAGCAAGGGGCAAAGAGCATCTTTGGGCTGGGTGTGCGTGCCTGAACGTCCACCCTCTGAATCCAGAGGAGCTTCCAGAGGTGGAGAAACCCTTATAAATGGCTGTGGCACCCCGTAGGGAGCTAATTCCTGGAGCCTGGGCTTGTCCCCACACCCACAGCTGGGGAAGGGCTGCTCCTTGGCCATAGCTCATTGAGATGTGGAGCCCATTGGCGTGGCTGAGTGTCTATGTATATTTATGTAGAAGACTTTGCGTCCCTGGAAGGTGCTGTTGCTTGTTATTTTGACTGATTACAGGAGAGTGACTGTACTACAATAGCAGGAGCCACTCATTAGCTTTGGCGTAGCGAAGAGAGAGAAATCAGCAACTCATCCCAGCCACATCCGCCCCTGGAGGTGAATATTAAACAGGAATTGATCCTGGGTAATGAGAACACAGCCCGGACTGCTGCGATTAGCACCGGTTGAATTTTAAATAGTTAATTATTACAAGCAGG
>NW_015090837.1:859503-872018 GCF_001431845.1 Calidris pugnax
GGATGCGAAAGGATGAGAGTTGGTGGGGTTGTGAGGTGTGTTTTGGGATGTGGATGGGATGCAGAGGTGTGTGGGATGCACCAGGGATGCTGCCTGGAGGGTTTTTATCTGGGAGAGGAGGTAGGCGGGCAGCCCTCTGCCTTTTGCGGGGATTTGGAGGTATATCTCTTGGAGGAGACAACTTTTGGGGCAGGCTGGAGATGGAGGTCTGGAGGACACGTGCTGCTCCACCTGAGTGAGGGTCCGTTTCCAGCCTCTCCAGCTTTTTCAGGTCAGGTAAAACCCAGAGGACCTGGGGCAGGCAGCAGGTGGGAATATATTCAAGGCAGTTTTTCTTGTGTTTCCCCATCTCTGCTGGCTTCCTTCTTCTGGAGCCTTGCACAGGAACAAAGGGGAAGCCAGGGAAGGTGGTGGGTGCCAGGGGAAGGTGTGCTGTCTGCCCGGAGACAGTGGAATTATCCAGCTCGAATAAATACCTTTCAAAAAGAGAGGAAGAAAGAGAATTTCGCCCTTCTCCTCACCCCATGCCTCCCAAAAATACCAAATCACCATGATTAAAAATTGACTCAAATGGACAAGCAGACGCGGTAATTGATTGTGGCCTTTCATTCTTGCAGCCACACTTAATTAACCTTTAGACTCAAATACCAAGCACTGGTTAGACAGAAAGGTGTAGGCAGGGAAGAAGAAGACAGAGCCCGTTGGGAGGATCCTGGGCTGGAAGAAGTCCTTTGGGGCGAAGGCACCTGGATGGTGCTGGGATGCTCTGGGGAAGAGCAGGTGACCCCATAACGCCAGGCTTGGAGGTTTATTTCCCTTCCCCAGACTGTGAAAAGCAGAATAACCCTTTTTTTTCCAGCTCAGCTCTCTTTCTCATGCTGTTCCTGATATTTATTGCTGTCTTGGTGCCTGGGACCGGAGCGGGGAGGTGGTGCTCCGTGCTGTAGGAAGCCATCCAGGTGACAAACTGTGCACCGGTGGCTTTGTCTTGGTGCTGTGAGCGTTACCTTGTAGTGCTGGAGGGGGAAAAAATATATATATATATGTGACAAAACGTCTGGCAAGGAGTGCTGTAAACAGACTCGGTGGTAGTAAAAAGCTGTTGTTTGAAGGATGCCTCTTTTTCACAGAATTACAGAATCGTAGTGGTTGGAAGGGACCTCAGAGATCATCGAGTCCAACCACAAAAAAAAAAAAACCCAACCAAAAAAACCCCCACAAACCACCACCCACCCCCTAAACACACACCCCCAACAACCAAACCAAAACCATCACCCCCCCACACAACATCCCACCACAAACCAATAACCTTGGGCACTAGAGCATGCCCTGAAGAGCCATGTCTACATGTTTCTCCTCCAGGAGATGGTGACTCCACCACCTCCCTGGGCAGTCCAGTGGTGTGGAAGCTCAGAGAGGTCAGCACTGGCTCCAATGCTTAAGGTGCTCACAGGATTGTCCTGTTTGGGGTGATCGTTGTTGACCATCGATGTGTCTCCAGAATTGAACCAAGAACGTGTGTCAGGATTGCCCTCTTTGGGGTGATCGTTGTTGACCATCGGTGTGTCTCCAGAATTGAACCAAGAACGTGTGGCCAGCAGGGATTACTGTGGCCTTTCCTTTAGGGAAGGGTTCAAAATGCAGCGTTGGGTGTGAGACTCTCAGAGGGTCAAGAACAAGCGTCCTGACGTTGGGTTGCGTGGAGCTTGGTCTTCCCCTGAGGATCTGTAGGAGAGCGTGCTTGGGTGAAAAAAAAAATGGGTATTTTTGTCTCTTTGAAGACCTGGCTGCCTCCCACACGTCAGCCTTTGCTTCCAGCCGTGGCCCCCTCCGCTTTTATGCTTGTGATCATTAATGCAGGGATCCTCTGGCCTCCTTACAGCGCGAGTTGTCTCCTCTCCGTGCGGTGGAAACGTGCTTTGACCTGGAAAGCCGTTGCCAGCAGCAGATGGAGTAGACCTGCAGGCCAGCTGCTCCATGCCCTGCCAGGTGCTGTGGTTGCTTTGGTTTTTAAATGCTTTGGTTGAAAGGAACTTTTGAGTCCGCCCTGGAATTAGGGATGTATCAGAGGAAACTTGGGGCGAGGCATCAAAACGTAGACTATAAATGAGGTTGCTCGTTTCAGAGGGGACAAGGATGAACGGGGAGGAGGCTCCAAGTGGTTGATTTAATGAAGGCGACGTGGCTTTGAAACTCTTGTGTGCTATTAATTGTGGTTTTCAGATCAAACCCCGGTTCGGCTTAAAAACGGGATGGTTGATTTGGAGAGTAGGGCTGAAACCCAGAAGTGTGACTACAAATGATAAATAGTGAAGGTTTCTTATAGGAACAGTGGTGGCAGCTCTGGAACGTCCATGGTTTGCTTCCAGATGTGATGCCTGAGCATAAAGGAAGTCCGGACCCGAATTTTTTGGGATGGGATGGAGGGATGCTTGGGCTCAGCTCCTGCTCCAGGCTGGGTCATTCCTGCATCTCTTTCCATGATCTGGGGAGGGTTGGGGGGCTCGGGAGGCATGGAGACAAATTACATCTGTGCGCATCAGATGGGAGACTTTGGGGGGGGGTTTGAGCAGGAATTCTCTGCCTTTTGTCTTTTATCATTAGGAGTCAGGGACTGAGGTGACAACAGAGCCGTGTATGAATGCAGAGTAAACAAAGCCGTGTGTGGGTGTGATGACATGTTCCTTTTGTCCGTAATGTATTCATCCGCCGAGTGCTCCAGGGTTATGCATTTAATTTGTTGTGCAATTGGCAGCTGTAGAAGTACTTAAGCAGCCAGCTATCCTTGCCTAAAAATAACTGAAAAGCAAGTGGGTTTCTTGCCCAGGGAGAGGTGGGCCAAGGAGAGAAATGTATTCTGCGAGCCAGGAACGCAGCGCGCAATCCTGACGGGTCCACCAATGCTTTTGTGGTTATTTTGGTCTTTTCTCCATCCTTTTTCCCCAGTTAGAAGCGGCTCTGGCCACGAGCGAGTATAAGGGGAGGGAGAGGAAGAGGTGGGTAGAGCACCAGCTCAGGATTGAGAAGATTTGGGCTGAATCTCTCATTTTGCTGCTGTCTTTCTGTGTCATCCCAGGCTCTCTGCGCCTCTCCGCAGTCATAATAATATCTCTTCTGCACAGGGGTGCTGCGAGAGTAAATATATTAAAGATTGGGAGGCATTAAGGTGCTGTGGAAGGGCTCCTGCGCAGCGAGAGAGCGTGCACTTGCAAATCTCAGCAGCTCAGAGGGCCGGCGAGCGCAACCTCAAATTTATTATTTTTAATATCTCATTATTTCCGAGTCAATCGGAGGGTTTTTAGCCGACCTTGGCAGGGAGAGAGACTTGCCTCGTCAGGCCCAAGGCAGCTGCTTTGACTTCGCTCCCTCCGTGCCCTTGGGCCCTGGCTCTGTCTTTCCAAGCAGCACCCGTTGGAGGTTCTCCAGCCCAAGGTGGATCCATGATGCTGGTGATGTGGGTGTTCTCTGGGACTCTTAAGTGGATAATTTAGGGTTTTGAGTTAGTCTGGATGCTTGGCCCTCTTAGGAGCCCCACAGGGCTCAAGGTGCTGGTACCCACCAACATCTCAACCCCTTCATTGATCAACTCAGCACCGCAGTGGGTGGCTGGAGAGCTATGGACCTACTGCTTGTGCTGGGGACCCACGGTGACACCCGTGTCCTCATAGAGGTTTTCAGGGCTGCTCTCTATCTGCATTTAGCAGCTGCACCGTGCTGGAGCCGTTTCTGAAACCCTTGCAGATGTGTTTGGCAGGTGCTAATGGGGGTGAGCTTTTTGTTTCAGATCCTACAGGAGTTTTTTGGAGCTGAAAAACCTTGCAGAGCCCAGGGCCTGAACCCCTGGGAAGATTAAAATTCCCTACCCCTACTTCGCAAAGGCGCTTGGAGTCTGTCTGGCAAGACAGGTTCATTAACAAATTAATAGACTAATCAGCGGGGCTTTGTGTGCGTTTTGCAGATAAAAAACTGGTAACAGCATTCTTTGGCTCTTTAATGGGCTGATAAGAGCCAACTATCTGCTCCGTGGCGGGGGCTAATCGGGGAGATAACAGAGGTTAAATCAACTTCGGGGCCCTGGTGAGGGTACTCACAGAGGGAGCTGCTTCCCATGGATGGATGGATGGATGGATGGATGGATGGAGAAGGGAGCTCAGGGGTTTTAAACACGATAAAAGGGAATAAGGCAGCAATGTAAGGGAAGGGAGAGGTAGTAGCACCAGCTCCGTGAGTATTTTTAGCCCCAAGGTCTGCACCTCTGGGAGGTGAACGCGGTTAAAAAGTGGCTGGAGGGAGCTCCGTCTGCTCTCAGGCCTTCCCCTTGTGGTTTGGACAAAGAAGAAGGTGGTTGCCAGCATCTTCTCTTTGAGATAAGGAGCTGGGGATGCGTTTCTTAGGTGTCCAGCAGGTTTCTTAGGTGCCAAGCCAAGGCACTGCATGGTCAATGGCCCCACCACCGAAAGTCCTCCCAGAGCCGGTTGTGAGCCTCTTGGTGAGGATTTTGAGCTCCTCCTTATCGGAAATTGGACTGGAAGGGTAAAAACCAAGCCACCCACGCTTAGCAGCTGGCTTGCTGAGCATCCCAGCCCAGCAGCCTCATCCCTCCACCCCGGGGGCCGAGCATGGCAGGGCTGAGTGGCAGGTGGAGGTGGCCAGGTTGGGTAGCGCTTCCCATCCCTTTCAAATCCAGGTGTCTCGTGGTTCTCTTTTTGAACAAAGCCTGCAGCCTATCTCCTCTCCACAGGCCTTCTGCACCCACAACTGGGAGCAGCCCTCAAATTTTTCGGACAGGAGAGCCTCATCCGTGATAGCTTTTTGCAGAAGTGTCATTTTCCCTTCATAAATTGCAAATATTGACGGCGATGTAAGAGAGATCCTTGGCCTTGACTCAGGAATGCAGCAGCAGAGAGCCATCGGGATTCAGCGCGCCGTTTTCCTTTCTGCAGCCTCCTCCTCGGAGGTTTTGGGGTGCATCTGGTGTCCAGGGACCTCTGTTTCTGTCATCCCAAAGGTGGAGGGTTGTCAATTTGCTCTTGGTAGGCTGGAAGAGCTGGAAGTTGGCCGTTGGGGCTGCGATGGGAAGCGCTTGCCTCTGTCTTTCCCTGAAGGGCTATTAATTTATACAATATTTGCTTTGTTAAAGGAAGGACATTGTCAGGCAGCTTTCAAGTGATGTGTGAAAGTGACTCTAATGAGATGTTCTGGGGAAAGCCTGGAGGCAGCCCCGCCTCTCCTCCAAACCTCTCCAGGTCTCCTTTGAAAAGAGCATCGCCAACCTTGATCCTCCTCCTCCACTAGCCCAGACTCTCGCTGCAAACTTCTCCGGCGCGGGGAGCCGGGTGGATAATTGCTGAAGAAATAGGGAAGAGAAACGAGGAGGAGATGGCACGGAGGGGTGGGAGTTTTCTTTGGAGGAGAAGCTGTAGCTCGGGGCTGGCGTTTGACTAATTATCGTGGCGTGGAGGAGACTGCAGATGAGACCTGGCTCTTCTGCTATGGGCTGGTGGGTCAGGGCTTGCAGACTGGAGGCTCCTCTCTTCCCGCATCCTTTGGATGGAGAAGGATCACAGAATGGAAGGGACGTTTGGAGGTCATCTAGACCAACCCCCTGCCAAAGCAGGTCCACCCAGAGCAGGTTGGACAGGGTCATGTCCAGATGGGTTTGAATATCTCCAGAGGAGACTCCACACCCTCTCAGGGCATCCTGTTCCAGGGCTCTGCCACCCTCTGAGTAAAGATGTTTTTCCTCATGTTGAGATGGAATTTCCTGTGTTCCAGTTTGTGCCCATTGTCCCTTGTTCTGTCACTGGGCACCACTGAGAAGAGTCTGACCCCATCCTCTTGCCACCCAGCCTTTAGGTATTGCTCAGCATTGATGATCTCCCCTCTCACTCTGCTTTTCTCCAGGCTGAACAGCCCCAGGTCCCTCAACATTGATGATCTCCCTTGTCAGTCTGCTCTTCTCCAGGCTGAACAGCCCCAGGTCCCTCAGCCTTTCCTCAGCACAGAGATGCTCCAGGCCCCTCATCATCTTTGTAGGCCTTTGCTGTCCCCTCTCCAGCAGTTCCCTGTCCTTCTGGAACTGGGGAGCCCAGAACTGGTCCCAGTGCTCCAGATGTGGCCTCCCCAGGGCAGAGCAGAGGGGCAGGATGACCTCCCTCCACCTGCAGCCACGCTCTTCTTGATGCCCCCCAGGAGTTCATTGTCCTCCTTGGCCATGAGGACGCATCGCTGACTCAAAAGGATAGTGACCCCCAGGAAGCCATCACCACCAGCTTGTCCCAGCCCTGGTGCCAGGGGCTTTGGTGCTCCCTGGGGTCCCCTGCCAGTCTGTAAGTTAAATAGATTTAATTACTATTGCTCATATGCCACCTTTCTCCTCTCCAAGGGACACGGTGCTCTTGGCTGCCCCTTGCCATGTGTTTGTGGTCCTTCTCCAACTCTGGGATGAGGAGCAGGGATATTTAAGGTGTTAAGGCCATTATTCTTGCATCCTTTGCTGGGCTGTTTCCGTGTTTTATAGGGGAAGGGCTCAAGAAGGCCCTGAAATAAAAGCAATTTGTGGTGCAGTGAAGTGCCAGGGCAAGAGTGTGCAACCCTGGGAGTGTAAATCTGTGGGTGTAAACCTTCCTGGGTAAACCATGTTGTTTTTCGGGTTTTTTTTCTGTCTTTTTGGAATTATTGAAGGAATTAACTATGGATTGACTGCTCAGTACCGTGCACTCCTATCCCACCTTTCATCCTGCAAACCTGTAGTCCCATTACATATTAATGAAGCTTGAAAAGAGGGTGATTTGGGTGGGAAAGGGGTAAACTGAGGCACAGGTCCAAGCTCAGAGACCTGTGGCTCTCCCTGCCTCCTCTTCCTCACTCCTCTTCCTCCCTCCCTGCTCCTCTGCTGTCAATCCCAACTGACAGGAGGCCTCCAGCTGCCTCGAACAGAGTCAGGACTTTTAATAAAACATCAAAACCATCAAAAACCATTAGAATCTAAAGAGGGAATAGAAATGGGAGATAAAAGGCCATCGCCTGCCTCGGCTCCCTGGGTCCTCCAAGAGATGCTTGCACCCCGGGGGGGTTGTTCACTTCTGGAAGGGACTTTTAGAGGGAAAAAAAGGAATAAATAGGTACAAATAAATAGGTACAAATAAAAAGCCCGAGGATGTAGGTGCAGAGCCCAGGATCTCCAAGGTGCAAAGGTGCCATCTGCTAGTCTGGAGCAATCTCTTAATTGGGGGGTAAGAGATTAACCCCAGCTCTGGCCATACCAAACTACCTTTTTTTTTAAAAAAAAATCTTATTATTTTTATGATTTTCATAAGGTTTCTGGTGCTGTTGGGAGGCTTAATTAATTACTTAAGATGTTTTCCACTGTTATTGTGCCTCCCCTCCAAGGCTTGTGACAGTAAATTCTCATCAAGTGGAAGATCTAGTAAGTGCCAATTATTGAAGTTTGCTAATTGCCAGATAATAATAATGCTGATTAATAATGCCTTTAACACCGCTGTTGATTTCGAATGTTGGGCACACGCGCCGCAGCGCCGTTGATTTAAATGATAATTTCTCCTGCGTTGTAGCTAAGTGGGGTAAAAACCAGGTCGGTGGCATTTTTTTGGGGAGGGGGGGGGGCCAAAGAGCGTGTTGTTTTAACCCCTGTCTTTAAAAACGTGCGAGGTTCGCAAGCGTTTTTATAAAAATAAATAAATTAGTGGGGGAGGATAATGCATCGCGGAGGAGCGCTCCGTTCATTTCCTTGACAAGTGTAATTTAATTTTAATTATTTATGATTCTTCACAGCCCGCCAGTAAACGTTCTGTAGTATGTTTTGTAAAACTAATGAAGTCTTAGTAATAGGAGACCCGACTCCAGCCCTGCCCGGAGCAGCGGGAAGACACGGCTCGTTATTCCCTCTGGGAACGGGGGGGGATGTTTTGCATCCCCAGAATTTGTGGATCCCACCCGGGCGGGGAAGCTGCTGCTGAGCACGTGGGAAGAGGCTCCCAAAGCTTTATTCTTGGTCAGCTAGAAAACTTTTTTCTAACTTTTTGAGCCCTAGAGAGCTCCAGGGAGAGGGGTGGCTTGTCCTTGGTGCGCGGTTAGAGCATCCCACGCTGCCCCTTGGGAAGACAGAAGTTACAAAGTTGGGGTTTTTCCCCTCTAAATTAGTCCTTTTTGATTTCTGCCCCTAAATGCTCCAGAGGTGTGGAAAAATGGGGCGAGGAGGGGAGGCTGCTTGCTTTAAACATCCCCAAAAGGGGAAGATAAAGCGTGTTTCTCCACCAGGGTGTGGGATGGACGTGGGATGCCGGCATTCCCGGCCGCTGGCATTTTGGGAGCAGTGGATGGGGGGACACCGGGCAGGCATGCCCAGAACAGCGTGGGGCGTTGAGCAGAAACCTAAATTTAAATGTTAAAAAGCTTTTGTTCATTACTGGTGGCATTTCCTCTCCCTCCCCATTTGTCACTCGGAGCGGAGCTGTGACTCTTTTAATATCAAACAAATAATAAGCTCCCTCTAAAGTGATTTTTCTGACAAGGAGCTCAATATATTAAACTTTATCTATATTTTAATAGCCAATTTCACACCAAACTGCCTTCTTAATAATGTATTTACCACCTGGGGATATTATTCCAACCCATCTGGAAAGAATTGGAAATTAACTGTCCCTAAACTGAGTCTGTGTGTGCTTTAGATGCGGCGGAGATAACAGCGGTGTCATTCCTAGGGGAAGTGGGGGAGGAAGCTCATCACAGCACCCGGCGAAATGTCAGCAGCAAAGGCAATAGCTGGCGGGGAAAGGAGGGCTCTCCTCTTCTTGCAACCCAGAGCCCACCTGGGGAATATTCCAGCCTCTCGGAGAGCGGCCGATAGCACCTCGAGGGCCTCTTCTGGCGCTCGGAAGAGCCGGAGGGTTTTTGGTTTCCAAGGATGCGACGCGGATGCAGGGCTCGGGGGGGAACGGCAGCGTGCGGAGAGCTCGGTGTGGGGACCCCAAAGGATGGGGAAAAAATCCTGTTTGCCCAAAGCAGAGCCACTGATGGGGATTAATCGGGTTGGGCAGTGCTTTTAACTTGCTCAATTTTGGAAGGGGATGGTCCTCCCCGGGTCCCTCCGGGGATGCAGCCCAGGCAAACTGCAGCATCCGCTCTCCCTGTGTGCCCGTGTGTTTGGAAAAGAGAGTTTTGTTTGGCCTAAGTCGTATATATTTATTTACTCTTGCTGTCCCTTTGCTTCCTACAGTTTCAAGGTAGTGACCAGTTCCCCTCCCTTGGCGCTAATTACTGCCTGAAAAACGTGTGGTGGTCCCAAACCTACAGAACCCATGGCCCCTCCACGCAAGAGAAAATACCTCTTGTGGCTCTTTTCCCCTCAAAACTTAGAGTAGTAGGGTGTCTAGTCCAGAGAGCAGAGTTGTCCGAAGCACAGCGTGCTGAGCTGGGCTTAAATCAGATTTTTGCCCGTGTTTCTTATCAAATACAAGCCTGGGAAGGTCTCTCTAGGTGATGTGGGATGTACGGAGCATCCTTTGCCCCTCTGTGTCGCGGCGGTGAGGGGACATCAGGGATGGCATAGCCTGGAAGCAAACTTGTCATTTCCGCCCCCCACGGGGGTGTTTTCCAGGGAAAAACCATCTGTTTGGGTCGGGGCTGTTGGTTTTTATGCCAGACGGGGTCTGGAATTGCTTACTGGGGTGGCGATGGGTGATAAAGGGTTTGCAGTGGGAAGGCGTCTCGAAGCAGCAGAGACCTCTCTTGCCCCCATCTCCTTGGCAGAAAAATTGCTAAAAATTTCACTGGTTTAGAGTTGGGTTTTTTTTGAATGTGACTGCGTTTGGAGGTTTTTTTAATTCATACATTTCCATGAGGCGTCACTGGCGCTGAAAGCAGATTAATCCCTACAATATTTCCTTTTGTTTTTAAAATAATTAAGGGCAGCTGCTACATAAAGTCAACCACAACATCCTGGTTTTCAGATAAAAGTGCCTCGTGTTTGTTGTTGTAATGAAGGGGTTTGACACCGAGATGAAAGTCTCGGCTGTTTGTGTTGTAAAAACCGGTTTTGACGCCATTTTTTGAGTGATGTCAAACTGTTTCCTTACATTTCCAACAAGACAGGCTTTGATCTAGGGAAAAAAAAAAAACAACAAAACAAAAGCACCAACCCCAAGATGTTTCAATCAGAAGGAAGAAGCAGCAACCCTTAATGATTTTAAAATAGGATCAAATTGTAAAATGTTTCAATCATCGTGTTATGTCACATAATGACATCCTCGTCGCGGCGCTGCGTGATGCTCAGCGTTGCATTTAGCAGGGGGGGAAATGTGGTAGAAATAATTCCAAACCAATCTAAAATGCTGAAACGGAGTAGTGAGATGGCAAAGCGGTTCTTTTAAAGCGTCAAAAGAAAATTCGAGTTTCTGGCAGGTTTTTGGAGTCGGGGAGCTCGGCGGCAGAACGTGTGCGGGTGCTTTTTTGTGTTTCTTCACTCCGAAACCCAAAAAAAAAACCAAAAACAAAGCGTGGAGAAGTTGAAAGCGCCTTGGGAAGTGGGAATTCTCCAAATCGACCCATTTTTGGGTCTGTTTTCCCGTACTGCTCTGGTGAAATACTGGAGGAGGAGGAGTGGGGCTCTGCAGATCTGGGTGGAATTGGGATGGGGTGGGGTGGGATGGGATGGGATGGGACTGGACAGGATGGGAAGGGATGGGATGGGGAAATGATGCACATTTTGGTGCTAAACCAGGTGCTTTTGGGTACCTTCATTCTTGTGTTGCTTTGATGCTCATTTCAGTGCTAAACTGGGCGCTTTTGGGTACCTTCATTCTTGTGTTGCTTTTGCCATTTCCCATCGGAGGTGCTGGAAAGGGGAAGGATGGAGGCAACAGGGTTGGGGTTTGCATCCTGTGATGCCCAAAGGGTACCCAGATCCTTGGGGACTTGCCTGGTGTCACTGCTGAGCGTCTGGGACCGGGTTGGGGGGAACGATGGCCATCTCTGCTGTCCCCAAATCATCATCTAAGCCCGGGGATGGCCCGTGACAGCCGGGTCAAGGTGGATAAAGGCTGCTTTAGTCCTGCCAGGGGAGGATATGAGCGCTGACAGTTACCTGGGGACCCTGAGATACCAGAATCCCTAACTTAATCAGACAGATAACGGGAGCAGCCGGAGATGAGGCAGGAGCAGGAACCGCCAAACAATAGGAGCCAGTCCCCCCCCGGGCCCCCGTGCTGCGACAGAGATAATAAACTATATAAAAATCTGTCACCACGCGATAAGTGATGAATTAGAATCAATTATATGTTTAAAATAATAGACCTCCCCACGGTGTTCCCCTCCAGAACGGTGACGGCTTCTGTCTGGGCTTGGCGGCGGGGATGGCAGGCTGGGCTGGCACCGTCACCGGTGGGGCTGGGACACCTCGAGCTGGTGGCTTTGTGGCACCAGGGACCTTGGCCACGGGCAGCAGCCCACGTCAAAACTGGCAGCAGAGCTTTTTTGGCATTTAATTCTCACATTTTCCACCCGCTCCCGGCAGAGCCCCGCCGTTAACGCGGATGCTGCCGGCTTGTGCCGTGCCCTCCTGGTTCCCCCATCCCAGCTCTCCTCGTTCCTCAGGATTTGTAGATTTTAGAGATATCCAGGGGTTTTTTTTTGCATTATCGGCCGCTTCACACCCGTGGCCTTGCTGCTCCTCCCTGCGTGGAGCAGCTATTTCTGACCCACCGAGTGCTGTTCTGCTAAATGATGCTGCTTTGATGATGATGATGATGCATTTTTCCCCCTCCCTGGAAGGGCGGGAGGATGGTCCAAGGTGTGAAAAAGGGAGATTAACCCCCAGGATCATCCCTCGAACGGTGCAAGGGTTGGTTTGTGAGTGCAGGAGGGAGAAGCATCCCCACTTGATGGGCCCCGTTGGGGTGCGGTGGTCGGCAAACCCTCCCAGCAAAGCTCTTACGGGGCGGTGGGAAGAGCTTCCCCATCCAGCCCGGTGCTTAATTTGGGTTGAAAACAGAGATATTTGGTCTTTTAACCATGCTGCTTGCAGAAGGGGCTCAGGAGGAGGATTGGGGCTTGGAGGAACGTCTGGCCTGGAGGAAGTGGTTGTGTTTATGGTTTGATTTTGTTGTTGATACAGTTGTTTTGGTGAGGACCCGACCGATGTCCTTGGTTTTCCTCCAGAATCTCCACTGCTGTAGCGTGTCTTGGACTCTCTGCAAAGGGCTTGGAGGCCACTGGGCTCTGTCTGTGTCTTTCCTGGGCACATTTCTGAACCCAACCTTTTCAAACCAACCCGTAACCTGGAATCCTTGGAATCCTGGGCTGTGTAGGGAAGAGTGTGGCCAGGAGGTGGAAGGAGGTCATTCTCCCCCTCTGCTCTGCACTGGTGAGGCCCCAGTTGGAGCACTGGGTCCAGTTCTGGGCTCCCCAGTTCAAGAGAGATAGTTAACTACTGGAGAGAGTCCAGCGTAGGGCAACAGAGATGATGGAGGGATTGGAATATCGCCCTGATGAGGAAG